>NC_050173.1:45854119-46224119 GCF_008315115.2 Sander lucioperca | reverse complement strand
GATTAACTATCTCACAAAAGTGAACTTTATAAAATAAAGTCAGTTTTAAGTTTTCTTCCTTTAACTTTAAAAGGCACCAAAACTGGTGTTTTCCCAACACAACTAAACTTCTTCTCAATGAGAACTTTGACTTCAGGTACTCGAGTGCATTTATAAGTAAAAGTGCTAAACGCAGGAGTTTTTTTTCATTACCACGTTTAACAGGGAAGTTTAAGTTTTTTTTTTAAGTTGTGGCCTGATGGAGGGATGAAGAAGAAGAAAGACGTATGGAGAAGTGATGTCAGTGATGCAGGTAGTGCAGAGAGGCCTGATGGCAGCAGCAGCGCCTCTGCCTCGCTGATTAGTGGCGAGCAGACAAAGAGCGGCCATGTTTCACTTGTTCATCACTTAAGTGCAGAGCCCAAGGTGGAGGCAGGGAGATTTCCCTCGGGGAAATGTGCCTCCAAAAGATAAGGCCGAGGCCCGGATTGCTCTCCGGGGGTGGCGAGGTACGACGAGGCAGCCGGGGGATCCAAACCTCTGAAGAAAAACAAAATGAAAGAGCAAAGAAAAGGCTCTGTGGTGTGGAACGCAGACAGCAGCGAGCAGCTCCAAGTTAAAACAGTTAAACTTCAGGGAAAAGTTCAGTTTCCTTTTCCCATTAACTCCAACTCTGGGGAGACAAAAGTCCGCTTGCAAGTTTCTTACAGGAACTTGTTCACTTAGTTTGGAGATCCTCAGGAGGCCGGGGGGATCATTGGGAGAACAATGACTGTAATATGCTGCGCTCGGCCTCTGACCTCGGCTGCAGCCAGACGCTCGCGGCTCTGTAATTAGGATCGTCTGCTGCTGAGGATTATTATTACTGCTCAACTGCATTCAACGCAGCGGCTAGCTGAACTCAGTGCAAGCGCTCAACGTGTTTATGTCTCCCCACAGCGAGCTGACCACCGTCAAATGAGGGTTGAATAACAGAGATGTGATTGTGGAGAAAATGAGCGACCAAAGGTTTTGATTGCTGAGTGAATGTTTCTCTCACTGATGATTGTTCCATTGTCAAGAATCACCTCAGAAACATGGATAAAAACAGACATTTCAGTGTCTGGTGAGAGATGAAAGCAGGTGATTGTACCAACAGAATAACACACACACACACACACACACACACACACACACACACACACATACATATACACACACACACACACACACACACACACACACGTCTGTCTACCATCGTGAGGACCCTTATTAACACAATGCCTTCCCAGGCCTCCAACCACCACGATTCACTTCCACACTTTATATTTAATTACACTATTTATACTCTTATATTGTTGCCCCACATTGCACTGTATGTCTGTACCTTGTTTTGCATCTTGTGGTTTGCACCTCATGTTCATTTGTTCATTATTTAGTTTGGGCACCGGGACTAAGGAAACACAATTTCGTTCCCCTATGTACTGCCGTGCACTGTATATAGATGGATCTCAATACAGTTTCTCTTATCTTATCCCCAACCTTTACCCTAATCTTAACCTTATTCTAGACTTGAAGTCAAGTCTAGAATAAGGCCTCCACACAGTCCTTTAAAGCAGCCATATTATGCTCATTTTCAGGTTCATAATTGTATTTTAAGGTTGTACCAGAATAGGTTTACATGGTTTAATTTTCAAAAAACACCATATTTTTGTTGTACTGCAGTGCTCTCTCTCACTGCTGTAGATCCTCTTTTCAGCTGGTCTCTGTTTTAGCTACAGAGTGAGACCTCTTTTCTTCTTCTTCTTCTTCTTCTGTACTATCTTTGATTGCACTGCACATGTGCAGTAGCTCAGATGTAGATCATGTCAGCTAGCTAGCTCCATAGACAGTAAAAGACTGTTTCTACAACTTCGGTCAGTTACAAGGCAGGATTAGCTGGGAGACTTCTAAATGAGGGCGCACATGTAAGTAGTTCCTTTTGTAGATTATGGTGAACTTGTGTGTGTTGTAGCAGTGCTTTGCTATTGAGAACGAGGTAGCATGCTAGCATTAGCATTAGCGTTAGCATGCTAACGAGCTAATGGTTGCGGTTAGCCTGCTCGTTTCGGCTTGTGACGTCACAAGCCGTGCCGATTTTGAACAGCTCACCCAGAGACTGAAGGCAGGACACATTCAGAAACCGTATCTCACTCTAAACAGCATGGATGGATTTTTTTCAAAGTTTGTATGTGTGTGGAAGCACCAGAGACACAAAATAACACCCCAAATCCCAGAAGAAATGTTTTTTTCATAATATGGGCACTTTAAAGTAACGAGGGACAGCCAAAATGTCCACACAATCCATATAAGTCCTCAGTAAGATGGTTTAAAAGTGATGGTCCTCACAAAGTTAGCACATTCACTGGCTTGAAGAAGTCTTTAATTTGTTAGTCATGTCATTTTTTATCGAAATAGAAGTGTGCTCAGTTTAATTCTGATCCGATGCAAACCATTTGAAGTTAAATGTAAGTTGTAATAAATCAGAATTATCTGAAGACACATTTTATGTGGAACATCACTTTAATTTGGGAGAATAGGCTTCTGTAGAAAATCAAAATGTGCTAATTGCGTTTAAATTTAGCTGTATTGTCAGGTAATTATTCAAAACATTATCATTTTGCAGCTATTATTCAGAATATCTGAGACCGATCAGTGGTGTTAAACAGTGTTTAGCAGCCGTTAAAAGCTGCTAATGGTCGTCTATAGCAAAGGTTAAAGCTAAAAGGACGAACATAAAAGCTAAAAAGGCAGAGCATAGCAGGAGGCTCCTTACAGCTCAGGCTGCTCCTGCTCTTACATCTGACTCCACACACACACACTGCTCTGCTGGAAGCTCAAAAGCTCCTGAATAGTAATGCTATTTTAACACATACACACCCTTAAAAAAACAAAAAAAAACTTGTACATTGCATGCAAGACCTCTATTACTCAAACTCGGCCAACCACAAAATGAACAAAGTCAGCCGTTGTGCAGCAGAAGGCGGAGACGTCAGGCGAGATTGCAGCCGAAATTGAAATTAATAGCTTTTCTAATTGGAGCACATGTATGTCAAAGTGACGGAGTGCCGCCGACATGAACTACATCCGCTCACCTGCCCAGCCAGCTCACTCTGCTTTCTCTGATTGGCCAACAGCCATGGTCACGATGGATGATGTGCATGATTACAAGAGCTGGGGGTTGATTGATATGTCACACTGGGCAGTTAGGCGGGGCCGATCAGCTGGGGGGAGGCAAGTAGGGGTGGGGCACACTCCTTCACATGAAACATACAGGAAATAATTTAAAAATGTAGTAAACACTTATATAATTCAGCTCCTCTGATATTTTATGTTCATTTTAATCAGATGTGTTTCTTTTTAATCATGCCACATAGACTGAAAATACTAAAGATTAGTACAAATATTCCTCTCATGTTATGTGGATTTAAAACAGCTTAATTATTGAGAGAATTATTGATTTATATTAGTTGAGCTGCAAAAACTAAAAAGCTGTAAACTAGGACAATTGAGGTGTAGACACATCTCAAATATGATCAAGGGAAATGAGCACCTGAGCTAAATTCCAAGTGGTCTTGAAAGGTCTAAATACTTTACTAAATAATTGGAGTTTTCTCTTTAATATATTTGCAAAAAATGTCTTAAATCCTGTTTTGGCTTCGTCATTATGGGGTATTGATTTTAGCTTAAGGCTGCAACATCACAAAATGTGAAAATTGATCTGAATATTCTCTGAATGTACTGTGTCTGTTAAAGCTGCTAAAAGCTAACCGTTTAAACTGAACACGTTGCTCTTTGATATCATCAGTGTGTTTTGGTGTTTAACTTAGATGTTTAGTTGTTGGGAGATTTTCTACTTTTCTCCTCTAAACTTCTAAAGAATATATTGCTCCTCTGCACTAATTTGACAGTAGGAGTTAATTTTTACTTTAAAGATTAAGATTTAACTTTAACATTAAATAAGGTTATAACATATCTCCAGTATCATTATTTAGTTTCTTCTGCCCTTTATAAATGATGACATAAATTATAAATGTTATATTTATACAATCAATATCAATACAATTCTGCATTAAACTAAAGGTGAAACTCGGGTGAAGGTGCAAAAAAAGGTGGGTTGAAAGCCCGTTGTTTAATAAAATCTAAACCTCATGGTGGTTAACCTAAATAGATACAGTTTCCATTTGACAGCGACTAAATTTCATTATAAAACTCTTGTGAAAACCATAAAATGAATATCATATCCTCCTCAGCAGGAGGAATCAGATACCCAGAGTGGGTTTCCATCCATTCAGCTCGTGTCTGCTCTTTATCCGATTACAAACAGGAAGTGGCCGGCTGAGTGCTCACTGCAGGGCTGCAAGAAGAAAGCATCCGTCACCGGCCACCATTAGCCACAGACCTGCTCGTCAGATTTCCTCCTTTAGTGCAATTAGACACACTTTGGTTCCATGTCCACGCAGCTCTGATGTGCAGTTACAGAGGTCAGAATGTGACCTTCGGGCACTTTTGATTTCCTGCCAATCGGAGCGTGAGTAACAATCTCAAAGGCAACCGTCTCATGGGAGGATCAGAGCATTTCTGTCGTCACAGAATAGCAGGGACTCTGTTAGCAACTTCCTCCCCAATGCTCAGCTTGACATCTGCTTCTTCTGCTTCCATTGTGATTTATCAACTTTTACAGTACAATCTGTACAGCAACAGTAATGCTAGGTTAATAAGTTCTGTTAGTGTCCCCTGGAGGCTGCAGTGTTCATGAACCCCACAATATAAACCTGTTTTACAGAACCAACAGCATACTATGCTGATGATTTGGCAAACACTTTTAAGCTTGATGCTAGAGGAAAGGTCAAAATCATAACTGTTCATCCTCTGTGAGCATGAAAATAAACTGAAAAACTTCTTAAAAGGACAATTTCTTTTTTTCTTTTTTCAACCTGTACCCTATTTTCCTATTCATTAGTTTCTAATTGTGACTAATGTGAACGGTAATCTTTGACCGGACTGCAATGTACAGGGCTTGAAAAAACAGTGTTAATTTTATGTTAGCGGGCTATAGTGTCTTGAAAACCACAGGAGGTTTCCTAGTTTCCTAGCATTTTGCCAGCTTACCTTGCACAACAGCTGGATTCTCGCAATATCACGATCTCGTGTGATTATATATGTTGCATGAAAATCCATCCTTACAGGTTTGAAAGTAATGTGTTTGTGTCTGACCAGCAGAAGACCGAACCAATCAGCGTCAAGTGGCAGGCAGCTACAAGCATAATTAAGGTGTGTAACGGCCACAACTGTTCGCTCAAAACAACGATGGCATCGTGATAGACAGATGGTTTATCCAATCACCTGCCAGGTATGTTGCCTGCCCCTTCCCAATTACGACTTATCTTGTTCTGTGGAACAAAACATCGGGCCTGTCAGGTTACTTGCTAGCCACAGTGGCTGAAAAAACTAACTTTGCAAGTTATACGTCGCCAAGCTTCCAGCACTGACAACTTGACAACTGACAAGGATGTGTGAATGAATGCTGCAGTGCCACTTTCAAAAAACGATCATTTATCAATTAAACATTCTCGACAATTCTCAGTTGGTTCCATCTTCTCTAATCTGAGCATTTGGTGCTTTTTTTTCCACCCTGGGGGAACTTCAGATTGGAATTCCCAATTTACATGACCTAAATACCAAACAATTAGCTAAATGATTAACAAACACAATTGTTAATTGCTGCCCTAATTGCTGCCAGATTGGTTCCACTGGTGTATTGGCAGTGGTATATTATATTTTAAATCCTGCTCTTGTTAAAAGCAATAATAGAAAAGATGTGAATCCAATAAACACAGAAAATAAAGCTCTCTGCGTCCAACTCTACACCTCTTCAACCCAGCGCTTCTCTCTCTCCCTCCCACTCTCTCTGCCTCTCTCGTCCATGTTCACTTAGCCTCCCATGTAACTGACAGGCTGCAGTCATGGAGGTGAACAGCACGGCAGCCATTTTAATACCATCAACTCCCACGTTCTGCCAATTAGAGCTTCTGGCAGTGTCTGATGATGTAGCTATTAAAAGAGATGTTCGGGGTCTATCTGACAGATGGATTCATGCCTCCTCTGTCTAAATAAAGCCCTCCCACCGCTCCTCCCACAGCTGACACGTCTCACCTCCACATATAGCACCAGTACCTTGAAATGCAGCAAGGTGGGAGGAAAAATGACACCTGAATACTGTAAATATTGTACACATGTACTCTGGGACGCCGGCTGCATGCGCAGATGGAGATCGCTGGGACAGAAAAAGATGATCATTAAAAGCAAACACCAATTATATGAAAACTATTTACTGAGCACAAAACTAATTCAAGCTGTAAAAAAGTCAGAGTCTAAATGGAGTACAGATGGAAAGTGACAATGATGGTTGGATGAGGAAGATGTGGTGGGAGGTGACACGAGTTGGGATAAAGTGAAGTGGTGATGGGGAGCTCGAGAGGCCAACATCACAGTTGGTGATGGGATGTTAGAGGAGGTGATAGGAGATACAGGGGCACGTTCAGCCATGACAAAACATAGCAAAACGGACCTTCCTCCACAGCACTGCGGAGGAGGGTCTGGCTAGTCCACACATCACTCCGGGATGGGCGAAAAACGTGCTCTGGTTTATTGGCATTTCTTTAAACCAATCACAATCATCTCGGCTGGTGCAATGAGCCAGACGGAGCCACGCTGCCTCTGCAAAATAGTCTCGGGAAGGAACTTGTTTTGGTGTACGTTCAAAAGTAGTTTTAGTCGTGCAACAGAAAACTCAGATTGGACAGATTGTCTGCCGTAGTCCATCAATTTGGATTTTGGCCAAGGTTTGAGGAGAAAACACAGACACACCCAAAAACAAGTTCAGATCGATATTAATGTCCACAGTGCCATGGTTACCGTTGCTAAACCTCTGTCCTGATTGACAGGTCGGTGCGTAGCCACCCCCCTATAGCATCCCCTGCTTTGTCATCTGTTTTGAAATAAATGGGGCCACAATTTACAAAATGAACATCATGCTGTATTGAAGAAGACTTGAAAGTAGCGATTGAGGTCATAAACTCATTGGCTTGCGCACGCAACGCACTACTGTTTCAGTTTAAATAAACGTTTTGCTTCGTTTTGTCGGGACTGAACATGCCCAAGGAGAGATAAGGTGGGAGGATTTGATGGGAGGGGGTGGAGGACAGGAGAGGGTCTTGGAATGTGGTATGAGAGAAGAGCTGGGTGGAGATGAATGAAAGTGGGAGCAGATGGAGGCAGGGAGGTGATATGAACTGAGATGAGCAAATGGGAGGTCGCGATTTCCAATTAAAGGAGTTGATGAGAGGAGATGGTGGGAAATCACAACTATAATGTCCCTCTGGAAATTTGATGTTTTCTTTTAAATACCCCAAAAAATTGTCCAACTAACAGATTGTGTGCCAGTTTTACCTTCACTTCAGTTTTAGTTTTCAGTTTTCATAAAAAAAAAAAAAAAAGAAATCCAATTCAAAACCTTTTATGAGCCAAATTCAAGTAAAAACATCAATCAACACAAACACTGCCTTTGTGTCCCTGGAACTCGTCCACATATGACTACGGTTTATCAGAAAATAAACACAAGAAGGCTCACAAATTTAGGAAAATTATTTAGGAAAAGCTTTTGCAAATGTAATCGTTTTAAGGCACAGCTGCAAGGTCCTGGAGGGACTGGCCATTTAACAAGCCATCCTTGAGTAGAAAAGCATTTTAGCAAGTCAGAAAACCTGAAACTAAGGTGTTTGGAGGAAACTAAGTTTGTTCTGGAAAGATCGCAGTGTACCTGGATGTTTGCATAAGCATACAGTCTGTGAACTTGCTTCTGCTTAAAGGTCAGATCAAACGTTATTAATTCTGGAGGATAAAAACAGTAAGTCAGTCATGGCATCACTGCATTTTTTGCATCTATTTTTGACTCAACTACTCGAACTGCAGCCTGCCAGTGAGCTCAGTAAAAACTGTCCACCTCAGAGTTCTCCGCTGAGGATACAAACCAAATAACATCATCTTGTTTCTGTGTTTACATTTAATGAAGCTTCTGATTTTACATTTATACGAATATGATAACGTAGTCTTTAAAAAATCTACAGTTACCTTTAAAATCTGATTTCACAACTTCTACTGTAACGTCACAGAATTTGAGTGGCCCTTAGTTTGTCTAAAATCCAACGAGGGAAAAAAAGTCCTAAATCCTGCCCCCTCGAGGCTGCAGTATAGTCTGGCTATCACAAGCTCAATCTTTTAAGATTAGTCTGGGGAGTCTGCTCTGTATTTTCTACTGCACAAGAGGCGTGATCAACGGGCATAGTTCAAATGACTCTGTACGCAATTGGATAGTCCTTCAACCGATCAGACCAACGATCCGGGTGACGAACTTTGCAGACGGGTTGTTGCGCTTCAGTGGCCGTAATGTTGAATGTAAACAAAATGCTGCTTGTCGTCGCTTCACTATCGTCATTGTATTAAATCCTCCAATAGCACGCAAGGTGGATAAGCCAGTTTGTCATTGGTCCCCGCAAATTTGTAATGGAAGCAGGATAGAAAAATGTGCAGGTTTCCAGCCTGAGCTGCAGGGCAAAATCAAATCACCGGCAGATCGGGCTGGGTTTACCCAGTTTAGCTGCAGTATTCAATAAACTCAACAAACGGTTGATGATTCTTACAGACTTAACAAAAAGTGGAGCTAAAATGTGAAGTCCTGATGCTAATGGAGATGTAATAAGGTTATTCAAATCACGAAATGATAGCCTGGAATCACCAGATGGCATATTAATAACATACCAATGCCATTTTGCGAGTTATCGCTATGCATTCTTTGCTTTTCACACCATTTCATGCCATTTATTCTCTACCGACTTATATTGTGACGTAGTATAAAGAGCATGGAAATCCATATTGGGAGGATGTTGGGGACAATGGAAGGGTCAAACAAACACAGGACTTTACCCCAGGAGACCTCTATTCGTGTCCTTTGTAAAATCCAAAAGTCAACGCTGACTTATTTATACATTGACAACTGAACTTACGTACGTAGCTTAAAAACAAACTTGTTTTAGCCTAAACCTAACCAAGAAGTTTTATTAGAATTTGCATTTATTTGTTTAAAACATGTCCATATGCAATGAGTTGTGAATGATCATGGGTTTTGGAAAACGCTAAAAAGTGGCATGCTTTTCTACGCCTTCCCATGAGATCACATTGCTCAGGAACCTCAATTTACTCAGTACATTTCGTGGAAAGCTACCCATTAGATTAAAAGATTTTCTGTGTAATATTTTATTCTGAAAGTGGCATAAATGTGCTGAGTAAATAACAATGGGAGAATATGCACATTAGAGTTACTATTTCTTCTGTAAAAGTAAAGATTTAGCCCCGATTGTGGTGCAGAGAAAAGAAAGTTCAGGGGGACAACCAAAACACTAATATCCTCTGGAGTACATTTCACGAAAGTTTTTAATGTCAAAAGAGGAAACCTAATGGGTTCACTGTGATCAGAAGACTTCGTTCTCTGGAGAGTACGAGTGGGTGACTTTGATATTTCATGGCAATCTGGTCACATTCACTGCTAGCATGAGGAATGATCTGAATGGCTCCTTCATTCTTAATCTGTTTCTTCTCTTTCATTTTTCTTCTTGGCTAAATGGTAACACTTCCATCTATCACTAAATGTTGCCCAAAATCTGTAATGATTTACATTCTTCAAAACAAATGAAAAACTGAAGCTTAAATGATGAAATAAATGTGTGAGTGTAATTAAATGTACAGACCAAGTACTCTGCTAACCCTGCTTGCTACTAAGAAAGACTGGGGTTATGTTTGAAAAGTGAAACCTTTTACAACTTCTAAAAGATATCTAGCAAAATATTTTTCAAATGTATCAATTTGGCGCTTTGAGCACCACATAGCTGAGTGCTATCTTGTTCCATTATATTAGAGAGAAGGCAGAAATCTCCTAACCTGACACGCCAGATGGTTTGTTAACATAGAAAAGACATCGGAGAAGCCGTCATTGGAAACTGTTTGAAAAAGGCCAGGCACTTTAAATATAAATACCTGGCAGGTGATTGGATGAACCATCTGTCTATCACGAATGTTTAAATGTCAAAAGAGGAAACCTAATGGGTTCACTGCGATCAGAAGACTTTGTTCTCTGGGGAGTATGAGGGCTTAATACACATCAAATACATCTTCAAGACTTTGATATTTCATGGCAATCTGGCCACACTTACTGCTAGCATGTGCAATAATCTCCATCTTTCCAAAACGCAGCTCTCTTTACATTTGATGACACACTAACTGTCATCCTGCTGTGTTGTTACCAAGGTACCCATTATATATTTCAGCTTTTCTTTTCAATCACACCACTTTCATCCATCTCGTAGTAACCTTCAGCGGCAGACAGTTCTGCTGGGAGACAATAAGCTCTCTGTTCTTTTGATTCTCTGGCTCTGTCTGAGCAGACGAAGCCTTTAATCAGCCTGGTCCAACGCCTAGACTACACATGTCCTCCATTTCCACCACTTTTCATCCCCTGCCTTTGAAATGCAGAACTTCACTAATGGCTTTCGCTTGTCACAGGATCAATACATGTCCCTGTACATCCTGAGAGAATAACATACTATTAATTTGTTGGACCGGATAGATCGTGACAGCACTGTGTCTACCTTTTTTAAAAGCATCGCTGCATGCCGTGTGTGGCTGTGATGTACTGTAAGCCTGAGTGACAGAGCGCTCAGGCAAAGGATGGCATAGCTTGAACTTTAAACCCTCCATCGGAGTCCTAGAAAGGTCCCTCTCCTCCCTGATGTAATCCATAAGCTCACAGCGTTAAGTGCAGGAGGATTATTAGCACATAGGCGACGTGTGGGAGCAGATAAAGCCTGGACCATATGGGTGTTCAGCATCAGCTCTCAGTGCTGGATGAAGCTTTCTAGGCCAGAAAGCTGCAAGAGAGGAAACCTAGGCAGATGTTTCTCCGTCATTCTGTCACATTCATCCTTAACAAAAAGGGACAGATTTGTGTCCACCAATTTCTGTTTGTGTTCATGATTTTAAGAAAAAGAAAACATGGCCGCCAGCAGGCCTCTGATCAAAATGTTTGACAATGAAACATGTAGTAGTAATTCAGGGGGGGGGGGCAGGTGGATAGTTTACAACTCTAAATGATTTATTGTTTCAGTGAAATTTAAATGACTTGTGCTTGCAATTTCACAACACAACTTGGAACGGCTTCTTCATCCATAATATTTTTTATCCCTTTCATTTTTCTTCTTGGCTAAATGGTAACACTTCCATCTGTCACTAAATGTTGGCCAAAATCTGTAATGATTTCTATTCTTCAAAACAAATGAAAAACTGAAAAAAAACCTGAAGTGTAACGAAAAAGTGTAATTAAATGTACCAACTAAGTACTCTGATAACCCTGTTAGCTGCTTACAAAGACTGGGGTTATGTTTGAAAAGTGAAACCTTTTACAACTTCTAAAAGATATCTAGCAAAATATTTTTCAAATGTATGAATTTGGTGCTTTGAGCACCACATTATATTAGAGAGAAGGCAGAAATCTCTTAAAGGACAATTCCGGCGCAAAATTAACCTAGGGGTTAATAACACGTGTGTACCGAGTCGACCGTTCTCTGAGATATGTTTTCATGCTAATCGAATGTGTCTCTAGTTTGCGCAAATGGGTGATTAGCCTGTAATGCTAGCCTTCAGGGCAGAGGGTAAATCTCTATTTCTACACCACTAACAAGGCTAAAAATAGCACCACATTTCCACGGTAGCATAATGAGGGTCCCTACATGTAAACCGAAGCATTGAGAACTTTGTAAGTGTACAGACAGTTTATTAAAAAAATAGATTATAAAGACTGTACCGTTCATGTATACATGAGGGCGCCATCTTGGAAAACAGTCATGACCAGTCGAACGACGAACGCCGTGTAACCAGTAACATAGCTCAAACACGGCGTTTGTGGTTCGACTGGTGACTAATAGGTTCATTTTGCGCCGGAATTGTCCTTTAACCTGACGCGCCAGATGGTTTGTTAACACAGAAAAACTATCTGAGAAGCAGTCATTGGAAACTGTTTAAAAAAAGGCCAAGCACTTTAAATAAAAATACCTGGCAGGTGATTGGATGAACCATCTGTCTATCACCTCCGCCACTGTTGTTTTGAACAGTCGCGGCCGTCATTCACACCTAAACCACGGCTATAGCTGCCAGAAGCTCCTCCCCGCACAATGATTGGTTCCATAAGCTGGTATTTCGGACACAAACGCATTACTTGAAGCCTAGTCTATATCAACGATGTTCCACTTCCGGGATTGTTCATGTGCCGCCGGAAATACCACCGGATGTCCCTCTTTTTAGGCCGGATGTCCGTCACCTTCTGCTTTCTTTGTGTTGGCATTTTAAACTTCGGTCAATTCATGAGGACTATGGTTAACTGCTCCTCAGATCTCTGCAGGGTAAATCCAGACAGCTAGCTAGACTATCTGTCCAATCTGAGTTTTCTGTCGCACGACTAAAACTACTTTTGAACGTACACACGTTCCACCAAAACAAGTTCCTTCCCGAGGCTATTTTCCAGGGGCACCGTTGCTCCGTCTGGTGCTTAGCGCCGCCCAAAAAGATTGTGATTGGTTTAAAGAAATGCCAATAAACCAGAGCACGTTTTTCTCCCATCCCGGTGTGGACTCGCCAGACCTTCCTCTGCAGCACTGTGAAAGGTCTGGCAATGTGAGACTATCTGTCTATAATCTGTCCCCGATTGTTGTTTTGAACCAACAGTCGCGGCCATCACACACACCTAAACCACGCCCTCACCATGCACTGATTGGTTCCGTAAGCTGGTAGTTCAGACACAAACGCATTACTTGAAGCCTGACGAGATGGATTTTCGTGTGATATGTGATCCCACGATTCTCAGATTATTGTGAGAATCCAGCTGCTAGTGATGTGCGGATCGATACCAAAGTATCGATATTTACGATCCCAACGTCTCCTGCTCTAGTATCGATTCTCATATAAAAAGATTGATATTTAAACTCAGTAATTTGGAGTGAGTGTTTATGTTATCATAAGTAACTTCTTGTCACCAGAAAAGTCTAATTATATCCGGTTAGGGGAAGGAACTACTTCTCCTTCCGCCGGTCATTTGTGTGTGCACTGCGGCTCTGTGACGGAGCTGGCCGCTACAGCAGCCCTTCTTTAATTTCCCGCTACGAAGACTGCAGACTGCAGAGTGACTATGGCTGACCGCAAAAGGAGTCATGTCTGGTTGTATTTTAGCTGTAAAGACAGCAGTGACGCTGTGTGTGATGTGTGTGGAAAGACAGTGAATACAGTGTTAACACTACAAACCTCGCTAAACATCTGGAGGTTAAGTCATAAGAGTGAATATGATGATATAATGAAGCACTGTGAAGCAAAAAGTGGATATGGAATATTTTGTGACAAGGTTAAGAGTCAAAAATGTTTTATTTGTGTGTAATTTTCAACCTGTTTTACTGTACAAGTCTCTGAGATTTTCTTTATAATTACATAATATGAGAGTAGTTTATTGTCTTGTCATTATGCAGCTATAATTTGGAATTGGTAAGCCTACAGCCTACTTTTTTACTTTACTTTAAACTAGTTGTCACATCACACTACAAATAAAATACGTAAAAAGTATTGGTATCGGTATCGGCAATACCAGCCTGGGTATTACTTGGTATCGGATCGAATAGGAATTAAGTAGTATCGCACATCACTACCAGCTTCCCTGCAAGGTGCTATCTCTTCAGCCGATATCTCCAACACTGGGCAACTCACACCAAAACTATCTAGACTGATAAATAGCACTACAGGGAAGAGGAAAATATGTATTTTTGGTTTTGGCGTGAACTGTCCCTTTAAGGAGAAAATACAACCACAGCTTGTCTCTTAGATAATAACTCTATCAGCACAATGTGCTCGAAATACACACGGACACTCTGAAGGCCAGATTAGTAGCAAAACAACAACACTACTCTAATTTCACAGAAATATTTGTATCTGTGTATGTGACCTTTGATTCCTCTTGTGTTTAAAATAACGTACATCACATTAGACCGAACTGTTTGCAGGTAAAGCCCATTTAACTTTAAGTGCAGTCTCTGCAGCTTTCTATCTTCTGTTTGGCTCACCCCATTGACTCACTGTTCTTCACACCAACCCCTCTCATCACAGTTATGAATATTTTTCACATTAGTCGTGGGTGGCTGATAAAGTTGCATTGTTTAATGAGAAGTTTTCGTCGGCGGTGTCAGGTTGTTCTGTTTACCAGATCTCAGCTAGTGGGAGGCTGGCATCTGTTTCTCCCTGACTGGAAAGAGTGTCAGCTTGTTAAAAAAAAACAATGGGTTGGAAATATTTACTATCTATAGATGAATAAAAAAAAACATTGTAAAACACAAAAACAAAACAATATAACAAAGCTTAATTGAAGACCTATATGTGGCGGAAAAAAACGGAGAAAGAAAAAAGTATGCAGGAGCCAAAAGTGAAGGCGTTTTAAAGACGTTGTTTTTCTCTGTCAGTCTTTTATTTCAAATCGTTCAGTCTGAACTTTGGGTCAGACGATGCAACACAATGACCTGAAATGAAGTGGAAATGAGAGGGGGAGCTTGTGTGCTTTTCTTCAGTAAACACAGACTCCTGTCTTCAGAGAAGTTACAAATCTGCAGACTTTACCAATAATTGAGTTTGTTGATAAAAGGGCTTTTTGATTGCACAATTGGCTTGAAAATACTCTGAAATGCAGCCCGATCTGCCGGCGATTTGATTTCTCCCTGCAGCTCAGGCTGGAAACCTGTACATTTTTCTATCCTGCTTCCGTTACAAATCTGCGGGAACCAATCACAAACTGGCTTATCCACCTGGCGCGCTATTGGAGGGTTTAACACGATGACGATAGAGAAGCGACCAAGCAGCTTCTTGTTTACATTCAACATGGCGGCCACCGAAGCGCAGCAACACGTTGATGCCGCTGTCGCTGCTACATCACCCGGATCGTTGGTCTGATTGGTTGAAGGACTATCCAATTGCGTACAGAGTCATTTGAACTATGCCCGTTGATCACGCCTCTTGTACAGTAGAAAATACAGAGCAGACTCCCCAGACTAATGTTCAATCTTAAAAGATTGAGCTTGGTCTGGTGATAGCCAGACTATCTGAATTGAGAATTTAGCGCCAAATCCATTCGATTATAGGGTTTAATTACCTTGAATGCTGTCCTTAGGTGTACATATTTGTTTGCCTTTTCAGGAATTCTAACTCGGATATATATTGGAGCTTTCAGTAAAAAACAAGTTTTCCAGGCGTTATTACGACTAGGATGTTGACTTGAAAACTGGGTCCAGATCTTTAATCTGCCCACTCCACCGAGTTGACTGATTCATCTGGCATCAAGACAGGAGACAGATGTTTCGTGGTTATAAAACGATTAACTAATCAGCAGCACTGGACAGGACTAACACTGTTGTCAAGCTGTCTCAATATTGTCCGACATCGTAGTGTGTTTTTACTTTGCTCCGCCCTTAAAACCACGGCAAAACCTGCATGTTGGCATGGCTATAGTCTCGCTTTGCCAGACCTTCCTCCACAGCGCTGCGGAGGAGGGTCTGGCTAGTCCACACAGCATTCTGGGATGGGAGAAAAACATGCTCTGGTTTATTGGCACTTCTTTTTTTAAGATTATTTTTTGGCATTTTAGGCCTTTATTTGATAGGACAGTTTAGACATGAAAGGGAAGAGAGAGGGGGAATGACATGCAGCAAAGGGCCACAGGTCGGAATTGAACCTGCAGCCGTTGTGGCGAGAACTGAGGCTCTGTACATACTTTTAGCATTTCTTTAAACTAATCACAATCATGTTGGGCGGCACTAAGCGATTGACGGAGCAACGGCGCCTCTGCAAAATAGTCTCAGGAAGGAACTTGTTTTGGTGGAACGTGTACGTTAAAAAGTGGTTTTAGTCGTGCAACAGAAAACTCAGATTGGACAGATAGTCTAGCTAGCTGTCTGGATTTACCCTGCAGAGATCTGAGGAGCAGTTAACCATAGTCCTCAGAAATCCACCAGAGTTTAGAACGCCAACACAAAGACAGAGGAAGGTGACGGACATCCAGACAAAATGAAAGACATCCCGGAAATGAAACGTCGTCGATATAGACTAGCATGGCTACACTTTAGTGTTAAAGTAAAATTACATTAGATTGAGACGGGCACATGGGTAGTGATTGGTTAGGGAACATCCCCAACCGAAAATGGTCTGACTGAAGGTGAAACGGAGTGTAACGAGTCAGGCTGTTCTCATGAACCATTCGTACATATAGCTACAACAAGTAATGTACTTTAATTCGTATTCATATTTTTTTTTCCACGTATTAATTATTTTATGCATCTAATTGACTGCCACTGTATGACAGTTAATACAAAGGACTTTCAAGTGGGGGAGCGAAGTTAGTGTCCTGGAAAATGGGGGCAAAAAGGGCAAAACACAAGACAGGAAACAGGTGTTCATGTCCCGGGAGTACTACTTAAAGGTGCAGTAGGTAAGACTTATAAAACTAACTTTCTGTCATATTTGCTGAAACTGACCCTATGTTCCAGTAGAACTACATAAAGCAGGTCATTTAAAAATAAATCCAGCTCCTCTGGCTCCACCTACAGCCTGTAGTGAGATTTGCAAAAATGCACAGCTCCCTGTTCAGATGCACCAATCAGGGCCAGGGGGGTTGTCTAACTGTTCAGATGCACCAATCAGGGCCAGGGGGGGTGTCTAACTGCGTGTCAATCACTGCTCATGCACAACATTTATTCTCCCTTGTGGGGGGAGGGGCTTAGGAGACCATTTTGGGCTTCAGCGGAGGGGAGGGACTGAGAAGTTGTTGATGTTCAAATTTTTTGGCTAAGTCCTGGATCTTCGCAATCCTACCTACAGCACCTTGAAGGGGACCGGTGTTTTAACCCAAACCACAAACTGTTTTCTAATCTTAACTAGTCGTTTTGTTGTCTAAACTTAAAGCTATAGTGTGTAGTTTCTGTCTCCCCCATGAGGATTTCTAAGTAATGACAACCAAACTGTCGGCGCGTCCAAGATACAAGCCTTAACGTGATCGCGCACCCCACTATCAATAAAGCTCTCAGATTCAAGCTAATCTTGACACAGCAGTCTGATGATAACTAAACAAAGATAAAGCTCTTACATGCTGTATTGAATATATACTAGGGCTGTCAAACGATTAATTTTTTTTAATTGCGATTAATTGCTGAATTTCTATAATTAATTGCGATTAATCGCATATTTTATCACATGATTAAAATTCTATTATTTTGCATTTCAGAACAGTTTTTAAGTACATATTAACAATTAAAAGCAATTTTTACCAGTGTATCTTGATTGGGAATCAAATTAATGCAAAGAAAGTTACTTTATGATCTTGATTTTAAGATTTGTAATAATTTATTTACTGTAAACAAAAGAAAAATGTGTGAATCTGTCATTATTGGACAATTCCTCCAAGTACCTAACTAAAAAACTAAAAATCCCTATCCTTACTAGAGTCAATATAGTGTTTAGTAACTCCTAAATAATGTTGACTACTCACTGACGTCCAGTGATCACCGGTTAATGAGACAGCGTTTGCAGCACCTTGCAGCAGTTCCAGTGTGGCTGCTTTCTCCGTGTCATACAGGCTGTGTATCTGTGAAAACTACTGTCTCCCTCGACGGCAACGAGACAGGTCAGAACATGCCAACCATAGTACGTCTTTAAGACCCGAGTCCTCTACCATGCTGACAGGTCTGTAGTTAGTTGCCACCTGTTTCGCAAGAGCTGTAGTAATTTTTTGGGATTTGGTTTCATCCACAGGTCGGCAAGTAGCATGTTAGCGGGTAGCATGCTAGCGGGTAGCATCACATTAACTGAACTATATGCTTAGCTCCGTAGGTGGTAGCTCAAGCTTGACGTGCTTCAGTGATATTTTAATTCGGCTTTACACAATGTGCATATGGCTTTCGACTTGTCTACGAGCCGTCCGGGAGCTTTCGAAAATAAAAAGCTCCATTCAGAGTTATTATTGCTGCTGTCTTTCTCCATCATGCCTGCAGCCTGCAGCAGCAGGATGTGTTACGAGGAAGTGGCAGCTTGATGATAAGTAAAGGTGCTGCAAAGGGTCAAAATAGTAGCCTGTTAGGCACGACGCAAAGCCGAGTGAAGTGTAAAATAAATGAATAAATGCCGGCATGCGATTAAAAAAATGAAATCGCATCACGTCGGCCCTTAATCGCATTGCGATTAACGTGTTAACAGCCCTAGAATATTTTAAGCTATTGTGATTTTAACATAAGTCACTTCTTGCATTTAGCAATAAGCTGAATTTCTTTTTGATGGTGAAATATGATCTGACTGTGTCTCTTGTTAACTT
Organism: Sander lucioperca; assembly: GCF_008315115.2. Taxonomy (NCBI): domain Eukaryota; kingdom Metazoa; phylum Chordata; class Actinopteri; order Perciformes; family Percidae; genus Sander; species Sander lucioperca. The sequence continues at coordinate 46,205,629 of NC_050173.1, read as the reverse complement.
GTTGGTGTCCTGTGATAAACATACTAACATTCATACTGTGACCCTGGCCTGCCTATAAAAAATCATATGTGTCTGTGAGTTTTTTCTTCTCCCGCTCAGTCACACAGTCTCTGTTCCTCCAAGCAGCTGACTGATACAATGCCTCCCCCCCCCCCCAAAGCTCTGTCTTTGGTGGACATTGATTTCTATTAGTTTCTACCCAAGCCTCCTGTCTTGTTAGTAAAGCCTGTAGTATATTTTCCATCAGTAAACGAACTGACCGCTGATGTCCCAAAGCAATCCACAGACTCAGGATCTTTTTTTTGATGGATCTGTATCGGCTGTATGAAGATGGATCCATTTCTGATCCTCTGTTTATTGTAACCTAATCCACTGTGGCCACACCGGCTGTCAGAAACGCTCCGTTGTGGTATAAATGTGACTGAACAGCAGGCCGCACAAACAACATAAGATAACATCCACACTGACAGCAGGAAGACAGTTTGGGGTAAAAGTGACAATCCTCAGAAGAAGCTCACTTCTAAAGTGCTTCTGTTCGAAACACAGGGAACTGTTAAAGGACAGCTGTGTTGCAGGTTACATAAGGAGTCATTCACTTATCTAAAATATTCTGACACAATTTAGCTCTCTTCATCCTCAATCATAGCTCCTGGGAAATTCTTCCTCGATCCTAGCTCCTCGGAGCAGGAATAAGAGCTTTGAGACGGACTTCACAAAGGCAGACCAGAACGACTTCCGTTTCAAGTAAGGAGCGAGTGGATATCAAATAAGAGACTTGGGATTTAGCCTTGGTGACACTGGAAGTTTACCTGTCAGCCTACCTCACACAGAGACCCCGCCTAAAACATGGGCCGGCCAATCATATCACTTTCATATATCACTTCACCTGCAATGGAAACCAAACTCCTTGAGACAGAGCTAACAACACACACACACACACACACACACACACACACACACACACACACACACACACACACACACACACACACACACACACACACACACACACACACACACAAACACACTTCCTCCAGCTGATTGTTTGTGGATTCAGATGTAGAGAAATGTAGCAGACTGTCTGTTTGCTTCTTCTTCCTCTCCCTCTTCTTCATCTTCTTCCTCTCCTCCTGTGATGAATGGTTCTGCTGTGGGTTAGTGTAAGCACTATCTCAGAAAGCACTGACCCAGATATTTTAATTGCTTATTCTTACTTACGGTGAGTCTCTATGATAAATAGCAGTTGTTTTTCCTGCCGAAGGGACTATTTTTGAGCCCCGCACATCACAGCAGGCTGCTGTGTGTGTGTGTGTGTGTGTGTGTGTGTGTGTGTGTGTGTGTGTGTGTGTGTGTGTGTGTGTGTTGGTTTGCACTCACATTCAAGTAGGAAACGTTCTGCTCCGTAATGAGGAAGCTGTTTTGTGCTTGATTTTTAAGGACAGTTTCGTTCCGTTGTCGGTAGTCCTCCGTAATGTACTGTTAAACTTCACGAATGTCTCCAAAACCCTGGAAAGCAAACAGGTGAATCTGGAGATGGAAGTAGCACAATACAATCGTCTCCTCACACTAAACCGTCTGTGGAAACAACATGAGAGTATCTGACTGATGAGACAGAGTTACACTGAAGACAATAAGTGGATAATGTGCTTCTTAATATTGTTATCTTTTGGTGTTTTCATCCAGCTGACCTTTATCTAACGAGGATGCTCGAAATGTCTTTATTGAGGGACTAAAATGGCAGCCCAATTTATGCTCAATACACACAGACACACACACACACACACACACACAGAGGAAAGGAATAAAGAAGATAGAGGAAAAATGTCTAAAAAGGAAGGCATTATAATTGGCACATCATTTCTCGAAAACACATTTTACAAAGAATTGAACATGCCCATTTCAGGCTCTAAAACGCTAATGACTTTAGGTTTAAAATCCTTCAGAGTGACTAATGTCTGTAATTTCCGGGCTTCTGTGGATCGTTGTGAGCAGATGGAGCTGCCCACATGAAGGTTTCTCTTCCTGAGCTTTGTACGAACTCTCGGTACACACAGTCCTGAGAGCAACAGGCTGCAGTTTGACTTTGACGACGCGAGATAATATGGAGACGGATGGCACACTTAGATATGAAACACAGTGATGGCTGTAATCATAGCTGGTGATAAACCAACACACGAGGCAGAGTGACATTCATATGCAGAACACATGGTTTCTGTAATTCATATACAGCAGAAAGAAAGCAGCAGTTTGTGAACTTTTCTTTGCGTGAATCTGCATCGCTCATCTCTCTCTCGAGCAGGTTTGACCTTTATTTAGTGCTAAATTCAGTTTTGGTTTGCATTTGATGTTTCTAAGTAAAGTTACAGGTAACTTGCTTAATTTGACAACACCTGTGGTAACTGGTGTTGACAGCAAGGGCATTTTTATTATACAAGTCCCAGAGTTCTGTTGAACAAATGACAAAACACAGTGAATATCTATTACAAAAATAATGCCGACCATTACCAATTTGGTTTGAAACTTTATGATTATCACTTTAAAAACTACACTCAGATGAATTTAGTCTTGGCAGGGGCTCATTTTGTCTTTTGGCTAAGTTTCTTTGGAAATTAATGTTAATTAGCCACAGCTGTTAAAATCTGCCGGTGACAGCTGTTGTTTCGACTGGCGAAAGCGACAATCAGCTCTGGCTGAGAATGTTTTGTACATTTTTTTGTGCTAATAAAAAAGAAAAAATGAAAGAAAAGAAAAAAAGTTAACAGATTCCTCAAACTTGGACATGGAGTTTAAAGCTTAAGTGCGTAACTTTTTGATATTAATAAATGTCCGTTACATTCAAGCCGTTGCCAAATGAGTTGCTACAAAGCTAATTAAGACTATCCGCTCCACACAACTCTCTCTGGATTTCTCAGTATGACTATGTTCAGAAGATTGTGGCATCCGGCAACTTTCCACGAGCAAGGCGGGGCCAAAATAGACAAGAAGTCTAGTTTCAGATTGTTTGTAGATCTCGACGTCTCCACAGTTATTTCACGGAGAAAGAGAGGAAGAAAATTGACGGACTGCCTATGCTTCGTGTTTGGCAAACATTCAGCTTTTACACGAACTCCCGAACAGTTCAGCGCTTGTTTTGTTTTTTTCCCTGGATAGTGTTTTAAAACTTTTTTGTGGCAGCAATAGAGGCAGTGATGTTTCCTGTTTCCTGTACGGGACTCTCCCACTGCCTCAAAACACACCGACAAGCCTAATCTCCACCATTCAAAATGAATGGAAAGATCCAGTGGTGTGGTCTAGTTTTTTTGTAGTGAGTGTAGAGTCTTTTACCAACTCCTACATTAGGCCAGTGAGGTGGGACCAGGGAAGAACTTGCTTGGACGCGTGTTCTGCATGCCAATAATCAATGTCCACAATCTGTCTGCATTTCAGTGCTGTCACCCATTTATTTTCTTTTGCACACTAATCTAACAATGACACGCAAACCTGACACGGTGAAAAGCTGTCTGCTTTTCCCCCTGGCCACACACCTGTGTATCCCTGGCTGTTAATTACCTATATGCCTTCCCAAAGGCAATGCTCCACCCAGTGCTCAAACATAAAACTGCAGATTAATTAGCATAACCAACGTGGTATATAAACAAAACAAAACAAAGTTGTGTAATGGCTCCAACAGTGAGTATAGTGTAATTTTTCCCTCCCAGCTTCATACTCACCCACATACCAGAGCAACAGCCCCATCCATTTTTGTGTAATGTAACTGCATGTAGCATCTGCCTCACCTGGCTCATTTTCTGTTGTTTCTGTAACGTTAACATCTGCTGCAGTGTCAGTCGAAGCTTCAGCAGTAGCCGGGGTAAATTTATGAACAAAACGTTGTGTATCCTCATGCTTCTGTAAGGGGGAACTGCCCATTTCTCTGACGCTCCATTGTTCCGACCTCTCAATAACTTAAAAAATTCCATTTGGTCCTACAGGCCACTAGTCCGACGTCTCTTTGGTGGCGAAATTATGAATCCCACTATGGCCATGCCAAGACCCTCCCTACGAAGCAGCTCGATTGGTTGGGGTTAGGAATTTGACCTTGGGTGGTTAAGGTTAGGATAGCTGATTGGTCAGGGGATAGGACCTGTACAAACGGGGTTACGTTACCTTGCGTAAGCATGGACGCCTGGCCAATAAATGCTATTGAAGGGCGGGTCTTGGCGTGGCCATAGTGGGATTCGTAATATCGCCGGACTAGTGGGCTGTAGGACCAAAGGGAATTTTTTGGGTTATTGAGAGGTCGGAACAATGGAGCGTCGGAGAAATGACATGGCACCTTTTTTGTAAGTGTGTTTACACAAATCCTTGACATTTTTACTAGTGAGTATATGGCGTATACCTGCGTATCATATGTAGACTACACCACTGGAAAAACCTGCTCTTGTTCTTGCCATACCGTCTTGATGGCCAATGCCGGCAATGTGAACGCAGGCTAAACACGAGGTCGAAAATCGACACAGATGCAAAATTGACCCTGCACTGCTTTCCAACTTTTCTCCATCAGTTTATCACTTATTGTTTTAGAAAAATGTGCATTTTTAAACAGTCTGCACCACAGATGTCTAAACACATGAGGTAAAAAATGACACAGCACATCTGTTTTTTGTACCATGTAAACAAATACCAATATTAAAACTAGAGTTCTTTTTTCCATTAACAATCAACATGCTATTAATACCCTTGAGTGTGTAAGCTGGAGTATGGACACAGAATAAAACACAAAAATAACACGTGCCAGTGTAAACAAAAGCATGCTCAAAGTGCACATTAAAAGCTAAAGATGTGGGTCGGTGTAACTCTGATGCATGGTGTGACTTAGGAGGACAAATGGCGGCTGTTTCTATTTGCTAAGATCTGACCAATGGGCAGGCTGCATTTCATCTTTGTTGCACTTCACCGTAAACTGCCCTCATATGCATTCCTGCTTAAACCTCTCCTTCCTTTCCCTTCAGATCCAAGGAGCACTTAGAGCGTCCATCAAAGGATCTGCATTTGACAGATAACTGTAATTCCCTCCACTCTAGACTCTAGACTCTGTTTACTAACCTCACATGAAAGTAGCTTTGCCCTGTGCATTGTGGGAGTTTTGCATCCTCTCTACTTTAGACTACTTAGGAACACGGAATTGCAATGTAATGTGTTTTTCTGTACAAAAAGTGGATGTGTTTGTGCAGGCAGCCGTTTGTGTCTGTGCGAGAGGAGTGGAGTGCTTGTCACAAAGAATGAACCTTCTGTCAATGTGTGCATGTTAAATAAATAAAAAATGTTTAGCAAAAAGTTCACAGTGACCAAAAGGTAAAGGGTTTCATCCTCTGGGGAGAATGAATGCCCTCAGTATATTTTGGGGGCAATCTGGTGATCGGATTTGGATATTTCTAGAATACAACATTCTGCCTAAAGCAGCTTTTACACCACTGCCCTGACAACCGCCTGCCTGCAAGAGTGATCCCGAAAATAGCAAAGCGTTTTTAAAAAGCTGCTGCTTTCGCCAGGGTCAAATGCTGCGATGACAGGCAGGTGCTTAGATAAACTTCATAAAGGCTTTCTGGCGGAAGTGCAAGCTACAGTAGCTTGGCGCCGTGTAAATAATTCCCCAAGAAAATGTTGCTTCAATCATACAGTAGCAAGACAACAGAAATCACTGACACTGATTGTGAGTTGTTTAGTGGGTTAAAAAAAACAATGCACAAGTATAAGTTTCTTCAACCCGTCCTCACTCCCAACTCGTAACACACTGACGCTTGGTCAGTGTCTCTCAGCGTCAGATACTGAGGCTAAAAATCCCCCTTTAGTGTCTGTATGGAACGCACCGGGCAGAGCAGCAGCTCGACCGCGGAGCTGTAAGATGACGTAGGGCACTATCTAGCACCCGGCGCAGCGCAGCGCAGCGCAGCGCAAAGCCCAACGCAAGTGTCTTTGCTAGTTTAAGACCGATGCAGTTGTCAATTTCCCGTCCAGCACCCGCGTTGTTTAAATAGCAAATGCACCTGCGCCCATCTGTGCACCCATGGGCGTGTTGGTGTTACAGGGAGGTGTGTTCAGGTGCATTCTGGGCATGTTGGTGTTACAGGGAGGTGTGTTCAGGTGCATTCTGGGCGTATTGCTGTCTTGAGGCAGCTGGAAGTGATCGCGCCATTGACCAACAAAAACCTGGTCTAAAGTCAATAACGCAGCATTTCATTGTTATTTTAACAGAGCATTAGTAAAATGCTCCTAGGCTCGTGCACAGCGTGCACACTATGCTTGTTACACACACAGGGACGCACAGCAGCACACACACATGCAGAAGATTACAAATAAAAATATTACGGTGCAAATCCTCCATCATAATAACAATGCCCCAAGGTCCAAACGCGCCTGGCTTTTAAAGGGAATGGGAGATGATCTCTGATTGGTTTATTGCATGTTACGCCCAAAACACACCTCTGATTAATGAAGATACTAAGTACAACCCTTTAGAACCACGCGCCCGGCGCACGGACCCTTTTTTCCGCCATCAAACTAGCAAAAGTGGATTTGGACACGCCCTAAACGCAGCTGCACCAGGCGCTTCACGCCGTGCTCTTAGATCGTTAAAATAGGGCCCGTAGTGTTAGGAGCGGCAACGGTAGCGAGTAGCATGAAAGACCGAGAATCCTCCTGAGACTATAACCAGAGATCAGCTTTAAAGAAAATCTGGACAATAGTTCAAGAACATCATCATGATGTACAAAACAAGGGAAATTTTGACTTGCTAATTTTGCCAGAGGAAAGGTCAGAGGTTTACAAACCAACCTCTGGGGACCGTGAATATCTGTGCCAATTTTCACATCTGAAATCGGGCTGGCTGTAGTTGAATAATCTGTTCATGTTATTTTATGATGGGTCACAGTTCAAAAGCAGAGTGCAGAGTGGAGGTCATCATCACAGGGACACTTCCCATTCCCTGAGTGGTAATCAGCTCATCATAGCCTTTGCTTATTTATTTATTTATTTTTTTAAGAAGTCCTCTCTTTTGGCAGACACACCGGCATGGGCACTGAAAACAAACGCGCAGGACAAACTCTGCCAAGAACTTCTGAGCTCGAGGCAACATCCAACAAGCAGAAGAAAAGTCAGAAAAAACAGAGGATGGAAATGATTCATCCTTCTGCCGAGCAAAAAAGATGTAACATCAACTGAACCGATGCTCCAGTTTAACCCTTCGGATAAGAACTGTGTCGAGCAGCAGATAGGATTTATTTGACGGTGTACTTATTTTGTGTATCTGAATTATCATTTTACAGAGATCTGACTTATCGATAGAGAGGGAGCGTTGTTGTGTGAAAGATAAGCTGGAGCCGTGATGATCCTTGGGAGTAAAATAGGTTAATGCAGAACCAAAACAACAGCACCGGGATTAAAGAGCCACAACAAACGTGGAAGATTAAAGCAGTAGTATCTCAGTCATGCTGATGCAGAAATCCCACCACCGGCTTCAAAGCATCCTCACGTTGTCGGCTATAAAAAGATTTACAGTCGTTTGCAAATTTTGGACAGATTTACATTCAGGGCACCGACTTTATTCCAACAGTCCACAGCTGATAATCACCTTGCTATCAAGTGATTAGAATGTGTCATTGAAAGTCTGTTGAAGTAAAACAGATTTCCACTGTCTGGGTCAATCAGGGTTAATCCTTTTCTTTGCTTCTGTTCCTCGTGAGAGTTTGCCCTTTCATAAAGGAAATGTCCAGACTGTAAAAAGAAAACCACACATGAAGAAGTGGCTCTTTGAAGGTTATAGCGACAGGGTTCAGCTTTTAAGTTGTATTAGGTTTAGATATTTTATTATATTAAAGAGCTCATGTTATGCTTTTTGGCGTTTTCCCTTTCCTTTATTGTGTTAAATATCTTTTTTGTGCATGTTATAGGTTTACAAAGTGAAAAAGCCCAAAGTCCCCCCCAAAGAGACTTACCATCTCCAACAGAAAACACTGTTCACAAACTGCTCCAAACAGCTCTATTGTAGTCCAGCCTTTAATTCCGTGACGAACTTGCGTCACTTTGTAACACACGTTATAATGCTCGCCTAGCTGCTAGCGTGGCACGCCCTCATACTGTGCTTCTGACTGGCTAGTAGTCCTAACCTAGGTACTGTCAGGGCACGCCCTCATACTCTGCTTCTGACTGGCTAGTAGTCCTTACCTAGGTACTGTCAGGGCCCTCATACTCTGCTTCTGACTGGCTAGTAGTCCTAACCTAGGTACTGAGCATGTGCGACTCCCAACAAAGATGGAACAGAAGTGAGATGTCTCACTCTGTAGCTAAAACAGAGAGCTCAACACACAGGGTGAAAAGAGGAGCTGCAGCAATGTGCAGTACAACAAAAATATGGTGTTTTTTGAAAATTAAACCACATAAACCTATTCTGGTACAACCTCTAAATACAATTATGAACCTGAAAATGAGCATAATATGAGCACTTTAATAAAGATTTAGAGTTTGAAGTCCATTTCAGACCAAAGATTTGCGTCGAGACGAAACCGTTTTGGAAGGAGCGGCCCATGAACTCCTCGACACAGCTTTGCTGCATGTCGTTCCCCCTATCTCTCCACTTTCCTGCTTACAGCTGTCCTATAAAAATAAAGGCCTAAAATGGCCAAAAAATGATCTTAAAAAGAAAAGAAGGAGCGGCGTTAGAACAAAGCAGTGAATCACATAAATAAAATGTTGTTTTTTCACCGATTCATCGCTAGAAATGCAGCTGTAGCAAGCATATCGCTATCACCAACGTTATCCACATTCATATTTAGACGCAACAAATGATATATCCAGCTACAAAAAAAGGCTGAAAGTCGGAAGTTGGACACAAGTACAGAGAGTCGTTGCTATGGAGATGATACACTGTCTCATTGGTGTGAACTGGCAGGTTTACGGTAAGGTACAGAATTCGATATTTGATGTCTATTTAATGCCATGAAATTCAATAACTTCATGATCTATTACGGCAAGGTGTAAAATGAATGTTTTAGGTTGTGATCAGAATCAGAAAAGGAAACATATGTACATATAAACATAGTAAAAGGAAATAAACAATAACTGTCAAAGAAACTGTAACATAAATATGTAAAGTGTTTTAACAATAAGAAAAGTAGGCTGTATGGTTTAGTACAGGCTGTGCAAAGATGTTGATGAATGTGCAAAAGGTTTAGGAGACATGAATGTATGTCAGGATGTGCATTAATGTAACATGTAGCATCCAGTGGTTGATGGGTGGGGGCTAAGAGTCTGTGTCAGTAGGGATCCCAGACCTTGTTAATGAGGCCGACTGCAGGCGGGAAGAAGCTGTTTTTGTGGTGTGAGGTTTTGGTCATGATGGACCGCAGCCTCCTGTCAGAGGGGAATTGTTCAAAAAGTCATCAAAGATCTTGCTGGAACCTGCTAACACCACTCTGAACCTCCTGTGATTTTCCTTAGTTAGTTAGTCTGACTCTGAGCAGGACAGACTTCCTCTGGAGTGAACAGAGTGCAGGGTGATAATAGAAGCAGTAAAAGGTAGCTGAAGCATTGTTAGCAGCAATGCATGGCTCTTTGGGAACCTGAACTAAACTAGGAGCAGCAAGAACCTAGAATCAGAGGAAACGTATGATGGAGTACATGGAAAGAGTACAGTAGAGTGAGGATGTGATGGGCTCACATTTCAAATATAACAATCAGACCCAAGTCATTAAGACCGAACCTGACTGAAGCCAACTCATTTTACCAAATTTGAGACCGGAGCCCAACCTAAGCAACATTTTGTACTTTATTTCGTCCATTACTGTCAGACTAATGCAATGCACTTGCCACATTCTTTTCACTGGGCATTACTAAGGCCTCCTGCACACTGGCTGTGTGGGGTGAGCGTGTCAGCTGCATGGCGTGTCCGTTTTTATTTCAGCTCCCATGGTAACACGTTAGAGCTTACACACTGAAAACGTATATCTGTTTTTCACGACGGGCAAGCGTGTTGGAAGCGTTTCCAGGCAAAAAAGAATACGAAAAGATGTTTATATGTCATTTTGACACAAATACATTTAATAAATGACATTTAGATGTTTGAAAGTCTCAAGGTTTTGACATAAATGCAGATATAAATGTAATTTAAAAAAAATAATAAATAATTATCGATTTTCAAATATTGCACCTGTCAATACAGAACAAAATATTCTGTAGCCTATTTTGCCGTCAATACTGCCGACGTTGTCTTTGCTGTTATCAAAACACGCTATTATTTCATTCTATCAACGGGAAACATCCATGTGTACAGACAAGGCTAGCAGCAGCAGCAGCAGCAGCAGCGCTGCGTCGGACACGTTTCTGGTGTGCAAAGACATAGAAAACACCACGCAGGCAGTGTGCAGGAGGCTTATTCGACTTGAAACTAATGACACACGTTGGCACAACAATCGGCAAGGTCAGAGTGAGAAAGAGATCTGTCACGGTTTAGGGATATTTCTGTTCCAGTTTGTTCATTTCTGTTGTCTTTATTGTTTATTTGTGCATGTTTCCTGTGTTTGTATATTCTGTATATTTCTGTTTAGTTATCTCCTGGTTTATTGTATATTTTTTGGTTAATTCCTGTATTCTGTATTCTGTGTTGTCAAGTTTCTGTGTTTAGTTGATTTCAGGTTTTTGTCAGTGGTTCCTGTTTCCTGTTTTATATTGATAGTCTGTTTTCTGTCCTGTCTAGTTTTACTTTTTGCCTTTGTTGATTGTCCTGCCCCGCCCTGATGTGTTTCACCTGTCGTGTCACCTGTCCCTCATTTGTTCATTACCTCTTGTATTTAACCCCTGTGTTCCCTTTGTCTCTTGTCAGATCGTTTTGTATCTGTTTGTGTTCCTGTCCTGTCAGCGTGTTGAAGCCTGTGCCCTTGTCTTTGGATTCCCTATTCTGTTTTTTTTGTATTTTGGACCTTTTTGCCTGTGCCTTCAGGACTTCCTTCGTTGTTTGCTCTCCTCATTTTTTGTTCATTAAACCTGTGTTTAACCATCGCCTGCCTGCCTGCCTGCCTCTCTCTGCGTTTGGGTCCTCTTTCCTCTGCCTCCCCGTAACAGAGATCCATTTTTCAAGTACATTACATTTGGAAATAACCAAAAAGATTCAAGCAACAAGAAGGCTGGAAAGTAACTCAAAGCCCAGGACTTTGTTGGGTTTGCACAATGTGGTCGGTGTAGATATTAATCCATCATCCCACAAAATGACTAAACATTGTGAAAGGCAAGGCAGCTTTATTTGTATAGCACATTTCAGCAACAGTGCAATTCAAATATATATTATAAAAACAGATAAATACGACAAAAGTTACAGTGCAGTATAGGAAATGATTATTTAGAGAAAGGCAACAGAAAAAAAGGTCTTCAGCCTTGATTTAAAAGAACAGAGTTGTGGCGGACCTGCAGTTTTCTGGGAGTTTGTTCCAGATATGTGGAGCATAAAAACTGAAAGCTGCTTCCTCCTGTTTAGTTCTGACTCTGGGGACAACAAGCAGACCTGTCCCAGACCACCTGAGAGGTCTGGGTGGGTCATACTGTAGCAGCAGATCAGAAATGTATTTCAGCCCTAAACCGTTTAGTGCTTTATAAACCAACAGAAGTTTTTTTGAAATAAAAGATAAACAAAAGAATGATTCAAAATTCAAATGTGTGTAATTGTTCATATTAACATTGAATCAAATGCAGTATAGAATCAACACCAACTCTGCAGCTCTACGCAGCTTTAAGCCTCTTTAATCTTAAAGTTTGGGCTTTTTGGTAGCTAAAGAGACATTTTCCCTGGATTTTTTTTAATTTTAGGATCATATTACGCTGGAGCCTTCGTCTTCTGTGTTTCTCTGTTAAGTACTCCAGTCTTTAAACGCCGCCGTTCAAACTCCGTTATGAGGATCCCGACAAGGCACAACAGGAACATTCAGATGGCCTCCTCCATGTTGGTTTGTTGTTGTATGTGGCGCTAAAGTCAAGTGACGACGCTATAAAGACTGTTGCCGTGCTTGCATCACTCCCTTACCCCTCCTACCAGTTCCTATGGCCACTTGGCCAGTGTGAATACAAATGGCAAAACCGGTTTTGGGGAGAGTAGTTGGTAGAACTGTTCAGAAGTGGACTGTTCCTATAACTACGTTCCTGTAACTACTTGGTCAGAAAGAGGCTTATGTCAGACTATTAGACTATTAGATAAGATTAGGGAAACTTCCAGCGCATTAAACAAATATATAAATTGAAATTTTACTTTTAAGAACAGCACACCTTAATGTCTTAACTTATGACAAACACATCAGGTCTGAAAATGAACACTGGCCTCTTCCTGAGACAAAACCGCCCTTAGTCCAATACATCAGCATGTTATCAAACCCTGAGGTGGAACAGTGTTTCAGCAGGGGGTGCTGTGGGCTAGTTACATGCTGGACCCATTAACCTGACTCACTGATGAAGAAAAACCGTCTGGTTGTAATTATGTTTTTGGGATGAGCCGAAATTATCAAACCACTGAGGAAATCAATCTGGGTTCCAACCACAAAATATTAAATTGTTTGGCAGCGTTCACCCTCAACACCTAGCTTAAAGCAACACAGTGATAGTCATCTGTCTGAAGCTTATGTATAACGGATCCATTACACTGAGAGCTGTATGTGGGCCGTTTAACGTGCACCACACATATCACTCTCTTTCCTGCCTTTAATCAAACCAGAGCCCAACACAAAACAACAAAACAAAGGGCAATTGCGCGGCTGCCATTTGGACTGCTCTCAGACACTTTCATTTTCACCTGTCCTCTATCCCTCCATCTGCAGCTTTCAATTATGCAAAGAGGAACGCCGATCTAAGACAAACATCTGGGGGTAACACTGCATTTTGTCTGGCTCAAAGGGCGTGTATAGGGGCCCAAACACAGCCAGAATACAACTGTGGAAGAGATACTCAGACTTTTTCCTTCAATAAAAGCATCAACACAGCAATTGACAAGATACTTTTTAAATATTCTTTTGTACTTATATACTATATACTTATGTATGTGTAAACACTGTTCAAACTGCTCCAAACAGCTCTATTGTAGTCCAGCCTTTAATTCCGTGACGAACTTGCGTCACTTTGTAACACACGTTATAATGCTCGCCTAGCTGCTAGTGTGGCACGCCCTCATACTCTGCTTCTGACTGGCTAGTAGTCCTTACCTAGGTACTGTCAGGGCACGCCCTCATACTCTGCTTCTGACTGGCTAGTAGTCCTTACCTAGGTACTGTCAGGGCACGCCCTCATACTCTGCTTCTGACTGGCTAGTAGTCCTTACCTAGGTACTGTCAGGGCACACCCTCATACTCTGCTTCTGACTGGCTAGTAGTCCTTACCTAGGTACTGAGCATGTGCGACTCCCAACAAAGATGGAACAGAAGTGAGATGTCTCACTCTGTAGCTAAAACAGAGAGCTCAACACACAGGATGAAAAGAGGAGCTGCAGCAATGTGTAGTACAACAAAAATATTGTGTTTTTTGAAAATTAAACCACATAAACCTATTTTGATATAAACTCTAAATACAATTATGAACCTGAAAATAAGAATAATATGAGCACTTTAAATGATTTAGAAAATCAGTTCCATTTGTTTTTATAAAGATGTTTTTTGGGGCATTTTAGCCTTTAATAGACCGGACAGCTGTAGACAGGAAAGGAGGGAGAGAGAGGGAAGACATGCAGCAAATGACCACAGGTCAGACTTGAACCCTGAGCCGCTGCGTCGAGGACTGAGCCTCTGCATATGGGTGCCTGCTCTACCAGGTGAGCTACGCAGGCGCCCTTACTGTTCTTTTTTAATTGTTATCAGCGTGATGCCTTGTTTAGTAAGATAAAAACAGATCTTGATTTTGTAAATACGGATGATGCTCAAAGACTGAGATGGCTGTCATATGTGAAACATATACATGAGCCAGTTATCTTGAGAAAGACTGGGAGAAAAAAAGCTCTTTACCAAGATGATCTGTAGACATTTCTTTGTACGTTTTTTTCTATTAATGTATTTCCTCACATGCTTTGTATACAGGAAGCTGTCTGTTAAATAGTGTGTCTTCTGATCCCATGTGGGATGGGCCAAATGTTTGGCATGACACAGAATTAAAACTATATATATTGTATACAGTGTATGGTGTGTGTGTTTGAAGTGTAATTTAGTATCTCACACACTGTTGGCTCTGCCGGCCCCCGGGGACTGATGGCAGAGTTGCATCATCTGTATTGATTATTACTGTTTGTGAATTAGCGAGTGGCAAACCGAACAGGCACCCGGTGAACCGAGGGATGCAGTTGTCATGGGAACGTCGTCAAGCAGCAGGGCAACGTAGAAAAAAACTCAACTACTCAGTCAGTAGGTCTGCACATGTATGCCAGTCAAAGCCTCGGCCAGGTTTGCTCTTCCGAGGAGAAACTTTCTTTTTCTTTTTTCTTTCTTCCTCTTTCTGTTCTCGCTGCTTTCCCATGTGTACCCAGTCAGACACTGTTGCCATGGAAACGTAGCCGTGAGACTGTACAGGCTGCAGCTCAGAAGAGGGAAGCGCTGTTTGTTCATTTACAAAAAGACGTTGGAATGGTTGAAATCCTTCCCTGGCTGGATGCAGACCTTTATTCATTTTGAGGTAAAAGGCAAAATCGCACACACAGGAGGCTAAACAAAGGATGAGTCTGTATGGGATTATGGGAGCTTATTTGAGCTGTCTTTGTGATATACAGTAACTGGCCTCTCTACATTTAATTTGTAACTTAAAAGGAAACAGAAAATACGGAAATGTTGCTCTGTAAAGTTTAGGGCTGGGACAGAATATTGTTACGGCAATATATCGTTGTCCTACTTCATGCAATATGATAATCAATGCACTTTAATTAATAAAAAAGAGGTGCTCTATGAAGATTTCCCTGCTCTCAGCGTCACCACTTCATGCCTCGTCGAGGTGGTGCACAACACATGAATGTAAGAAATTTGAACAGAAGTTAACTAGCCAAAGAGGTTTTTTCAACGGCGGACAGCAGTTTGAGGAAAATAACATCTAAAGTCTGGATCCAGAGTTGCTATATAAGTGTGTGAACAGCTTCAATTTCCCTTGTAAAGGGCTGTTTAAAGGTGCAGTAGGTAAGACTTATAAAACTAACGTTCTGTCATATTTGCTGAAACTGACCCTATGTTCCAGTAGAACTACATGAAGCAGGTCATTTAAATAAAAATCCAGCTCCTCTGGCTCCACCTACAGCCTGGAGTGAGATTTGCAAAAATCCACCGCTCCCTGTTCAGATGCACCAATCAGGGGGCGTGTCTAACTGCGTGTCAATCACTGCTCATGCACACACATTCATTCTCCCTTGTGGTGGGAGGGGCTTAGGAGACCGTTTTGGGCTTTAGCGGAAAGGGGGGAGGGACTGAGAAGTTGTCGCTGTTCAAATTTTTTGGCTAAGTCCTGGATCTTCCCAATCCTACCTACAGCACCTTTAACGGCAAAGTACAACATATAACTATAACCCCACTTCAACATATCCGAATATCCGACCTTTCCCCTTAAATAAGACTAAGTCTACAGTAATGGTAGCATCTCTGTGAGGCGCAGTGACACTTTGAGCTAAATGCTAACACATCTTAATTTAGAATGTGAGCACAACATTTGGTAATTAGCGCTAAACACAGTACAGTTGAGGATGATGGGAATGTCATTAGATTACAGTCCCTCCAGAAAAACGCAATTATGCGATCGCATAATTCAATGCATAATCAGCCAAAGTCCGCATATTTATGCGGGGGCCGCATTTTTTCAATTAAGCCGCACTTTTGCCGCATAAATTGCCAATTTCCGCGCAAAATATGCGGGGCTTGCATGATTTCATAATCCCCGCATTTTCGTTGCAAAAAAGTCACACATATCTTGGCAGAAAGTTGAAAAATGTTGCGTTTACTTCACACAACAGCAGCCATTTTCCCCTGTTGCCATGGGAACGTTATGAAGTGACGTAATTACGCGACGTGAACATCATCGAAAAGCTGCAAACCCCGCGATGAAGCCACGATGAAACCGCAGTTTATGCAAGTTCCTGCAATTTCATCGCATAAAATTGCATAAATATCCCGCATATTCCATCGCATTTTTTGAGAAAACGTGCCGCATAATCAAGGGTTTTTGCCCGCAACAATCACAAAAAAACTCAGCATTTTTTTGGAAGGCCTGAGATTAGGGTATTTTATCATAAACCAGGGAGAAGTACTGGACAGATTAAAAAGTGAACGTCATGGTGCCGCTAGAGGAAAAGTTAGGGGCTCGCTAGTCTATATCCACAACTTTTAAATTCCGGGATTGTTAAGGTGCTGCTGGAAATTCCATCGGAAGTCCCTCATTTCGGCCAAATGTCCGTCCCCTTCCTCTTTCTTTGTGTTGGCGTTCTAAACTGCGGTGGATTTGTGAGGACTATGGTTAACTGCTCCTCAGATCTCTGCAGGGTAAATCCAGACAGCTAGCTAGACTATCTGTCCAATCTGAGTTTTCTGTTGCACGACTAAAACAACTTTTGAACGTACACGTTCCACCAAAAGAAGTTCCTTCCTGAGGCTATTTTGCAGAGGCACCGTGGTTCCGCGCCGCCCAAGACGATTGTGATTGGTTTGAAGAAATGCCAATAAACCAGAGCACGTTTTTCTCCCATATCCCAGAATACTGTGTGGACTAGCCAGACCTTCCACCGCAGCGCAAAGCAAGACTTAGGAATGGCTAAAGTCAGCAGGATACAGCCTCTGGGGACCATAACAATCTGGACCAAAGTGGTGGAGTCATTCTCATCCCTAAAAAATATATAAATCTAGTCCCAATCTTTTATCTTGAATATCAGGAAAACAGCACTATTTGTTTTGTACATTTTATTTATGCACACTTGTCTGGAAAAACTTTATATACTGTAGCTCTCTTAACTTTTTATCTATTATCTGTATATATTTTCTTCTACTTATCTGTATTTCACCTCACCTCTTCGGTCAGTTCCCTGTGCTTCTGTAAAGCTAAATTGCCCCCCTCGGAATAAATAATGTTTTTGTCTTTTTATTTTCTAATTAAGCATATTTCTTTAATGTGATAAATGTGTACATCATTAGTGTGTGTGTGTGAATGTTTCCCTGAAGTGAGGTTCATCTTTTAATATCTCGTCTTTTTTGGGGAGGAAGAGATTTGAAATCTCTGACTCTCTGTCTTGATTGAACATGTGCAGGAGGGTATTAAAGAATATTACAGGTATTATTTTTAGTTGGGTTTTTTTCTCCACGCTGCCCATGCAGAGTGTAAACCCTCTGATGAATTCTCACAGGCTCCTGCTGCTTTTTTTTTTATTCTTTCTTTCCTGCTACAGCTTTGAACTCAAACACTTCCACATCCACTGAACAAAAGCAAGTCAGAGAGAAGCTGCTGCTGCACTGTTACAACTATATATCTCACCTAATATGACTTTATTACACAGATAGTGATCCCTGTTCTGCATTACAATCTGTCTGTAGTGTCTCTAAAGCCCCCTACACACTTTTGAAGAGATCTTTTTTTGGTTTGCTACTTGTCACCATCTTTGTGAGAAACTAATTAGGGGAAAGTGGGCAACCGTGTCCTCTATCAACATAACACTTTTATTTTTATTTTTGATAAACAATGCAGCATATTTCAAACTGTTCTCGTTCCTAATCAGACGGGCCTTGTGTCCTTAGTATGAGAAAAAAAAACGAGATTTTAACTGTGTCGGGCTCGGACATAAATATCTTAATGCCTGTCGGGCTCGGTTACTGCTCTGTCGGATGCGGGCCGGACTCGGACAGAAAAACGCGGCCCGATCAGCAATCTAGTTCCTAAGTCGTCACATAGGTCTACCAAAGCATTCTCATGAACAAATTTGATGATATCATAGGAAAAATTATGCACAACGATTCGTTTGATGTTGTACAAAATTATGGCAACTGGTATTGGAACATCTCTAATAAATACTTGCATATATCTTGTCATTCTGAGGATGGTAGAAATATGAATATTCTGGTAAGAAAAATTGTAAAAATGAGCCCAGTTAGCACAGAAAACAAGTTTCTATATGACTGAAATTAATAAAGTGTTGTAATGTCATATTTGGAAAAAGTATAATCTATTATACTGTGTAAGTAAGTCAGCATTCTGCTGCACCTTTGCAAAATGTGACTGTAGTTTGTCAGTGTTGCCCGTACGGCCTCATGTTGTTTCCTCTGATGTCTGGGACTAAATAGGTGTGAAGACACTGGAGATGTTTGGCTACAGCGATTTAGAAAGACACAAAATTACCTTTAAAAACATACATCATTAGTCAAAAAAACCCACGCTGGTGCTGCCGTTATATCCTCTGTACTCACTCAAAGGTTTTCCTGAGCTATTATTTCTAAATTCTTCTTTCAACACAAGCTGGAGAAATTGTTCATTCTCTTCTTGGGATGGGCTAAAAACAGTGTTTGTGAGAAGAAAGAAGGAGAAGAATGTGAAAGCAAGGCAGAGATTTATCAAGCTCTGGTTAGAGGGAGGATGTGTTTAGTTTCAGAGTTTTAAGAGTTTTGCTGGGGGATGCTCCGGGGGGGTTTCGATGATAAATGATGCTACAGGGATGCCGTGTGTAGTCTGAGTGAGGGAGAAGTACTGCTTGCTGAACTGCTAAGATGTTTTGTTAACGACTGTGTGTAGCGTGTTTCCCTTAGGGTGGCAGATTCTGTGCTTTATGTACATGGAGGAACAAGCTGATTGGTCACTGCAGTGCTGGCCTGTATTCCAAAAAACTACAACACCATGATGGAAAGTACTAATTTCTTCTTAATAAAAATGTCTTTGTTTTTACTTGGATTGCATTTTAGTAATTATTACCCCAACAGCTTTGAGACGGTTTAATGAAGCTGAAAAGCAGGAAAAATCAACGACATAGGCTCATATTTTTTAATCAACTATTTTTCACTGTTGCTTTCCATTTAATGGCCCGGAATACATTTTCCTGTTGGCTCTTGTCGAGTTAGAAAAGCAACCCCAGAAAGACTACATGTGCACAAGTACACCACACAGTAAAGTTATCTGCTGAAAGTACAGAACACAATAATTATGAATAGTTTAATATATGGTGCAATATAAACTGCTTTATTTGTCATGATTCAAGGCTCTATATATTGCGCCCACATAAGTCATTTGTTCCAACAACAATTACGTCTCATACTGAGGTTTATAGTTTCAGCGCCCTCTAGTGGCCGTAGCAGTTATGACGGGGAGCAAAGCAGGAAGTAAGGTGACGAAGTATAAGAGTACCAAATTCAGCCAAAGGATCAGGTTCAGTGTTGCCAACTTAGCGACTTGGTCGCTAGATTTAGCGACTTTTCAGACCCCTTAGCGACTTTTTTTCACAAGAGCGACTAGCGACTTACTCTAGAAAAGACGCTAGTATTGGTATTTCTCTCTTGTGGCCGCCAAAACATAGCCTGGTCCTACCAGACTCTGGTACATTAGCCTGGTCCTACCAGACTCTGGTACACTAGCCTGGTCCTACCAGACTCTGGTACACTAGCCTGGTCCTACCAGACTCTGGTCCACTAGCCTGGTCCTACCAGACTCTGGTCCACTAGCCTGGTCCTACCAGACTCTGGTACATTTCATTTGTACAGAGAGTCTGGCCACTCTCCATTGACAAGTGTTAACTTCCTTGAGGGCGGGTACTCTGTTGAAGTTTAAAACTATTGGATCTGCCCAGAGCCACTCTGGATCTGCCATAACCAATCACTAACGTTTGCTAATGCCACTTCCTTCACCACTAACGGAGCGAGCTGGAAAATCAAACTGTTCCTGAACCCCGTGGGGAGGAGAACCTCAACATCATGGCCACTAACGCAACTCAGCAAAGATTGTTCTTGCTCGGGCTTTAACTTCTGGATATTCGGCAGCGTTGCCACAACGGACCGAATGGCTTCGATCGCATCTTTCTCCGCCGCCATTACGGAACTACAACTCAAACTAGAGCACGACCTCAATGTCATCGTTCCCAGCCACTCCCTCTGTTCGCTGATTGTACCGGTAAAGATTTGGCCGGAGAAAACCCAAGAATATACCGCAAACCCAGACGGAGTACTGAAGGAAAATGTAAATTGAGCGGAAGTACGTAGGAGGGCGGAGCCAGGCTAGCCAAAACAATCTCCTCTCTCTTCTGTTCTGTGACTGAGGAGCAGCCCCTCCCCTTTCTGCTCTCTCCTCACTGAGCAGGCAGTTAGAAGGGGAGGGGGACAGGGCGCGGGGGCCGGTGTAGGTACGAGAGACAGCGGGACGCGACGGGAGAAAGACTCCGCTGAGCTGAGCCGCTTCTTCTTTGAGAATTCTTTATCGATCTTTGTACCTCCTTTTGTAGAATTTCTTTTTTGACTTCAAATATAGGCTACCTAAGTAATAATTATAATTTAATATAAATTCCTGTAGTGAGTACATATACAAATATGCAAATGAGTGTATTTATTTCTTATTTATTTACCGTAATTTAACCAGGAAGAGACTCATTGAGATTAAAAATCTCTTTTTCAAGTATCAGTACCACCACACATACATATACACATACCAAATACACAAAAACACTAAAAACATAAAACAACTGAAAACAGCAAATCCCTCAAAGTCAACCACAATCCTAAACACATCAGTCAAAAAAATCTACAGCCAGATGTGGCTGCCTCCAAGTCAATCAACTTCCTCCTAAAAGCGACCAATGAGAGCAGCTCATTAAGCTTCATGGACTTCTGTAACTTGTTCCATGTAGAGGGAGCAGCAAACTAAAATGCCTTTTTCCCCAGCTCAGTTCTAACCTTTGGAACAGACAGAAGGAAAAGATCCTGGGAACGAAGATTCTAAGTCCCAGTACTATTTCCACTGATATAGGTCAGAATGTAGGATGGAAGTAGACCTAAAATAGCCTTGTATATGAAGATATGCCAGTGTTGAAGTCTCCGTGTTCATAGAGAAGGCCATCCAACATGTTCATACAGTTCACAATGGTGAGGGAGGGCTTTGAAACCATAGACTAGGTGATGAGGTATGACGTCATCTAGCTACTTTTTAGAGACTTTTGGAGCTGGTGCTAGCTACTTTCATTGGAAAAGAGTTGGCAACACTGGGCAGGTTGGGGTGGTGGGTGGGTAAAACAAACACAGAACTTTTTTTTACTTTACAAAGCTAATTGCAACCCGTTCTCATTCCGAACTCGTAAAATAAGGACGTTTGGACAGTGGCTGTCAGCGTCTGATGCGACGAAAAAGGCGTCTTTCAGCGTGTTTGTGTAACGCCCCGGGGAGAGCAGCAGTTAGAGAGGATTTAGAGAGTAGTATGTAAGGAGGATGGTTGGGGGGGTGGATGGGTCAAACACAGGACTTTCACCCAGGAGAGTGGGGTTCACGTTCCGCTTGTCACGCTTGCTATAGTCGCTTTTTTTCTCTCCTCCCACGTGTCACAGAACCGTACGCCCACCCACGACCCTTTCCTCAACATAACTGCGTCAAAAGGGACGGCAATAGTCCCGACCAAGCACGTTTACTTAAAGCGCTAAAGGAGACTTTTAGCGTCAATAAGAACGACAAAGGCACCTGACCAAGCGTCCATATTTTACGAGATGAGTGTGAGAACGTGTTGCTAATAGCTACGTCACATTCTGCGTCACGTGGGTAAAACGAATAGTATAGTAAGTAAGTAAAGTTGATTTGTATAGCACCTTTCACAGATAAAAATCACAAAGTGCTTCACAATAAAATGTAATACAATACAACAAACGTAAATATAAGAACATTTAAATACAAATAGAAAACATAACAAACAACCATAAAAAAAACCTTGACTAACTAAAAGCTTGCTTGAACAGCAGAGTCTTCAATGGGGAGGGAGGCAAGACATTCCACAGCCTATGAGCCACTGCTTGGAAAGATCGAGCCCCTCTAGATTTAAAATGAGCGCGGGGAACCACTAATAGCCTCAAGTCAGAGATGTAGGGAGGAACTTGACCGTGCAGGGCTCTAAAAATAACCTAAAAGTAATCGTTACGTTCTCCGGTTTAGACATGAGGACAGAAAACCCCCCTGTGGGTCGTATTACAGGGGGTAGGAATATACGACTGATATCGTCGTATGGTTTGGAGGACTTCCAGGTGTTAGTTTTCTTAGCATACCTCCGCTTGCCTGTCACTAACTTTGCAACCTCTATTTTAACTGTAACTAGGCGTCCATGCTGACAGCTGTACCTACTTAGCAAATTTAAGTTTTAAACTCCATTTCAAATCCCTCTCATGTGGAATATTTCTTTCTAAATCAAACTTCGTCATACCTGAGCCCATTTTATTGCCAATACTCCCCGCAGACCACTTCTACCGAGATGAAATGTTGAATTTAAGGTTTCCGAGTCTTTGTTTGGCATTGCTTCTTTTTCTTTGGTGGCGGATTGAAATGCTTGAATACATCCACTGCTGCTCCACATGCCCCGCGCACCTGTAGCGCACATCAGGTTTTCTGAAAAGAGGAAAAATGGATTAATGATGGCGTGTCAGGATAACAACAACAAAAAGAAGTAGCTGGACGAATGTAATCGGCCTGCTGTTTCCTTCTGAGACCAATTCACCAAGGAAGCAGAAAATGAGAATGGACAGCCAGAGCTCTTTTTTTGGAGGGAAAAAAAAAACTGAAATGAGCAAAAAGATGGAGAAGAAAAGGGTTTTGTGATAGTTGCTAAGCAGCGTTAATGGCAGTGAAAGGTAGCAGCTGATTAGTGTATTAATTGTTTGATAGGCTAATCCCCCTGTGTTTACAACAAAGCATGGATCCTAATTAGAGCTGGCTAATCACACCAAAACACACATTGGTCCAATCAATCAAGGACTATGGGAGGAGAGATGAAGGAAAGGTGGGCAGACGGAGAGAGAAACACAAACCTGAGACTCAAACGCATCAGAGCGGCTTCTGTTAACCTTCGGAAACCTTCCTTCTTTTTACTGATCGAAACTTAAGTACACTGCGATACCTGCTTCTTTTTGAATGTATTGATTTAGATCACATGTGTCAAACTCAAGGCCCGCGGGCCAAATCCGGCCCGTTGCAGATTTAGAACAGGCCCGTATATCAATTTGGGTTCACAATCAATTTTGGCCCTCCTAGTTGTGCGCCAAACCAAAAACACAGAAAAGTGTTTTTTAAACTGCAATTACCCAGCCCAGTCTCACGGCAGTTCGTGAAATGGTCACGTTATTGAATCTATTGATTCGTGTACTGAACACGTTAATGTCGTTATTTTCGTGTGGTGAGCATGAATTTTAAAGTAATGTATTTCAATGGGAAGCATATTTCGTGATCACAGAACGACTACGGTAGCGAGTAGTATTGATAAGGCGAAAATCCATGTAGGGAGGTTGGTCGGGGTGGAGGATGGGTCAAACAACACAGGATGTGTCCCGCGTGTTGCAGTTCCTTTCCGCGTTATTCTTTTCCTAACCACAACCGTCCCGTTGTTGTGGCCGGCGTGTGGCGTTTCATGTCCCCGTTGTTGCGTCCCCCAGAGCAGCCCAGTGTCATGGCAGTTTGTGAAATGGTCACGTTCGAAAATCGTGACCTGTACACGAATAAATCAATCAAAATAACGTGACCATTTCACGAAATGGCATGGAACTGACATTCAAAGCAAACATATGGCAGATTTGCCGTCTCTGAGGCTCAGAAAATTCCCCCAGAAGCAGAGAGTTTGTAGCCTTGGTAAACCCTGACGAACTTCCGGCAAATTTGAGATTTGCTCTGCAAGTCAGTCTGGCGAAGAGCCCATTCAAACCCATTTCCAATGTCCCCGAAATTGAGGCACCAATCACAACCGCTGAGGCGGGCTTTACACCAATCACAACCGCTGAGGCGGACTTTACACCAATCACAACCGTTGAGGTGGGCTTTACACCAATCACAACCATTGAGGCGGGCTTTACGCAACGACGATAGCACAGCGACGGCGAGCAGCGAGCAGCTTTTTGTTTACATTCAACATGACGGCTACATGGATGTATTAAGAGAACGGACGGCTACCGAAGAGCAGCGTCACCCGGATCGTTGGTCTGATTGGTTGAAGGCCTATCTAATTGCGCCCAGAGGCATTTGAGCGGCGTCCGTTGGTGACGCCCCTTTGGAAATGAGCTGTCAATGAACCTTTCCCAGACCAACTCTCAGTTACAACTGAGAAGGGTCTGGTGTCAATCAGGCTAGAGAGTTTGCATATTCAGGCTGTGAAACAGGTTGTTGTTAAAAAAAAAAATGTATCATTGTTTTGCTTGATTTGCTAAATTCTCTAGCTAAGGAACTCTTTTGATGATTTTTGTAGGGCTTCATGTCAACCAAAATGCGACAAAAATGGTACAAAAATGTCGGAAAAAGCAAATAATTTACAAAAAGATGACAAATATCTGAGAAAGCCACAAAAAAAGTCAGAACAAAAACAACAAAAATGAGGAAAAAAGCTACCCAAATGTAAAAAAAAAAAAAAAAAAGTGACATGCAGTAACAAAAGCACGTCATAAACTCTCCATGTCTGGCCCTTGGTGTGATTCTCTTTTTCCAGTGTGGCCCTTAGTGAAAATGAGTTTGACACCCCTGATTTAGATAGACAAATCAATACCAGATATAAACGTCCCTCCTTGTATGCAGTCTCCCTCCTTTGTGTCTTGTATACATTTATGTGACAAAATCCATCCGGCTGTCAAGCAGAAGAGACTGGCAGTAGTACTGCATTTTAAATCGATGGGTGACGAATAAAGTGAAAACCAGTGTGTTAGTGAAGTGTTGTTCCACCCTCAGACTTCAGAGCAGCTTCATCACTCCTCGTCACTGAACTCTGCAGGGATCAACATCACTCTCCATTCTTCCCTCAACTGGTGGTTTGATGATGACTGCGGTGGAGAGTGCCGCTTCAAAATCTCATTGGCGCTCAGTTGGGGTTTGGATGGCCAAAGCTGTAGGAGTCGCATCATTTCAAAAATTCATGTAGTAGATTGTTGTGTCCTGCGTGAAGCATCATCAATTTTTTTATTTCTACACCCATTTAATCTGGTTCATTTTTAACCCTTATAGTCCCAAGCAGAAAAAAAAACACATTTCACAAATCTCTTATTAGTTTCAGCTAATGATCTTCATTTATTATTTTCAGAAGATTCATGATTTACACCAATCACATATATATATATATATATATATATATATATATATATATATATATATATATATATATATATATATACACAGTGCTGCTCATAAGTATTCATACCCATGGTCAAGTTGACTAAAAAGAGGAATAAAAAAATCATCTTTTGGAAATTGAGCTTAATGCCTTAATTAAAAAAATGAGGAAAAATCCGAACTGTTAAGGACACCAATTTTTTTTGTGAATGAATAATGTATTGTAAATAAATAAATGTTCTTCCATAAAATACAGGGTCCATAATTATACATACCCCTATGTTAAATTTTAATTAAGGCATTAAGATCAATTTCCAAAAGATGATTTTTTTAGTCAACTTTAGCATGGGTATGAATACTTATGAGCAGCATATATATATATATATATATATATATATTAGTGCTGTCAGATAAACACGTTATTAACGGCGTTAACGCAAACCCATTTTAACGGCGTACATTTTTTCATTGCAAGATTAACGTTCTTTTTGGCGTAGCAAACTTTGTAGTTTTTTTCACATGCTGTTGCAACAACTAGTAACGTTAGAAAAACTACAACACCACACCGGATCTAGCTAGACCGGAAACTAAACAACAGGCACGCCGCACACACTTGTTTGGGCTTGCGAGCCGGCCAAAGAGTAGTAGGCTAACGGTACGTTTTGAGTGGATGGTGAGTGCGAGACGCCGAAATGGATGCCAATAAGATTCTGAATGGAAAGTTTACTTTTAAAAAGTTGCCAAATGGTTCCATTGACAAGACCAAAGTGATCTGAAATACCACTTGATGGCCAAGCACACAGCTGATGGCCAAGCACACAGCGGATGCCAATTCTCCGCCCCCTCGTCAAAGCCAGGTGACAATCAATCAATCAATCAAACTTTATTTATATAGCACTTTACAGCAACCAGTAGGTATCCAAAGTGCTTAATATCGAAACCAAGAATAGAAACACATGAAAACACATATCATACAAAATAAAGAAAGAACATGTAAAATCAGAAATAGTTACAGAGAAACAGAAGAATGAAATCGTCACACCACTGCTACGTATTAAAATGGACAATGGATGACTTCAGGGGCGTGGGGGGGGGAGCGGGGGGGTTCTTCATTGTGAACCATTTGATATAATGGGTACATGCATTCAGCTCCTCTGTCCAATGTTCACCTTTCATTGCTCCTACTTTCTCACTGTGTTCCAGTGTGTTGCGTCACCTTTAACTGTATATTGTAATCTTGTAAAATCTATGGTAAAGTGAATAAAGCAACTGTATCGTTGGCTTACTCAGACCGCAGCGTTACATGCAGGGCTTTAAACAACCTGACTAACTTTACTACTCAATGTCAGCTCCTCTGGTTTGGAGCCATTCCTTTCGTATTCACCATTTCAGCATGGCTCTTAATCGATACCACACACGCTAGACACAAGTACAAGTTACAACAAAGTGCTCATGGGAAATGTAGAATTAGTAGGTTGATGTATCCAAGCCAAACAACAGAAGCAGTGTTATTTGCCTCATTCATCACCAGCCAGATTGGCTAGTAACTTAACAATGTTACCCGTCAAAGTTCATTTTTACCCACATTTGGCGGGTCGGCTGGGGTGTCAATTTAAAGCCCTGGTTACATAACATTGCTCACCAAGTCCTAATTCATCTTCGTCCTCTATACTTCTATCCTCCTCCTCCTCCTCCTCTCCTGAACCTGTCCGTCCCTCCAGTGTTTCCAGTCTAGCCGCCGGCTCTGTCATTCAGCTCAGCTGTGCCGCCTGTCAGCGCGTCTGCTCCGCTCGGCCCCTTTCAGTCAAAGAAGCTGACGGAAAGCTCCTAATGGAATCATGTTACATGTTTTTTGACAATTTTGTGTCGAGAGGTTTTTTTTGACACAAATGTCACTGAGTCTTCCGTTGCCATGACAACATATAGTCAGAGAGTAAAGTCAGCCCGGGCTCCTCTCATCTTTTGTATCATCTCGAGCACACGCCTTTTAACTCCGCTGCGAAAGTACTTCAAGTAAATGAAAACGTCAATGATTTATATGACCCCATAAAAATAATAGAAATAATGGACTGGATGTTCAATGTGATGCCTAATAATAACGTTTCAAGAGTCTATTCTGTCCTAGACATGGACACATTTGAAATGAATAAATAAATGGTGCTGCTCTTGAAACCTTTTTTGATGACAGACATGATCTCCTCTGAAAGGTGAGCCAGTGACTCAATGACCTGTACATTAATGTTCATTATCATTCTATTGGGAACAATTTGTATCATAAGAAAGGGATTTGTAATTTGTTTATTAAAGCACTAGCATGACAATTTGGAAAATATGCTTATTCAAGTCCTTGCCAAGAGTAAGTTGAGTTACCTGGTAAATATGAAGCTGGCGCTAGCAGCTAGCTAGCTTAGCTTAGCATAAAGACTGGAAACAGAGGGAAACTGCCAGCCTGGCTCTGTCTAAAGATAAGAAAATCCTTCCACCAGCACATCTACAGCTCACTGATTAACAAGCTATATTTGGTTTGTCCATCCATCCATCTTCGTCCGCTTATCCGGGGTCGGGTCGCAGGGGGCAGCAGCTCCAGCAGGGGACCCCAAACTTCCCTTTCCCGAGCCACATTAACCAGCTCTGACTGGGGGATCCTGAGGCGTTCCCAGGCCAGGATGGAGATATAATCCCTCCACCTAGTCCTGGGTCTTTCCTGAGGCCTCCTCCCAGCTGGACGTGCCTGGAACGTACCTCACACCTGCCAAAGGGGGCATCCTTACCAGATGCCCAAACCACCTCAACTATTTGGTTTGTTTAATCTGTAAATAAAAAAAAAACTGACTATAGTAAGTAATCATGAACTTACATGCACGTGTGGGTCCATATTCCTGGTGCACGTTTCATGCTAATTTGCTGATCGTCAGTTGGACGAAACGTAACAATGCACCAACAAACAGTTACTTTCATTATTGATTTATCTGCTGTTTTTTCCTTCGATTGATCAACTGATTGTTTCATGTATTAAATGTCTGAAAAATAGTTAAAAATCCCACATCACCATATCCCAGATGCATAACCATAACAAACCCAGATCACAACCTTTTTCTAAACATAACCCAAGTAGTTATTGTGCCTAAACCCAACCAAACTGCGACCGTTTCACAACGTTAACGATGCGTTCAAAACCGTGACTGTCCGTTAACGTTCCCTGGTTTGCCGCTAGGGGAGGTAATTTATGAAATGCTCTTGTGGACGACCGATATAGTCGTATGGTTTTGGAGGACTTGTCGCATTCGGCTGTGTTTTTGTCTATCGGAGCATCTTATTTCCTTGCAGTTGAACCGTCATGCAGATATCTGACATTAAAGGCAGTGATGCACAGCAGGATGATCCCATATTTGCAGAGCAGGAAGAGAACACAAAAACACAACACACAAACAAATGCAAGCACTGAATCATACTGAAAACCCCCAAAAAAGTAGTGAGACACCGTGAACCCAGAAGCTTTTAATCTTGCCTCTAGTCTCAGCAGCTTGTAGAAGAGACACAACAGAAGATTCCAAATTTGCTGTTTTTTTTCCTCCCAACAAAAAGCTGCATGTGTACTCAAATCATCCCGTCGTCATGTAAGCTTCTATTCAGCGGGGCATCTGGCAACTCAAGGCAAACTGCTCTTTCTCTCCAACGCTGCTGCTGTCAATCAGCACCCCCACCCACCCCATCCACTGCCTGAAAGGGGGGAGATTGCCCTCTGTTGCATGCAGTCAGGACTGCAGGAGGGGTGATGGATGGATCGATGGATGAATGAACGGATGTAGGACTGTAGGTGTTTTTCTCCTGGGCCTCAAGTGAGGCTTGTCAGCTGAAACAGGACAGTGAGTCAGACCTGGAAGACTCTCCGACAGACCTGGAAGACTCTCCGTCAGACCAAAAACACTTTCAGTCAGTCATGAACACGGAGAGATGCAGCTGATGAAGTTTCCTGCATGTGACTGAAAATCACATATGTTCAAAATGTCAACTAAGAAACTAAGAAGTTTTAAAAACATCATGGAAGTGCATTTCTGAGATGATCCAATGCCTTTTTATATGGCGCATTGTTATCAGCCTGAAAAGTGGAGTTGTATCAGCCCATAATAGAGCTTTAATCATTTTATTTAAAAATGTATAAATGAACAAAATGTAATTACATGTTGTTACCATAGAAACAGAAATGGACGTGGCCACCGTGACGTCACCCATAGGTTTGTGGATTTTTTGGTTGTTGCGATCTTGGTTTTTTGGAGCCAGAAGTGATATACATATTTGCACCAGAGGGGGGAGCTGGGGAAGAGCGAGGGGTGGATCAGACGGACAAACGGAGGACACTATGCGCTGAGCCAGACTAAACACCAAAAAGGCGATGAAAAAAGCAACAAAAGAGGTAACAAAAGAGGCGACAAAAAGGGCAAAAAAAAAACCCAGCCTAACCTTGACCATCTCACAAGTAGGATTGGGCATCGAGAACCGATTCCTACTTGGTATCGTTTCAAAAATTACGATTCCAGTAGAATCGTTTCTTTATTGGAATTATTTGGAATTGTTTAGAGGATTTGGTTTCAAATCCGATCATCGCTTCCCAATTTAATATGCACAAGTTTTGGTTTCGGAAGCGGCCAGGCGCTTGTTGTGTTGCAGCCTTGGAGCACAGTAAGCAGTGCTCTAGTGTGGCTTTATTTTACGTTGAAAAAGCTGTAAAACTACAAACCACCATTGAATCAAAATAAAACTTTACTCTTATCTGTAAAAATAGGCATGTGACCCGTTTCAACAATTCGATAAGAACCGGAATCTAAAGGAAGAATCGGAATTGGAATCAGAATTGTTAAAATCTAACCGATGCCCAACCCTAGTTACAAGTTGTTTGCAAATCTTGGGTCACCACTTAGTCACGACCTTCTCACAGTTCAGTTGTAGCTTGCAAGCTACTTCAGCTAACGGTAGTTTTTCAGCTGAAATAAGAATCTTGTCAAAGCGGTTTTAAATATGTAATTGATGGATACATACATGATGTCATGCTAAAAGACTGAGACTAAAGCTAACAGGCCCCAGGCACAAAGTTAACATCCTCACCAGCTGACCCATGTAAATACATGAAAACAAAGATCTAGCATAGAGCTACTTAGTCCTAATAGTATTAGCATGATAGGAATAATGAAAGATCAGATTGTTCCACTGTCCTTAAACAAGTGTTTAAAGCTTGTCGTATACGACAAAAAACAGCATCTCTGATTCATGACTTAATAATTCTATAACCATAATGAGTAGAAACTAGAGTTGCCCAATATTGACAAAATGTGATATTGCGATATTGAGCTTGAATATTGTGATATCAATATTCAGTCCGATATTCTTTAACATATATGAAAACACAAAAATTGAAAACACATTAAAATAGATTAATAGAATATCAAAACAGGTTTTCGTACAACACAAGGGTTTACACACGCTTGGCATTTCGCACTCTTTCTATCCTCACGCTTCTCGTTTCTTTCGCTTCTCGTTTCTTTCGCTGTCTCTATGCTCATCTCACAAAATACATGGAATATTGCATACGTGGGTACATTTTCGATATTGATATTGCACAATGTGATATTGCAAAAACGATATTGAGGCGATATATCGTGCACCCCTAGTAGAAACCTACCGTTTACTGCAGCTAAAAGCAAACAGTCGCGCTGTTCCGCTGATGTCTTTGGTGCCTTCGTAGCCCTTACAGAAGGTTTCTATCCAGCCTGGAAATCCAGCAGCAGGGTCTTTGTGCAATAAATTCAAACTGTTCAAGATTGATACACTTTATGTCCATAATTTATGAATTTTCGGTCGTATGATATCCATAAATATCTGTTTTATTTTTTAATTTGTCTTTATAGTCCCATAATTATTCTTTTTACATTCAAGGGACATTACTCCAGCACACATATTCTAATAGCCCAGTTTGTCCTGAAAAAAAAGTTTATAGTTTATAGATACTGTGCTCTACAGGGTTGATTTTTTTTTTTTTTTGGCCATTTTAGGCCTTTATTTATAGGACAACTGAAGACATGAAAGGGGAGAGAGAGAGAGAGAGGGAATGACATGCAGCAAAAGGCCGCAGGTTGGAGTCCAACCCGCGGGCTCTGTATATGGGCGCTCCACCAAAACTGCTTTGGTGGAAATATGTAGCCTGGCTCCTACGTACTTCCGCTCAATTTTCATTTCGCTTCAGTACTCCGTCTGGGTTCGCGGTATAGTCTTGGGTTTTCTCAACCAAAGTTTTTGGCGGTCCAATCAGCGAACAGAGGGAGTGGCTGAGAACGATGACGTTGAGGCCGTGCGCTAGTTTGAGTTGTAGTTCCGTAATGACGGCGGAGAAAGATGCGAGCGAAGCCATTCGGTCCGTTGTGGCAACGCTGCGGAATATCCAGAAGTTAAAGCCCGAGCAAGAACAATCTTTGCTGAGTTTTGTTGGTGGCCATGATGTCGTGGCCCTCCTCCCCACGGAGTTTGGGAAAAGTTAGACTTTCCAGCTCGCTCCGTTAGTGGTGAAGGAGTTAGCTAAGGCTATCGCTAGCGGTGCTTATGCTAATAGCCTTGACGGTCTCCCCTTTTGTTGCACATGCGCATGACATATGTCACGACCAAACGTTAGCGATTGGTTATGGCAGATCCAGAGTGGCTCTGGGCAGATCCAATAGTTTTAAACTTCAACAGAGTACCCACCTTCAAGGAAGTTAACACTTGTCAATGGAGAGAGGCCAGACTCTCTGTACAAATGAAATGTACCAGAGTCTGGTAGGACCAGGCTAATGTACCAGAGTCTGGTAGGACCAGGCTAATGTACCAGAGTCTGGTAGGACCAGGCTAATGTACCAGAGTCTGGTAGGACCAGGCTAGTGTACCAGAGTCTGGTAGGACCAGGCTAGTGTACCAGAGCCTTGTAGGACCAGGCTAATGGACCAGAGTCTGGTAGGACCAGGCTAATGGACCAGAGTCTGGTAGGACCAGGCTAATGGACCAGAGTCTGGTAGGACTAGGCTAGGAAATATGCACATGTAGTCCAAAAACTAAAAAAAACATAAGGAAGGCTTCATAATGATGATACTAATAATAATACCTACATTCAATTCAGAAGGCCTTTGTTGGAGCAGCTGAACATGAATTGGTGACTGAGCTGCTGGTTGGTGGAGACGAGTGCAGCAGCTGGGATGTGTATTTTCTTATTCTTCCGTGTCAGACTCCTCTGAGAGAGGGATCTAACATCCTGTACTGTATGTGCTCGTCTCCCCACAACCGCAGCACTCCCGACAGCTTTTTTAAACATCTCAACATCAAAAACAAACAGAGTGACAACGACTTATTCATGTCGCCTTTTACTTTTTTTTTTCTCTCTCTCCCTTCTCCCTCCCCGTTTCGTTGATGTCGGGGCTTTTCAAGAGCACAGGAGTAGCACTCAAAAGAGCCTCGTCGCTGTTTTCTCTCCCCTCCCTTCACCGCTGCATCAACACAAAGAACGCTTTCAATTTTTAATGCATCAGGCTCAGAGAGAAGACGCCCCAAACAATAGGGAGAGGAGTAGTAATGATGAACAGCTTTAAAACAGATGAGAGGTTATACTATGCTCGAAATATCTCTCTGCTTTGGGCTCAAAAAGAAAAGCAGGATTCAGTGAGCCACAGGGGGATGTTTCCCAATACAATATTCGGAAAAGCGTGTAATGCGTCATCTGTGAATATTTGTTCTTCTGGCATTATTAGAACACCTTTTATCTCATTCTCTTGAAACACCAGACCTGTGTTTTTGCATTTTGCAGCCCCTACAAATACTGTAGAATGTTATTTACTTTACAATCTGAGATTTTCCAACACGTCTCTAGTTTCATGTTAGGAAATTGGCGATAATGGCTGATAATGTGGTGTTTCGGTCCACACCTCTGGGCTGGGTGTGATGATCATCATGTGGATGAACAATGATATGATATAATAATAAAATGAACGGCTGTTCTCTCCGTTATAGAGAGCCGAAGTCCTGATTTCACGACTAGAAACAGATGTTGTTCCAACCCTATGAATCACAGTCGACATCTTTGATTGAGTCAAAAAGGTCTTGGGTGACGCTCAGAGACAGCTGTTTGACAACCGACCAATTAGAGCAGCTTCTGTAAGGCAGAATTAAAAATGAAACATCTTTCTACTTGGTTGGGTCATAACCACGAGACGTACTGTCTCATAGTAGAGGAATTACCGTATAGTACAGGAGAAGCTCTCAGGCAGTTTGGACTTACATTAGCTGTTTAAGTTTAATTACTAATGTTAACTAGCATTTTAGTTAGCAATAATTAGCCTGTGCCTATGTTATCTCCTTACATATACCTACGCTCTCCGTCTCTGCAATATTGGGAATGATTGAGATTTCTCTTGGCACAGCTACCAGAAGACTTTCAACTTTCAGACACGTTGCTCACGGCACATTTACATCATCTCTCTCAGTTGGAGGCTGCTCAGTAACGATCAGCCATCACCGGAAAAGAGCTTCTAATATCCTTCACTGGTCTCCGTCCAGAGACACGGGACCTGTTGGTCCATTATATATACTGTCTATGCCATACCCTCCTTTGTTAGTCGTTGTGGGGCTGCAGAAAGGCCTGAGCACTGTGGCGAGCATTAGATGACGTGGCATTCAAACTGCACTTGAGGGATCCTGTTGTTGAAAAGGAGCGGCTGTGGTTCGGTTGGTCCTGCCCTTACGATTTGTCCAACCCCAGAGGGAGGACGTAGCCACAGTAAGGTGTCTGCAGTAAGCTCGGACGTCAGTCCATCAGATAAAGTGGAGGAAACCTTCTGGCTTTTCTCCAGCAACAAAGAGCTGCTGATAGCAGCCGCAGCCTTTCAGTGTAAAAGCCTCTTCCCCCCCCCCCTTACATTTTCTTTCTTTCTGTGAATCTCCCGAAATCTGCTTGTCCCTGTTCGCTTTGTGAGCATGTCACAGTATGTGGCAGGTACCAGCCCCCAACCACCACTTCCTGTCAGCGGGACAAGAAGAGGATAAAAGGCCGCAGCAGTGCAGCCAGACGAGGCGATGTAGTGGAGTACAAGTGTTAACGCCTCCCGACACCCCCGCAGAAGAATAGCTTTGGTTCATCTCGTCCTGCTACAATGACGAGTAACAGGTCACAGACTCGAACCTCAGCTAAGAAAATCACACAATAAAGTCGACAGAAGCTGCTGGGGACGCAGACAAATTGCTCAAAAAAAGCTCATATTGCAGGAAAGTTAGCACTGTATACAAATAAGATAACAATGAATCTTAAAGAGAATGAAATTGTTCCCCTAGAGACATACTTGGAAATTACATTGCAAGAAATCCATCTTAACAAGCCATTTATTCTAATTGCTATCTCCTAAATGTCTGCTTAAGGGATGAGACTTTTTCACCTGTTTCCAATATATAAAAAAAAATCTTTTTTTAATTTTTACTGCTGGAATGTGACTTGGTTTAAGATACAGACACTCTTTATAAAAAGTGGAATTATCTCACCACTTTGTCACTTCCTCATTCCTTTCCGTGTGGCCTAATATGAAATAAATACTCAAAACTTGATATCAGAAATCTCACATTAAGATTAGATCACCTACAGAAATGAAGACACATGGCGCTGGAGCACTTCGGTGCCCTGAAAAACTAATATGAACTTAAAAAGGATTTCTTCCCCGCTGACAGATTGGATTGCTTGCGGCGATAATTGTTACTTTACACCAATTATTTTTTTACACCTGCAGAGTCACTAGGAAAGATCGCTTACATTGTGTGTTTGCATGTTCAAAATTCTTCCCCCATCAAATCTTATGAAAGCTTTAAAAACGTGAACATCTTTCAAGAAACAGGGCTATTTTTATTTCTCAAAATTGTACATTATTTCGTATTACGAGATCATATGTTTGGTTCTGTTTGTTTGTTAGATGTCTCAAAAACATGACAGATTTGAATGAGCTTTGGCAGAAAGTTCGGCCACGGGCAGATAGACAAGTGCTCAAATCCAAGAATGAGTAAAATATGGAACGTTGAGACATACGGCATTTTGAACTTGTTCTGCCTTGGTAGAGATGAACTTTCTGTTGGTCTTTTGAGTTAAGTTTTTAATTTTTTTTATTTTTGACAGTTGAAGATTTTCATTTACATAAAAGTCTGTTAAGTCACTATCTACCGCTGAAGGAGGTAACACATTGGTGATTGAGCCTATGGCACATACAGTGCAGTGGCACTCATAAGTTTATGAACCCATGCTAAAGTTGACTAAAAAGAGGAATAAAAAAATCATCTTTTGGAAATTGATCTTAATGCCTTAAATAAAAAGATGAGGAAAAATCCAACCTTTAAGGACACCAATTTTCTTTGTGAATGAATAATGTATCGTAAATAAATAAATGTTTTTCCTTAAAATACAGGGGGTATAAGTAAGTACACCCCTATGCTAAATTCCCATAGAGGAAGGCAGATTTTTATTTCTAAAGGTCAGTTATTTCATGGATCCAGGATACTATGCATCCTGATAAAGTTCACTTGGCCCCCACATCATCACATACCCTTCACCATACCCCCACATCATCACATACCCTTCACCATACCCCCACATCATCACATACCCTTCACCATACCCCACCACACATCATCACATACCCTCATCTACCCCCACATCATCACATACCCCCACATCATCACATACCCTTCACCATACCTAGAGATTGGCATGGGGTACTTTACATAAAATCATCTCTCAATGCAAATCAAACCAGCTATTAGGCTAACTGACATAAAACCATGTTAATCTCTAGGTATGGTGAAGGGTATGTGATGATGTGGGGGTATGGTGAAGGGTATGTGATGATGTGGGGGTATGGT
The DNA here is from genome assembly GCF_008315115.2 of Sander lucioperca. Lineage (NCBI taxonomy): Eukaryota > Metazoa > Chordata > Actinopteri > Perciformes > Percidae > Sander > Sander lucioperca. The sequence continues at coordinate 46,169,465 of NC_050173.1, read as the reverse complement.
GAAGGGTATGTGATGATGTGGGTCTATTTTAATTCCAAAGACCAAGGGAACTTTATTAGGATGCATAGTATCCTGGATCCATGAAATAACTGGCCTTTCAAAATAATAATCTGCCTGCCTCTATGGGAATTTAACATAGGGGTGTACTGACTTATGCCCCCTGTTTTTTAAGGAAGGACATTTATTTATTTATGATACATTATTCATTCACAAAGAAAATTGGTGACCTTAAAGGTTGGATTTTTCCTCATCTTTTTATTTAAGGCATTAAGATCAATTTCCAAAAGATGATTTTTTAATTTCTCTTTTTAGTCAACTTTAGCATGGGTTCATAAACTTATGAGTGCCACTGTATATTCACATTATTACAAACTGGGTGTCTGGCGGGACAACTCCTGGAAAAAAATGCAGTTTTTGTCACACCCCCACCTGCCGCACGGTGACAGTCTGGTGTGTGTTTTGTCTGTCTGCCTGTGTTTCTGTTTCTGCCTGCATGTTCCACAGTGTGTGGACACGCTCCCCTGCTGACTCTCCCCACACATGGCACCGATCCCAATCAGCGCACCTGCAACTCATCCTGCTCATCATTTGCCTTCAAAGACCAGTCTGACTTTCCTCTCCTTGCCGGATTGTTGCTTACCACTGAGTATGCTATTTCACCAGCCTTCGAGATTTGTACCAAGTCTAGTTTCTTGTTTTTGTACTTACCTGTCTGCTCCGTTCCTTGACGTTACTAACTGGAAGATCTCTGTTCTCAGAAATAACCCACCTTTGGAATCCTCTGCTGCCAATAGCCACGCCACGCACTGGAACATCAAGTCTACAGCCGCACTGAGGAACACAGCTCTGCACCCCCGCTGCCAGCCCAGCCATCTTTGGACCCAGCACCCCCGCTGCCAGCCCACACTCACAGCTTCAATAAAATAAGATTCTTTTCCACCTGCTTCAGTCTGTGCTTGAGTTCTGTTCCCCAACCCTGACAGTTTTAGTTTTTATTCCATTGTACACACAAAAATGGAACTATGCACAAAATTCTGAAAACTTGAAGCTCATAACATGGAAAACAGAAATAAAAAAGATATAAAGGCCATTCCCATTCAAATAAGCGTAGCTGAATGGTCAGAGCGGCAGCAATCTTTATGTGTACCGTTGACTAACTTCTGTATAAAGTTACGGATAAACTGACTTGCAACAAATCACGGAGGTAAGGTTTTGCAGTAATGGTCAAACGGGTGGAGTAGTAATGTTAAAAGGCAGCAAGCCAGCAGCTAAATAAGTCAAATTTAACAACTTAATGCCTCATCCACAAAAAGCACATCGCAATCGCAGTTAGCTAGCTAGCTAATTTTCAGGTTTCGATGCACCCACAGTCTCCTGGATCACTGACTACCTGACAGGCAGACCATAGTTTGTCCGTCTGTACCATATCCTGTCCAATTCCTACAAAAGAAGGATATGTTTGCCTTACTACCGACCGGCTTTGCAAAGTACATCACCCGGATCGTTGGTCTGATCGGTTGAAGGACTATCTAATTGCGTACAGAGTCATTTGAACTATGCCCGTTGATCCCGCCTCTTGTTCAGTAGAAAATACAGAGCAGACTCCCCAGACTGATGTTCAGTCCTAAAAGATTGAGCTTGGTCTGGTGATAACCAGACTAGTTGTTGGGTGTATACAGGATGGACAGGAGGAGTACAGAGTTCTGGTGGACAATTTTGTGGAGTGGACTGGTAAGAATCACCTGCTGCTGAACGTGGATAAGACCAGAGAGATGGTGATTGACTTGAACGGCTCCGCAGCCCCTTTGCGTTCTTGGTGGAGAGGTGGACATGGTTGAGAAGTACAGATACCTGGGTGTCAACATCGACAACAGGCTGAACTGAAAGACCAACAGCACGGCTGTTTACAAGAAGGGGACGAGCAGACTCTATTTCCTGAGGAAGCTGAGATCCTTCAACATGTGCAGCAGACTGTTGGAGATGTTCTACCAGTCTGTTGTGGCCAGCGCTCTGCTCTCCTCAGTCCTCTGCTGGGGCAGCAGCATCGGAGCCAGCGACACAAACAAACTGAACAAACTGATCAGGAATGCTGGCTCCATTATTGGCTGCAAACCGGACACATTTGAAGCTGTGGTGGAGAGGTCACTAAACAAACTGTTATCTATCATGGATAACCCCGGCCACTGGTCCAAAAGAGGGGGGCTCCGACAGCATTATTCCTACCACAGGCAATACAACTTTTTAACACTTAACCACTGAGTGTTAGATAAGACTCATACACATCACAATACTGCACCAAGTGCAACTTGCACAATAGGTTTACTTACATCTTTATTAATACTATTTAAGTAGTTGTACATTTCTATTCCTAACTTGTATATATTTTAAATATTTGTTCTTGTATTCTATCCTATTTATTATTTCATGTATAATATATCCTATCATTTCATGTTTATTCAGTATGTGTGCTGTGTGTCTGATATTTTGCTGCTGTAACACTATAATTTCCCATTTTTGGGATCACTATCTATCCATCCATCCATCCACAAGAGGGGAAAAGAACTCTCTGCTCTTCATCGATTTGTACTGCGTGAAGGTGCCTCCTCGTCAATTTCTCGTCTGCTAAGCAAACAACAGAAAAATGCCTAAAAACTGCTGTGTGGTGATATTCAATACAAACAAGTTAAATAACCCAGAACTTAAAGTGCTCATATTATGCTCATTTTCAGGTTCATAATTGTAATTTGAGATTGTATCAGAATAGGTTTATGTGACACCCACAAATGTATGGTCACAATTGTTATGTTTGAAATCTTATTATATGTATTTTTCTGTGAAAGAGACCAGGTTTACATGTATTTTCAGTTTATACTTTTACAAGTGTAATTATGCACTTACGCCACAAGGGGGAGTATCGTTAGTTGAGCGTTAGTTGTAACAACGGTCGAGGCTTGCGTCCCTCAGACAGAGGACAGCCTGCTGAACGAGTCAACTAAATTATCCCGTCTCTTCTTTTCCTGAATCAAAACAGGTTAGTAAGTGTGTATTACTACACCAAAATATGTTTCGAAGCACTATAAAACCATTTGGAACGTTATCTGAGAAAGTTTGAGGTAGAAAATGTGTGTTTGATTTGGGTTAGAAACTTGCAATTTCTGTACACTGGTAGAGTTTCCCTAGCTCCCGTAATGTAGGTAAACAAAGTCACAAGATGGCAGCCGTGATGTCGTACTTTTAGTTATTTTTACCACAGCTCCTTGACATTGTTAATATAAATGTCTATTTGTAAAAATGTATTGCTTATTAAGGTTTGATAAATGTGTTATGCAGGGTGAAAGGAGAAGCAAGTTAATATGCTTAACTACAGCTTACAGCCACAGGTTACAACCATGTTGGTAATATTCAGTACTGTGTGACTTAAAAACAGACTTGTAAGTTCATAGAATATCCTATGTTATTTCAGTGGTTAAAAATATGACCCTTTTGTGTTACAATGTGAATGGTAAATTTGTGAAATTTGTGAATAAGAAGTTTAATATGAAAAAGATGTGAAGTTTGTTAAAAGGAGAGAAAAAGAAAAGAGAAAGTTATAAATCCTGTTAATAAAGACAGAGTACAGCCTGCTGAACGAGCACAACTAAATTATCCTGTCTCTTCTTTTCCTGAATCAAAACAGGTTACTCATGCTTGCGGCCTGTAACATTTACATGGTTTAATTTTCAAAAAACACCTCGCAACTTCTGCAACATCTTTGTTATCAGTCGCACATGTGCAGTAGCTAGGTAAGGATTACATGAGCTAGCTAGCTGTTTCTGCAACTTTGGCCTGTACAAGGCAGGATTAGCCGGGAGACTTCTCCTAAACGAGGGTGCACTTCCACCTTTGCGTGGAATACCTGCAGAACAGGGACATGGAAGTAGTTCTATACAATTTATTTTGACCCTCGTCTCGGCTAGTTACGTAGAAAGCCGTGCAGATTTTGAACAGCTCACCCAGACTGAAGGCAGGACACATTCAGAAACCGTATCTCACTCAAAACAGCATGGACGGTTTTTTTTTTCGAAGTTTGTATGTGTGTGGAAGCACCAGAGACACAAAATAACACCCCAAATCCCAGAAAAAAAGTGATTTCTTTCATAATATGGGCACTTTAATTTTTATATGCAATCGACAAAAACTGAGCTTTTATGAAGACAAAAGCGGAAAAAGATGTGAGGAATCAGCAGAGAGAATGGGGAGACTATCCTGACACTAAGCTAACGTTATGTCCGACATTAGGTGTGTTAGCTTAACTTACAGACATTTGGATATTTGACTTGGTAACAAAATGATTTAGCTTAACTTACAGACACATAGTTATGCTAAAACTAACATTTGGATATTTGACTTGGTAACAAAATGATTTAGCTTAACTTACTGACATATAGTTGTGCTAAAACTAACATTTGGATATTTGACTTGGTAACAAAATGCTTGCTGCAAACAACGTCAGACATAACGTTAGCTTAGTGTCAGGATCCCACAGTCTCCCCATTCTCTCTGCTGATTCTCTCTCTTTTTCCACTTTTGTCTTCATAAAAGCTCAGGTTATCGAGTCGGCAGCTTATAAAAACTTATCTCATGGGTTATTTACCCAGTTGGTAGTGAATATCACATATAATTTCTTCTTCTTACTTCATGTTTTATGCAGAAACATACACAACACTATTATACAGCTTTACTTTAGCCTACCGGGAACCGCAACCCAAGCATTCACACCAAGTATGAATCATGCCCAAAAAGGTTAATAAAACCAAATTATTTAGAAATAAAAAAAAAGAATGCAAACATAACCTTCATTATAACCCTCGACTGCATTGTAAAACTGTGAGACGTTGTGTGTATGGATCATGTGTTCAGACTGAAACCAAACATGGTAACACTTTATGTAGATTAAATCAGCAGGTTGGTTAAATTAGAGCTGACACCTGCCGGTGCTTTCTAAACACCAATCACACCAACAGACAGTCAATATAATAAACTTTATTAGTGCTGCACTTCAGAACAGGGACGGCGAAGTGTGTTACTGAGGACGAGGCTGAGTACAAACAACTGAGATGTTTACAGCCAAATGCAACAGGAATAAAAGACATAAAAAGGAAAAGATATAAAGTGCTGTTTGTCCTAGTCCTAAGTGTTTTAGATGGGGATTTAACAGGCAGGCTGATGTTTTATCTCCCAGGAGACGAATATCTTCTGTCCATCAAATTTAGTGAGAGCCAACGGACGACTGCTGAGCGCAGCTGAAAACTGCTGACTGTGTGTGTGTGTGTGTGTGTGTGAGATCAGGGTGATCGGGGCCTTAGATCAGACTAGAGTGAAACAACACAGGTTTGAAATTCTAAAATTGAGAGTGCTCTGCCTTAAAAAACAACATAATTCCAGTTTCAAATATATAAAAAAACGCTTACATTAATAGGTGTGCATGCAAAAGGACATACTTGCTTTTTTTCAGCTCTTACCTTGTTTAAAAAAAACAGATACAAATGTAATTTAAAAAAATAATAACATTGATTTTCAAATATTGCAGCTGTCAATACAGAACGAAATATTCTGTAGCCTATTTTCCACGCAGCCACCACGCAACTGACAAGCATCAGAAACGCCACGCTCACGCCACGCAGGCAGTGTGTTGCTGGCCTAACTCTCAAAATAATAGTTCAACATTTTGGGAAATATTCTCACTACTTTTTTTGTGAGGAGTTCTGAGAGATATGATCTGGGGTCCGTTTCAGGAAGGAAGTTTAACAAACTCTGAGTCTAACCCTGATGTCTGAGTTGATTTACCCTGAGATGGAAACTCTGAGTTTTCGGTTCCAGAACAGCTGATATGAGTTGGTTCAATCAACTCAGAGTATGTTCACGCACGTGCACCACCACAATAAAAAGGCAGGATGAATGGAGCCATGATTCTACGATTCACCATGGTAACAACCACAAACTGGTCGGCGGAAATACTCATGCGCACATACAGCGAGTTTGAACATGTATTTCGTTAAAAAAGCAAGACAGCGGCTATGAGAATTGTTGTGGGAGAAAATTGTTGCTCGAGTCAATGCGTAAGCATTGACAGTGCATTCATTTCATATAATCACAGTTAACTTATAATATTACTGGTGAAAACTGGAATTGTATTACACCTATTCATTTGGGTGCAATCCTGCGGGCGAAAAAGTAAGCTACTATATCCCATTCTGAGGCTGCAGCACCATGATCATTAACAGAAATATAATTTATAATAATTTATTTCTTTTTAATTGCTCTCACTGGTTTGTGTCCAGGGAACACAAAAAAAACCGTTTAAAAAACATTTCAGAGCGAGTCACACTTTTCTGACGGCTACAGTGGCTTTACTATTACAGTATGATCCGCATCACCAATAAAGATAAATGCCGTTTGCAAAAAACGAAATGCGACACAAAGAATCAGCTGGGATGTTAAAGCATGTCCATGATGGTTGATGTTAGTGATATGAGGACAGATAAAGTATCTACATAGGACTATCTAATGGACTGTGAAAAAAATACCTCTCAAATCGGTTATGTGGAAATGAAAATACATTTAGTCGGGACTAAATATCATCTCCCGACGTAAACTCTCTGTGAATTAATACAGCTTTTTTAACGACGGGATCGTCTACAAAAGGACATGACATGTTTGAGAAAAAACGTTTTATAATCTGCCTAACATAAACCAATCATTTTTTTTATTCATGCAGATAACAAACTGCATTAAAATGCGCCTGATACAGACTGAATGAATGAATGAGGAAATGAGAGAGAAGAAACCTCGAGTTTGTCTCAGTCTCCTCCCTCTGACGCTGTGTCAGAGGGAGGAGACTGAGACAAACTCGAGGTTTCTTGAAGAAAACCTGCTCCCGACCAGGTTAGGTTCACAGACTCAGTTACCATAATAACTGACTGAACTTTCTGAAACGGAAAACCCAGAGTTTCCCTCATCTCAGGGTTAACAAACTCAGAGTTTTCACTAAACCTGCTTTCTGAAACGGACCCCTGAGGATCAGTGCTACTGTCATGTCTGGGAAACAGCTAGCCTGGTTCTGTTCAAAGTTCTGTGTGCAACAACATCTCTAAAGCTCACTGATTAACACAAAAAAATAGTTTTTTTACCGTTACTCAAACATGTATCTGAAAACAAACATTGTAACAAAAACTGGGATCCCATAATCAATCAATAAATAAAACAAAAACAGATGTAACTTACTCAAACAGTACCATTTGGTATTGGGTGTCCAGACTTTTGAATTGACTGTCTACAGCCATGCTAGCAGCTTTGTACTAAGGCAGTTATTTGGGCTTAATGCTAAAGCTAGCATGGCAACATACTCTGAATTAAAATGCCTACATGCTGATGTTTAGCAGGTATAATGTTTACCATCTGAGTTTAGCAGGTTAGCATGCTAACATTTGCTAATAAGCGCTAAACAAAAAATTCTGTCTGATGTGAATGTTATGGTAGAAATTAAAGTGATATTAACTTACTCATCCAACTATGCTAATTGTTTTCTGTGTTTGATTTCCAAGAAAATAAGGAGGGGTTATAGCATTATATTTTATACTGAGTTTTGAGTTTAATGTCTGCGGACTTAAGTTTTATAGTTTAAATAAAGATCTTACTATTGCACCATCTCAGTCCCCTGATATATGTCATAGATGTTTTAATATGCACCGATGAAAAGCAACATCAACAGCAAACAAGAGGATCCCCCAACATGTTTTCAAGACCAGAAAAGTTTGAGCAGTTGCATGCTTATTACAAATGCTAGCTCTGTCAGACAAGAAAAAAATATGCCTTTCCAACAGAAAAAAAGTAACACACAGACCATAAAGAACACAGAAGCAAGCTTTACAGTGCAGCAGCTGAGTGCAGCTGTGGTTTATAGTTTGGATTGGCTTGCATGATCAAATCCAACTGTGTCACACTGTGGCTTCACTCCTCCGGCTTCTCTCCGCTCACTTCTCCCTCTGGACCTAAATGGGTCACTGAAGAAAGCTCAAAGAGAGATCCTAACCAAATTATTTGAAAGCATTTCCTCTAAAAGGAAATCTTGGGGCATTGGGGGATAGTGGGGAGAAGAAATAGAAATATGTATTCTAGCTTTTTGCCATGGTTTCAATCTTTCATGTTTTTGTGAGCAGGGCCCTCTGGGAACATTGCCGATGGCGCTGGACAGAGTTGCCCAGACAACAAAAGAGGAGTCTTTATTTTTCATCCATCCTACCCTCGCTCTCTCGGGGTTAAGATGACCATCGATCGGCCGGGCTGATAAACACAAAGAGCTGCTGGTAAAGGAGCTCACAAAGCAGTCCAGCTCTGCCTGTCAATTACCCACATTCCCTCAAAAAACCGCAATTGTGTGTAGAGCATCGCGCTGCCATGCTTCACATCAGTCCTCCTGGCACAAATATGGTCACACGAGGGCTTCGATGGACATTCAGAGATGTGTTTTGTTCCTCTTAAAAGTTATCTCTAAATTTTGTGGGGAAAATGCTATTTCACAGCTCAGAGAGTGTTTTAGAAGTTTCCCCCACTCTCTTATTTCTGCCACCCACTCTTCTCGCGGGAATCACTTCTCCCAAGTCCTCTAGACCCACCAGCATCCCCCGACCTCCTCCTCCTCCCCCGTCTCTGGCTCTCGCCCCTGTTCAGCAGAGATCACATGCTTGCAAATGGGCCCCCTGGCTGGTTGGCTTGGCGGTTGGAGGGCTCCCTGGTGGATCCGCCAATTAGCCCATGCCCCCGGCCTTCGGAGAAGTGGAGCGAGGCCGGCGGTGCAGAGAGCTCCATGACGTCCCTAGAGTTTCCTTTTAACGGGTGACCGCCAAAGATGGGTCGAGTAGAGACGAGAGGGGGAACGCCAGGCGAGGACGGCGAAGATAATAGATGACCCTTTTGTCTGTTTTGCCGCTAAGGATTTTGAATCAATTGCAACTTGTGTCGCCCTGCCAGGCCCAGCAGCTTTAGCTCGGGGGAAGAGATGAGTGGAAAAAATGTTGAAGAAATCTCAACGGTCTGTGTGAGGCCAGGTCCAAATGAATGTGGATTCATTCGAAAATGCATCTTTTTGTCTCCAGCTTGGCCTTAGATAAAGTTTTCCACCAGTGAAAATGAAGCCTTTCAACATTGTTTTCAGAATGGGTCAATTAAGAATGTTCTTACATTGTGACATGGACGGGTAAAACTAAAGCTTTTCACTGCTTACACACCACAGTCTTTGTCCTTCAGTACAGCACATGACTGACATATTTTTGTGTGTGTTATCATGACGACTGCACCAGAATAATCTGCAACTGCTGAATGGTCTCAATGCAGCAAACCAGGAATTAATGTTAGCATTGGTTAGCAGTTAGCAGGTAGAACGTAGGGGTTCTCATCTGATGCATGCTCTACAGGAAATGTATGTATATATGTCATACACGTATATAACATTCTAGACACTGTCATGGCATAACTACAACTCTGGGAAAACTTGATATTATCGTTACGTGTCTAGGGGCTTCCAAAGTTTGGCTGCCTGTGCATTTGAATCCACACCATCCGCAGAAACTCAAGTGACGATAATTACCTTTTCTGAAGAGTCCATCATGTTTTTTTTTTTTAATCCTCCGTGTCCTCCTTGGCTATTAGCAACTGCATCGAGGAGGGGTGGACGGTGCGCGATCATGTAAGACTTATATCATGTGGACGCGCCGACAGTGTTGTTGTCATTATTTAGAATTCCTCATGGAGGAGACAGAAACTATGCACTATAGCTTTAACACAGAAGCACGTCTTTCCTGCAGTGACTCGACTCCTAGTCTGTTCTCAACTTCCGCCTTTGTTAACTCCTCATTTTTTTAATATGATTCAATATAATATTAATGACAATATTTCAACATGTAGTTAGGATCTTCTTCACATTGAAATTAAGTTATTTACATAATGTTGAAACAATGGTTATGCATGTAACTTTTAGACCCCGAGACTCATCGTCCACATTACAGATAGTTTCAATAAGAGAGAAGGCGGACTGATGTTCAATTCAATTCAATTCAATTTTATTTATAGTATCAAATCATAACAAGAGTTATCTCGAGACACTTTACAGATAGAGTAGGTCTAGACCACACTCTGTAGTTTACGAAGCCCCAACTATTACAGTGGTTGCCTCAAGAGCAAGCATTAGCAGTAGCTATAGCGACAGTGGCAAGAAAAAACTCCCTTTTTTGTTAGGAAGAAACCTCGGACAGACCCAGACTCTTGGTAGGCGGTGTCTGACGGCACCAGTTGGGGGTGTGGTGAATGGTGGCAATAATAGTCATAATAAAGATAGTGAAACAGTGATCACAATGGTAGTCGTAGTAGTTCATGTCATAGTAGGGTACAGCAGGGCGTTACGGGGTGTAGTGTGGCACAGCAGCCTGGGTGGACGCGGTTGGACGCGGCAGGACGCAGTCGGACACTGCGGGAATGTTCCCACTGGAGACATCTTCCAGAGCTGGAACCCATTCCAAACAAAAACGGCAAGTGACGATGAGATGGATGCAGCTTTACAGGATGTTCTAAGTTGACTTACAAAAATAAAAGTCTTTAAAGTGGCCATATTATGCTCATTTTCAGGTTCATAATTGTATTTAGAGGTTATATCAGAATAGGGTTACATAGTTTAATTGTCCAAAAACACCATATTTTTGTTACTTTTGTACTACACATTGCTGCAGCTCCTCTTTTCACCCTGCGTTCAGGTCTCACCTACTTCTGTACCATCTTTGTTGGGAGTCACACATGCGCAGTAGCTAGGTAAGGCTCACAATTGCTAGCTAGCTGTTTCTTTAATTGCAGTTAGTACAAGGCAGGATTAGCCGGGAGACTTCTTCTAAACGAGGGCGTACTTCCAACTTTGCGTGGAATACCTGCAGAACAGGGACATGGAAGTAGTTCTTTTGTAGATTATGGTGAACTTGTGTGTGTTGTAGCAGTGCTTTGCCATTGAGAACGAGGGAGCTAACCGCTAGCATGCTAGCGCTAGCATCGTCCAGCCCCCTCGTTTTGGCTAGTTATGTAGAAAGCCGTGCAGATTTTGAACAGCTCACCCCGAGACTGAAGGTAGGTTACATTCAGAAACCGTATCTCACTCAAACAGTATGGATGTATGGATTTTTTCCAAGTTTGTATGTGTGTGGAAGCACCAGAGACACAAAATAACACCCCAAATCCCAGAAAAAGTGTTTTTTTTCATAATATGGGCACTTTAATCGACTCTGACCAACCGCTACCACAACGTCTGCGTCGACTGAAACTAATGTCAATGCCCAGAAAACTCCCAACATGAGGCAACAGGCTTTTCTGAGTAAGCTTTGGTCGTTTAGATAAAAAAGTACACTCTTCTTTGTCAAGATAGACCATCTGATCATCTGCCTTCAGCCATGGAACAGAAAAAAGATCGGCGACGTCACGGCTGATGTAATGACAAAACCCCAAAGATTTAGAGCTGAATCAGAATCAGCTTTAATGGCCAGGCAAGTGTGTACGCATGCAAGGAATTTGACTCTGGCATTTTGTTGCATCAGTGTCCCATTATGTGGGGTCCAAAAAAAGAAAATCTAAATACAGTAAACAAAGAATTTGTCTGTCTCTGACGCAAATACAAACAGTGTGGCCTGTGAACCCTCTGGTGAGCTCGCTGTGTGAGCGAAGGCAGCCTCTGGTGCTGACGCTGCTGTTTACACTGGACACACACAGACGCAGAAGTCAAGATGGTAGCTCTTTACCCACAACCCCCGGTCCGTTAAACTAACAGTTTCTTTTCCGAGCTCTTCCAGGAAAAAGGGAGTGAATTAACGAGAGCACACGGAGTCACGACTCCGGCGCAGAGATAGCCGAGAGAGTGCAGAGAAAGCGGTAAAGTTTGCCCAAAACTCTTTATGAGGACAATGAAGGAGCAGAAATAAAGAAAAGTTGGAAAGCTGAGATTAGCCGAGGCTGCAGGAAGACAGAGAGGGGAAGTGAACAGCTGGCAGGGACAGATACTGCTGTTTCAGACGACTCTCCAACCCCGGCGGGTAAACAAACCGGCAGTCTGTTTGATTTATGGAGTGCGTCACTGACCGGATGGCCATTATTGCGACTGAAAGAAGCACCGGAGAGCGTCATCGTCATCAGCGAAACGTGTCCCTATTGCAGCTTTCACAGGTGCAGCGGACTTTGTCATGTGCTCTTTGTCAGCTTGGCATCTCCGAACAGTTTTCTGATTCAGCGGCTGACAGTCGAGCTGAACACGGCCGCTCGGACGCGCTGTAAATCATCGCTGGCGAACAGAGAGAAGCTGCCTGGCACCAGGGAGACGCATCTTTGTGTCTCCTTGGTGGAGACTTTGTGGAGTGATTAATCATCACACTCTTCAATGCTAGGAGGTAATTTATGGCTTTAATTCATGGCCTTTATCATTATGCGCGGGCGAGCGGGTGAAGAAGGGTTCGTCTCAGGGAAATGCAGACCGAGAAGAGAGCTGTGACTGAGAAAACAACTGATGTTCATTGTAATGCCTGAGTTAAACCGTCACATTGTCCTTTTATTGATCCTATGTCAGCGTGTACCACGTTTATGTGGGTTCCCTGGGGTGTTATTGAGGGTCCATCAGCTCCACAGAGGCCCCGTAGGTCACTAATAGCTTCTGGGTGAACTAAAAGTGGGGCCGTATGTGAAAAAGAGGGGCATTTTGTTTTAGAAAGGCTGTGAAAATGGAGGCTATATATTCCGTCACCTGTTTTTATGTGCATTTCCAATATGGATATTAAATAAATGTGGAATTTACAGAAAAAATAGAAGATGGAATGAAGGTTAATGGAAGTTGACTGTGGGACCTTATGTACTGTGGACAAAATATTCCTGTCCTGCTGCCACTCGCTGTTACAGGCGTCCACTCCACCAGAAAGACCGAAACATTGATATGAAAAAGGGGGGGGGGCATTTTAGTGTTGCTGGGCCTTTGCTCCAGTAAAGGATCTGAATTGTCTCCTTCTAAAGATGCTTTTCCGTCAGCTCATACCTGTCGTCAGTGCAGGCTGTTCTCATGAACCATTCGTAAATATAGCTACGAAAAGTAATGTACTGCAATTCGTATGTATTCCACATATTTATTACTGTCAGCATCACATTGACTGCTGCTGTAAAGGAGCGTGAAGATCTGCGTGGTGGAGGTCGGGGGGGATGTTTGGCTCCTAAACCACAGAGCTTTCAAATCGGGGGAGCAGAGTTCATGTCCTGGAAAAAGTTAAGGGGAAAATACAAGACTTTCGCCCAGGAAACGTACTTGTCCTGGGGGTGTACTATTTAAGGGGACCGCTGTTTTAAACCAAATCACAATCTTTTTTTCTAATCTTAACTAGTCGTTTTGGTGCCTAAACTGTTGTAAACTGATGCCGCACGACAGTCAACTTTTTGTCCGATAAACTCAACTGTTACGACCGCTGAAGTGACCGTGACATCACGGTGCTCTCTACCCGGCTCACAGTCCCCTTTGTCAGCAAAATTGAACTGTTAAAATCACTAAACTTAACGGTCATGTGACCGGTCATCCCATGAGCAACCGGCGGTCGCCGTAATTTTGTAGGATATCATATAAATTGATGTGCATACGTTTCCGTAGTACAGTATATACGAACCCACTCATGAGTGGTCACACTCGTCACTCTTATTCTGTCAATAAGACTTTTACCTGCTTAAATAAAAACAATAAAAACATTAATAACAGAGTTCAGCTTCAGGGTCTTTGCTTAAGTTCTCATCTGACCCTTGACATCTGCTCCTGCTGTTAGCATGGACAAATGTCATGCAGCTGTGAAAGACTTTGAAACACTTTGCACATGAGTGAAACTGAAAACAGCTCCGTCTGACAGGAAATATGTCAGATGTTCTGTTTTTTTATCTCTGTAACCTCCCTCGATTCTACCCTCGGCCTAAAAACAACGGCGAGTGAGAGATAAGATGTTGTCCGTCCTCCCGCCGGGAGAAGAAAAGATGGGAGTCCATCGGGCTCTCATTCATCACTTTTAGATCAGTATTGATCAGCTGGCAGGGCAGCGGCGGCGGCGGGGAGATTGACGCCGGCCTTTTACTATGACGATAGGGGCGTTTGACCCGTCCAGCGGCTAAAAGCCTCTCATCTCGCCGGCAGCTCTATCATCTGCAGCGCCAGACATGATGGCCGATTCGATACGCTGATACATCAATCACCTAGAAGAGCCTCTCCTCCTCCTCCTCCTCCTCCTTTTTCCTGTTCCTGTGGCTTTTTTTTTTTAAATTTTTTTACAACATACAAAACATACAACTCGCAACATGAACCCCCCCCCCCCCCCCCCTTCGTCATTACCACCCACCCAGACAAAAGATGACACAGAAACTACAACATTCAAGACCATTCAACACAATGTTAACAAAATAGACAATAAGCCACAAACCAAATAAAAAAACATATGTATAAATGACAACACCATAAGCTAGGGTGACCAAACGTCCTCTTTTGTCCGGACATGTCCACTTTTTACGTACTGTCCAGGGCATCGGGGGGATTTTATAAATTCATGAAAATGTCCGGTTTTCACTGTTTTTCATGGGACCATTAAGCGTGTACTTAAATTGACTGGCGCTTAGCACACAATACTACGGTACTTTGTTGTGTGACGTAATTCCAGAGAAACTGTGGGCGGCTCTGCAACGCGCACACACACAGGGACCAGAGCAGACAGCGGAGCAGCATTGCACACAAAATGCCGAAGCGTTTCCTGCTAAAGATTTCCCACCGTGGTCAGAAAAAACAGGGGAGACACTTTGTTTCTGTCACTACGACTCTAGAGTCGTACTCGCTCGCCGTCACTCTCTCACTTCTCCCTCGCTCTACCACACACTCCCCACACACACACACACACATGCCGGCTCGACGCACACACCAGCGCATAAATATAAACATCAGGCCACTTACGTAGGCTACGGAGAAAGCTCTGCGTGGAGCCTCTGCAGAACCATAAAACAAGACTTAGTGCAGCTTCACAGTTGAACTGCAAAAAAAATGTCCCACGTACCGTCCCGGTCGGGACCGGACAAGTGGGAGGCGGAGTGCACCACGTGCAAAGCTGGCACATATGTTTCAGTGTCTTTATTATTCATCTTATTATATTGAAAAGGTATTAAGAGATAGTTTGTTGAAGCTGGATTTTCTAACACAGAAGAGGTCATATTTAGAACATTATTTCGTGTTATTTATTTATTTATTTATTTTAAAAGAGAGCTATTATTTTGTTACAGGTTGTTACAGATTTTATTTTATTTTATTACAGAAGTTATTTTTGCAACATTGAGGCATAATAAAGCATGTTCATTAACCTCTGAGAAGCCTGTCTGAATTTGTGTCTCGAGGCCGGGCCGAGTGTCCTCTTTTTTGGAAATCAAAATATGGTCACCCTACCATAAGCCCATCATACATGTCTCTGTCTAGCACAAAGCTTCTTAGGAGCCCTCCAGAAAGTTCAGCTACTTTCCCCATTTTCTAGTCTAGACATCCAACTAGACATCCAATCTGGCAAACTGGTTATATGTCAATTTTTCAAACGCCGCCACCCTAGCCATCTCACAAGCCCACTCCTGGATTGATGGCACCCATTCATTCTTCCATCCTCTTAAAAAGGTCTGGCGATCATCAAAAGGATCAAACGTTATTCTTAATCATCACGTACAATGTAGTGAAATTCTATTACTGCATTTAACCCATCCTAAATATTAGGAGCAGTTGACAGCTGTACATACAGCATCCGGAGAGCAACTCAGGGTTCAGTGTCTTGCTCATGGACACTTTGATATGTGGCCAGAGGAGCCAGGGACTGATCCGCCAACCTTATCCATTCCGCTCATGATTGACCCATCTCCTCATGGAACCTGGGTCCCTGCAATCAGACATAGGTTATCATGCATCCCGGTCCAAAATTCCTGCACCTTATCAGAGGACCATTAGACATGAAATAATTGGCCATCCTCTATCTTACATTTCCATCAGTTTGGTCTGTCTTTGAGACCGATTCTAAACAAGCTGGAGGGAGTCCAATAGAAGCGATGCATAATCTTGAACTGAATGAGGCGCACCCTCACACCGCGTTACATAGTTTTAATATTCCTACAACAAGAAAAAATGGAGTCGGAGCACAGCGAGTTATATGGTATGACAGTTGGGGGAACTCGCTTAGCCATCTCACAAGCCCACTCCTGGATTGACGGCACCCCTTCATTCTTCCATGTTCCTGTGAATTGTTGAAGAAGCTCCTGATTCTGCTGTTTTTTGTTGGGGGTCTGTTGAATGTGTCAGCCATAAGCACCTTTTTACAGCTCACATGTGCTTCGGCCAGATTGGACATTGGGGCGTTTTTACAGCTTCCACAACAGAAACCAAATTGTTCTTTAATATCACGGAGGATTTATGGATGCTAGCGACATCTTTAATCAGCGGTGTGTATTCGGTCGGCGGCTTTATGAGCCTCTGTGAGTCACTCCAGGCCTGATTTGGATCTGAGGGTTCGCCGTCGCTGCTGGCGCCGTCACATTATATCACTGTGACGACTGTCAGCACAGCGGACGTCTGCCAGTTAATGAGATGAGAAACAACAATCAAGTCAAGAGTGGAGAGAGAAATCTGGGGAAAAATGTCTTACAGACAAATAGAAAATTTGTTTTTTTTTAATGACATGCTGTGTGAATAATTTCTCATGCAAACACAATTATCCAATAATTTCTATTATGATATTACGACATTAAATAAATAACAGTTTAATATTGTCTGACAGGTAAGCTGTTGAAATTATGATCCTATTATGTTAGGTTTGCCTATAACAAGCTTAAATGTTGTCAGTTTTCAAACCATTTTGAGGTGCTTCTACAGATAGGAAGTCAACAAACTAGAAGAAAAATGTAAATATGCAAACTATGTAAACGCAAACACTCTCACCCTGGACTCATACTTCTTTAAATGATCTAAGCCATAGCTATAATAATTTTACAGTATACGTTACATTTCATACTTACGTCCACCTCACAGCATTACACATGCATTAGTCTCGCATAGCCAGACCTTCCTCCACAGCACTGCGGCGGAGGGTCTGGCTAGTCCACACAGCATTCTGGGATGGGAGAAAAATGTGCTGTGGTTTATTGGCATTTCTTTAAACCAATCACAATCGTCTTGGGCGGCGCTAAGCGCCGGATGGAGCAACGGTGCCTCTGCTAAATAGCCTCTGGAAGGATCTTGTTTTGGTGGAACGTGTACGTTCAAAAGTTGTTTTAGTCATGCAACAGAAAATTCAGATTGGACAGATAGTCTGGATTTATCCTGCAGAGCTCTGAAGAGCATTACATAATAATTTATACTGTTTATTGATCCCCAATGGGGACTCTGTTTGTTAGAAATCACTACACACAGGCCTGAAATACACACACATGCTCAGGACCTATTCATGCACAAATGGAGAGATGTCAGAGTGAGTGGGCTGCCAGTGCTGGACCAGCGCCCTGAGCGGTTGGGGGGGGTAGAATTTCCAGCAGCACCGGAGCAATTTCGGAAGTGGAACGTCGTGGATATAGACTATACATGCATGAAACCTTTCCTCATTTATCAGAGCAACTGTCAATTAGTATTATATATTATTATTGTATAGTTTTTTTGCACATTATCTTTGTCTGTGGGTTGTTACAATTCCCCCCTGTGATTAATACCTATCTATCTCTCTAGTCATCAAACAAGCCCTCACCCACTCAACAATAATAAAGTGGTGAGTGACTTATCTGATCGTATGAGCTTTTTCTTTGTGACTGAAGGTCATGATATCCTCGTGGCTGGATACTTTGAAAGCCACACAGATATCTTTTTCCATCCAGTATCTTCATGCAGGTAACAAAGCACGATACGATGCTGTTGCTTCATTGAATCACCCAGTCAACCTGGAAGGAAACATCTGCATTTCCTATGTTTCTCCACTCCTTTATTAAGGTCTTTCCAAATGGCTTTCTTCTGAAGTATCTGCAAAACTACAGGCCAGGGGTCTCATTTATAAAACTGTGCGTAGGATCCTTACTATAAGTGTACGTACGCCCAAAAGCCCAAAATGGCGTACGGCAAAAAAAAGTCAGATTTATAAAACTGTGTGTACGTACACCTGTAAGCAATGTTCCCTTTATAAATCAGAGATTACCTACAAGTGTGCGTACGTGAATCAGCATCTTATCCCGCCCTGTACACGCCCATTTTTAACCAGAAATAGTCAATGCAAAGCACCTTGTGAATGCTGATCAGTATATGAATGACACTGGCAGTTGTTACACCCAATCATGATGACTGGTGCAGCAAAACACTTCTCAGACGTTCAGGAATTGCTGCAAATTGAATTATAATTTCGGCCTGTTGTTGCACAGTGTAGGGAAACCTGATCTACATGTATTAATAATACGTTCAAAATGGCAGGCATTACGGCACTCAGGGACAGCTTCGATATACCAGACGTATATAATAAGATTTAACGGAACTATATATTATATCCAAACAAGCCTTAGTGATAAAGTTGAAGACTATATATAATATTTATTAAAGAAAATACTTAGCTGTCTGATATTTCCCTCTGGAAACAGCCGGTTGCCCCCAGAAGTTGCGAGGACCTGTATTTGGACCGGGATGGCACGGTTCCGGTGCGTTGCCCTCTCTACTGGACCCAATTCAGTACATAGACCCAAGAGCTCAGCTTTAGGGAATCTAAATTTAATCTTCATGGTAACGTGGATGATATGGAGTGAAAAAATGTGCGTGAGGCATCAATGCCTGAAAATATTCAAGTAATCGTTATTCCCATTTACTTTCTGCAGTCTGACTTCAGTTCACCACCTCACCATCTGCGTTGCCAACTCCTATTTTGTCTCCAAAATGTGCGTACGCATGGTTCAGAGTTTGCGTGGAGGACCGCACATTCTCCCGTCAAGTTTGTTTTTTATAAATCACAACCTTTGCGTGGGAAGTGGCGGACGCACATTTTCAGCCCCATTTAGTGCGTACGCCACGTTTATAAATGAGACCCCAGATCTCCATGGTGTATACTGTTCATCTTAATTCTAGAAAACGCAGATCTCTCCAGTCACCTCTCCGTCAGGTCAGCAAAATCTAAGCTGAATATATTACACATATTAGTTGTGCTTTATGTGGTTGATGTTGGACAGTGATGGCATGTGTCTATGAGTCAGGATCGGGAAATCAACTCAACCGTCTCCTGCTGACTCTGCTTGCTAGCCAGCTGTACAGTTTTCAAATGTAAGAGTACACAACGAGGAAAAGATGGAGAAGATGAGCTCAAGCTGGCAAGACCATCTCCACAGCAATCTCATGACTACGAGTCGCTCATCAGGACTGGAGGTGCATCTCACTTTCCTTAAATTGCACTTGCTTCCCTTCCTCACGTCTTAAGTCTGTCCCATGAGGAAGCATGGAAATGTGTTTTAAAGGGATGAGGCATCCTTTCCTCTGAATCGTCACATCTGTCAGCCCTATGGGCGGAGTTAGCAACGGCTTTTAGCTGCACGGCTACCAGGAAGGCTGCTCTTGTGTATCCTCGCTCATAGTTCGTCAGAGATCCCTCCTCCATCCTCACTCATAGCTCCTCAGAGATCCATCCTCGATTCTCACTCATAGCTCCTCGGAGATCCCTCCTTCATCCTAGCTCCTCGAGGCAGAAATAAGAGCTTTGAGACGGCCTTCACGAAGGAGGGACAGAACAACTTCAGGTTCAAGCAAGGACCGAGGAGCTATTAAATAAGGGATGTGAGATGCACCTATCGAGATCAACTCACCAGTCACCTACTGACTCTGCTGGTCTGGCCGCTCAAAGTTTCAAATGTTAACACCAGAGGAAAAGATGAAGATGCATATGAGCTATGACCTACATGTCTACAACCCCGACTACATGGACAAGCAAGACCATCTCTGCTTCCATCTCCATCTCTACATCAGTGGGGTTACCAAGTCAAGCGTGGAGGAATTGAACAAGTGCCACTTCTCTGCTGGGTGGCCTCCGTGCCAACGGTTTCCAGCGAGATGTCGGGAGCTGTAATGTCCATTTCGCCGAGACTTGGCTGGATCCTGGAGTGCCGGTGCCATTCAACTGACTCTTCTCTTCTTCTACGTATGTGCCTATCAGGCGGCCACAATCTGCTTTATGATGAATCATGCACACGTTGATGGGATTACATCAGGGCTGCAACTAACTTTTACTTTCATTGGCGATTAATCCTTCGATTATTTTCTGGATGAATGGATTAGTTTTGGCTGTAAAATGTCAGAAAATGGTTAAAAGTGTCGATCAGTGTTTCCTGAAGCCTAAGATGACGTCCTCAAATGTCTTTTTTTGTCCACAACTCAAAGATATTCAGTTTGATGTCACAGAGGAGTGCAGAAGAGAGAGAGAATTTCCATTTTTATTTGGTTTGACTCAAACCAAATAATCGGTAATCAAAATAGTTGCGATTCATTTAATAGTTGACAACTAATCGATCATTCAGTTAATCTTCGCAACTCGAGATAACATTTCACCTACATTTCCACCTCAGGACAAACAAATCAAATTTGCAGCCTGTGAAGTTCTGGTAAGGAAACTCTGAGAATCTTAATCATCAGCATGCTGTTTATTCGTCACTCATTTTCATGTTTCCACGTAGACCACACACGTCAAACGCATGTCAAATCATTGAGTGTGTTTACATGCACACTCATATTCCAGTATTACTCCGAATATGGCAATATTCCGAATTTGATACAGGTCATGTTAAACAGCATATTCTGTTTGGATATTAAATAAAAAAAGGCCTTTTTTCTCGAATTTAGCATTTCTGGATTAAGATATGTGAGATATGCCGGTATTATTCAGGTTTCAGAAGCATTTTTTCGACATGTCTACAGCGCATTCGGAAAATGCATAACCGTAGTTTTGACAGTCTACAGCCTGTTAAGGACGTACGGTCAGCTTTGTGTGTTGCTATAGTTGTTGGACACAAACCAACCAGCCAACAGTTTGCAAGGCTGCCGTAGAGATGCATGGCCAAAAGAAAAGGACAAGCACACCTACTAAAAATTTAGAAAGACTTTCATATCAACAGGTTTGTGGACATGAGCCGACCTTTTCAAGAAGTTGGTTGAAGAAATGAACAAGGGAGGCTGTGTTCGCACCGTCCAACATGTCCACCACAGGTGGAAAACTCTGAAAAAGTCCTATTTTGCAGTGCTGCATGTAAAAGGGATATTAGAGTTTTATTCTCTTAAAGTGCTCATATTATGCTCATTTTCAGGTTTATAATTGTATTTAGAGGTTGTACCAGAATAGGTTTACATGGTTTAATTTTTAAAACACCATATTTTTGTTGTACTGCACATTGCTGCAGCTCCTCTTTTCACCCTGTGTGTTGAGCTCTCTGTTTTAGCTACAGAGTGAGGCATCAAACTTCTGTTCCATCTTTGTTGGGAGTCGCACATGCTCAGTACCTAGGTAAGGACTACTAGCCAGTCAGAAGCAGAGTATGAGGGCGTGCCCTGACAGTACCTAGGTAAGGACTACTAGCCAGTCAGAAGCAGAGTATGAGGGCGTGCCCTGACAGTAGCTAGGTAAGGACTACTAGCCAGTCAGAAGCAGAGTATGAGGGGTGCCCGACAGTACTAGGTAAGGACTACTAGCCAGTCAGAAGCAGAGTATGAGGGCGTGCCCTGACAGTACCTAGGTAAGGACTACTAGCCAGTCAGAAGCAGAGTATGAGGGCGTGCCCTGACAGTACCTAGGTAAGGACTACTAGCCAGTCAGAAGCAGAGTATGAGGGTGTGCCATGCTAGCAGCTAGGCGAGCATTATAACGTGTGTTCCAAAGTGACCACGTTTGTCTCTGAAGTAAAGGCTGGACTACAATAGAGCTGTTTGGAGCAGTTTGTGAACAGTGTTTTCTGTTGGAGATGATAAGTCCCTTTGGGGTGGACTTTGGGCTTTTTCACTTTGTAAACCTATTACAAGCACAAAAAAGATATATAACACAATAAAGGAAAGGGGAAAATGCCAAAAAGCATAATATGAACACTTTAAGCCATGTAAACAGCTTAGTCGGTATATTGTCTTTTTTGTAATAAGGGCCTAAATACTATGTCCATGTAAATGTTGTCAGTTTCTTTGTCCTCACAGTTATTTCGGCAGAAGTGATTTGAAAAAAAACTGGTTTGTGATAAACATGTTTTTTCGGTTCTCCGAGTCCTCCAGCCCTCCAGCCCCACTTTTCTGGCCTTTTCCTGCCTTCTGATGCCTGTTGTTTGTTTGTCCTCAGAGGTGATGTTGGAGCTCTCTGTTTGTCTGTGCCGTGACTCACCTACAGCTGCGACAGCGTGAAACTCCTCTCGACAGCTCGGCGCATTCGAGCGAACGCCGAGTCGTCTGTCGCTGAAGTGTTAGTGTGGAGAGTCAGCCGGCTGCTCGTCGGACCTCTCAGCATCCCGGGCGAGACGAAGGTGGGCGGTGCATGCTGCTACAGTACGCATTTTATCTCTTCATTCAGTTTGTGATTTCCTTTCTTACTCAACTGTGAGGATGGTTAAGAGTCTGGCATTGAGACTGAAACAACACTGGCAGAAAAAGAAAGAGGGAGTGTGACTCTCACTGCGAGTACAACTTTCAACTTCTGAGAAAAGAGTTGTTTTCTGCAAGGACCCTGGTTTGCATGCACATATGCAAAAGGAAATGTGGCAAAATGTTTTCTCAGAATGTTCAGTTAGACATTTTAATTTTTTTTTCCACCTGAAAAGATGCAAATTAGAAAAACAAAACAAGGAAAACAGAATAAAAACTCCAGTAACGAGCACCACAATCAGAAGAACTTAAAAAAGTGACATTTGGATCAGAATCCCTGGAAAGATCTTCAAACACATCTTTGTATTTCACAAATCTTTTATCTACGTAAGACACAGGATAGCAGTTCAAGCTATTACATACACGTCATTACACTGATAACTAAAAATATCTTTCTGTCAATCCTTTATGTTCCAGATCCTGCCTTGTTTAATTAATATTTGGTCTTCATTGTCTCTTTCTTATTCTATTTTTTTCTGTCTTATGTAACGAGACTATCTCAATCATGCACAGCGACAAAAGGACTTAAAACGGAGCTTGATGTAACCAAAGAATGGACCAATTCAACATATTCATGTATTTAAAGCCAAAATGGCCCCAGTTGACCCCATATTTAGATATGTTGCTCCATCATACACGGAGAAAGATGCAATAGATGTTCTTTTGACAGCTTGCATGAGGACTTTGTTTGAGGAAATAAACTCCTGACCAATGAAAGTGAGTTTAGAGTGTCTCTCAGCGTCTGATAAGTAGCGGGAAAATACTGGTGTCATCCAATACCATGTCAAAGACAGCACAGTGTGCGAGTTTGTGATTGAGAGACAAGCCACACAAATGTTAGCCTGGCTCCGCCCTCCTACGTACTTCCGCTCAATTTTCATTTTCCTTCAGTACTACATCTGGGTTTGCAGTATATTCTTGGGTTTTCTCCGATCAAATTTTAATAGGTCCAATCAGCGAACACAGGGAGTGGCTGTGAACGATGACCTTGAGGTTCAGTAACCTTTGGCAAGTTACGTAATGGCGGCAGAGAAAGATGCGGTCCGTTGTGGCAACGCTGCAGAATATCCAGAAGTTAAAGCCCGAGCAAGAACAATCTTTGCTGAGTTTTGTTGGTGGCCATGATGTCGTGGCCCTCCTCCCCACGGAGTTCGGGAACAGTTTGATTTTCCAGCTCGCTCCGTTAGTGGTGAAGGAGTTGGCTAAGGCTAACGCTAGCGATGCTAAGCCGATAGTTGTTGTTGTCTCCCCTCTTGTGAGCCTGGTCCTACCAGACAGTACGTAGGAGGGCGGAGCCAGGCTACCAGAGTGGCTCTGGGCAGATCCAATAGTTTTAAACTTCAACAGAGTACCCACCTTCAAGGAAGTTAACACTTGTCAATGGAGAGTGGTCAGACTCTCTGTACAAATGAAATGTACCAGAGTCTGGTAGGACCAGGCTAGTGTACCAGAGTCTGGTAGGACCAGGCTAATGTACCAGTGTCTGGTAGGACCAGGCTAATGTACCAGAGTCTGGTAGGACCAGGCTAATGTACCAGAGTCTGGTAGGACCAGGCTAATGTACCAGAGTCTGGTAGGACCAGGCTAGTGTACCAGTGTCTGGTAGGACCAGGCTAATGTACCAGAGTCTGGTAGGACCAGGCTAATGTACCAGAGTCTGGTAGGACCAGGCTAGTGTACCAGAGTCTGGTAGGACCAGGCTAATGTACCAGAGTCTGGTAGGACCAGGCTAATGTACCAGAGTCTGGTAGGACCAGGCTACACAAATGTAGGATTTAAATCTTTTTAACCTTTATAGGAGAAAAGGCTTCCTGTAGTCTCTCTCTCCTTTCTCTTGAACAAGCTTCAAGGATCCAGTTGCTGAGGATGGAGGGCGGGGGAATTAAGGGTTGTTTTGGAGCATTAGCATTAACATTAGCGCTGAGGTGTTCCTTATTTTTTATTTTTTTTTGCATTAAGTAATTAGATATTTTGTAGACTTCTTAATATTTATTTACTTGGTTTAAGTGTACATGGTTTAATTTTAAAGGTGTACAAGAGTCAATTGGTCGTTTGGGAGCCAGGGTTCTTCTTCTTCTTCTTCTTCTTCTGTGTGTTTTAATGGTGGGTTGCATCTAACGTGTTGCAGTACCGCCAAGGGAGCCAGGGTTCCCTTTGTGACCATGACAATCTCAAAACGGTGTGCACCGTGTTACTACGGTTTCTGTATCGAACGACATGTTTCCTGGGAACGGTGTAAAACGGTGTTCAATGGGCTTTGAGATATGTTTTCTCTCGTTTTGGTGGGTGTGGATCTCGTTTATTGGAGTGTCAAAGGTGGTACCCAATCAGCAGAACCGTGTCTGTAAACTCGTAATAAGAAGGCAGAGCGCTTGAGCACACAACAGGGTGTTTAGCGCACCCCCCCCCCGTTTCACTTTAATAAAATGTGTTGCTACGTTTTGTCGGGGCTGAACGTAAGCCCTGTTGTTTTTTTTTTGTGCACTTGCAGGTCTTTTGCTGACGTGCTAACGACATAGTCTATATCCACGGCGTTCCACGTTAGGGACTGCTCCGGCGTCGCCTGTGGATTTCTGAGGACTATGGTTAACTGCTCCTCAGATCTCTGCAGGGTAAATCCAGACAGCTAGCTAGACTATCTGTCCAATCTGAGTTTTCTGTTGCACGACTAAAACTACTTTTGAACGTACACGTTCCACCAAAACAAGTTTCTTCCGAGGCTGTTTTCCAGAGGCACCGTGGCTCCGTCCGGCGCTAAGCGCCGCCCAAGGCGATTGTGATTGGTTAAAAGAAATGCCAATAAACCAGAGCATGTTTTTCCTCCCAGTGCTGTGGAGGAAGGTCTGGCAATGCGAGACAACTAACAACATAACTGGCAGCACCTGGCCAGTCATCCCAGTCTACTTAACCCCTCCTGCCCAGAGACCAGGGAGGTTGATGGTGTTTTAAGCCCCCAACGTCGACTTCAAGGCAGCACTGCGACCGTCGACTTCAAGGCACTTAACCCTAACCATCGCCTAGTCCTAGTGCGACGATGTTGGGGCTTAAAACACCAAACAACGACCAGGGTGCAGCATTCCCTTCACCCAGCACCAGCATGAGTTCATCTTTGTTCAGCTACTTCCTTTGTTAGACACTGACAACATGCACCGCACATTGTTCATTGCATCTGCTCTTGGTGTGGACGGCCCTTTGCTGGATAAGTTAGCCTGATCTGACTGCTTACCTGGTTTTGATCCTTGCCAGTCTTTCTACTTAAGTAAAGTTTTATCTTAACCCGTCTTCCTGTGAGTCATGCTTTTGCGTTCTTAGTGTGATTCTTAGCCTCCACATGCATTTTCTTCCTGAATAGAAATAAGCAAACAATATCCATGAAAATTCAATTTTATTTTCTTATAAAATCTCTTATACTCTTATATCCTTGGGACACTGATCCAACTGTTGACCTACAATTAAAAGACAAACTTCAAATGGCAAAATTTTTTTTCAAATAAACTGCCCTAGAACATGTTTTAGTACCACTCACATGGCAGGAAGTGGCATTTCTGAGTAGCCTAACGTATTCTTAAAATTACAAAATATCACATACCTCGCTAGGAAAATAGAGTGAATGTGCAAAAACCTGTAAATAAAGAGTATGTAACTGCAAAAAGCAGGCTTCAGTTCAAAGGGTTACATTTACCTCGCCACGAGATAAAGTAGTGCAAAGTGCCTTTGTTGTGAGTAAGAAAATGAAGAACACAGAACATTTAGCCTTCAAATATTTCTAGTCCCCACTGAGCCGGGTTTATCTTCAGTGTTTTCCTGGAGTTTCAGCAGCAGACAGGCAGTTTAGGTTTGAGAGGAGGAACACTTAAGGGGAAGATAGTTTCTCCTTCAACTCTGCTTTTATCATGCGGCAAAGAACCACACCGAGCGAGCGAGGATTAGATCCACCACAGAGAATTTCATCTCCCTCCAACCTTTTTATTTATTTTTTATTTTTTTTTGTGGTTTCCTAGTTTTACTTTTTTTTGGCGGTGTGCGAACGGACGATCATAGCTCAGTTTCAAGTACTGACGGAATAATGGCTGCTTTCAGCGTCTGTTTAAATCACAAGCCCCATTTCCTGCAGGTGATGAAACTGTCGTCCACGCTGCACTGATGCAGCTTGTTGCTTTGGAGGAAAACCTGTAACACTTGACAGTATTCACAGCGTACACAGTCACTCTATTCAATTTGTTTGAGTCTGGCTTTAAAGGAACGCGCCGACTTATTGGGACTTTAGCTTATTCACCGTATCCCCCAGAGTTAGATAAGTCCATACATACCCTTCTGTGCTTTGCCTTTCTGAGAATATAGTTCCCAGTATGTATACAGTTAGAAGATGGCTGTGTCTCATGTGACCTTGTTATTTGTACATGCTGTGACTCTACAAATCACAACATGTAAATAGGAACATGCTGGCGTTATTTTGTCACTTATTGGGAGCAGTAGGCTAGATGGATACCTCCATCATCTGTGCTAAGCTAGGCTAGCGGTGGGGATGTCAGACAGAGTTACGACACGCACGGAGATGAGAAAGGTATGTATGGACTTATCTAACTCTGGGGGTTACGGTGAATAAGCTAAAGTCCCAATAAGTCGGTGTGTTCCTTTAAAGAATCATAGTGCTGCTGCTAAACAACTGGTTTCAGATCCATCAGATGTCGTTATAAACTCAAACTACCAGAGCTTTATTTTAAATTCTAGCCTATTTTGAGGCGGTGTGAGAGTCCCGTACAGGAAACAGGAAACATCACTGCCTCTATCTCTACCACAAGATAGTTTTAAAACACAGCTTTTGGAACAGCTGACTGTTTCCTCAGTCCCTCCATCTCTTTTCTTTCTCCGAGAAATGAAGCTGCCTTCAAGTGCGGTGGGAAACGTCGAGATCTATAAACGATCTGACGGAAAACAATAACTGTGAAATATAAAGTCTACTTGTGCTACATTGGGGGGTTAAAGAACACAGCAGGATGATGCACAAATGGGCCGTTTAGGTGACACTCCCACCGCAGCACAACCCTGCGGCGAATCGCCGGATGTTTTTTTTTCTGGTCTAAATGGGCCCTAACTCTAGATCTCATATAGAAATAGTGGACAATTTGTCATATAATCATATTGAGTCTGATATTAGCAGCCAGGGAGTCTGCTTCTCATACATTGCTGATGGAAAATGCTGTGGTTTAAAGTGGACTCGTATGTATGGTATACAGAACGTACGTTAAAGTGCTCATATTATGCTTTTTGGCTTTTTCCCTTTCCTTTATTGTGTTATAATATACATGTTACCCCTGTGCTGGACAAAACTATGAAAATAGGACCCAAGTTGTAATATTCCAGAATGACCCTTTTTTTTTTTTTTATGATGATTCTTTGGCCATTTTAGGCCTTTATTTTTATAGGACAGCTGAAGACATGAAATGGGAGAGAGAGGGGGAATGACATGCAGCAAAGGGCCGCATGTCGGAGCTGAACCCACGGCCGCTGTGTCGAGGAGGGAACCTCTTTATATGGGCGCGCGCTCTACCAGGTGAGCTACCCAGGCGCCCAGAAAGTAGCAGATCTTATGTGATCTGCTCTCTAAAGGCTGGAAACCACAGCTCCTGGGGCCACATGGATTGATGCAAGTACTGTTTGTAGTACCTTAGTACAGTGTTAGGCCCAGCATGCTCACTGACAGTTTTATGTGTGGATGTGACCACGTTTCTGAACCATGGCAGCTCGTTAGAGCACATTTTGACTCTGTGTGTGTGCGAGAGAGAGCCTGGTTAACTATCCTGTGTGCTGTCATTCGACAATGTGTGTGTGTGTGTGTGTGTGTGTGTGTGTGTGTGTGTGTGTGTGTGTGTCCTTTAGCAGGAAGCAGCAGCTCTGTTCTGTCTGTCTGTCGCCCACACTCAGCTCGCTCGCTCTGTTCAGCAGGTTTTCTGCTCGCTAATCAGGTAGAGAAGCTTCCTGCCGGGAAAATAAGAGCCGACTCTGCCCCGGGAAAACAATTCAGCCATCATCCCGCCATTGCAGCGATGGCCACAGTCCTAATTTATTTCCCAGTTTTTTCCTTTTTTTTTCTCCGTTTCTGGTATTGGAGGAGAATTTCCGAGCAGAGCATGCTCTGCTCTTAATACTCTCTCGTGCCTCGCGCACAACAAACAAATGAAGACAGCATATCTTGGCTGCCAAGTAGATTTACTTTTATCCGCGGTATCACTGCACTCCCTGACCACTCATAACATTAGAGGGAGCAAGCAGCACTATTGGATCTGTTTTGTCAGCTCTGACGACGCTGTCACGCTGCCTTTTCCTCACAATAAATCTGGAAGGTTTTTCCTTCTCTCTCTCTGTACAACGCTTCACCTCCTCCACCTCTGTTAGAGGGAACAGTAATAAACTACAAAAGCTGGGGAAGTAAAGGATAACGCTGAGGTTTAGCACTTGGATTTTATTATTTTTTCTCAGGAGCAGGTGAGCCCCATAATACATACTTCTGGTTAGATTGGGTGGGGCAGGTAGGGGATTTGAGGTGTTCAAACGGACTATAACATTTAAAATATGATCATTTACAGGATAAAATGCATTTCTTATTATTTAACATATCCTTCTATGGACAAGAGCAGTGTATTAGACTAGAGAAAATAATAATTTTACATTTTACAGAAGCATAAGTGTTTTCAAACGTTATGTTTTAAAAGCTCCAATAATCAATATTTGTATGTATGCATGAAATTCATACTGCTTTCACGATCTCATCATCATCTCAGCACCTACAACTTGACAGCAGTATATAATGAGTAGGGCTGCGGCTGTTAATTATTTTAGTAATCAAGTATTCCATCAAGTAATTTAGTACTTTTTTGCACTATCCCTTGCTGCTGCGACATTGTAAATTTCCCCTTTATGGGGTAAAGGATTTTAAATCTTGAATCGAGTAAATGGATAAGAAATGCTTTTGCTTTAAAGAGCCTTAGTAAACACACAAAAGAGAAAATGAGACAGGTCTAAAAATGAACATCTAATTGGGTTTCCTTTTTATGAAAAATCTACATGTTTATATTATATCTGTCAAAACTAAATCTATTACTACAGTGTATTTAAGTGCCATATTACATTCTGGGGTTGAAAGAAAACATTTTCTTGCTGAACGTCTCCAGAGTTGCCGTTGCTCTTCTCCCAGTGTAGAGTCCACAAGTATAGTCCAGCGGCGAGGAGTGATGCGGACGCTCGCAGAGTGCGCTAGCTAGCTTATTGTCTCATTTGTGGTCTGATAAACACTAAATGTATCAAGTTCAGTGCCACATAACGCATTTTCCTAGCCTGACATCGTCATACTCAGATTCTAGTCAGAATGTGAGTCTGATACTGCTCCATTGGGCTGTGATTATGGGGCGTGTTTCAACTGAACTAGGAAAGAAAATGCCTCTGCACTCAATTGAATACACCTACAACCAATCAGAGCAACGGAGTATGTGACATATGTTGAGCACACTATTAAACTTACATGTATCAATTCACACAGTAGCTGTATGCGAATCCCGTAGGAAGGACGGCAAAAACATCTTTCCGATCGACAAATGCATTGATCGCGGTTCTCTGTTCCTCTTTTAAAATGAGTGCGCTGTCGATATCTTCTATAACAGACAGCACTCAACTGGATAGACCTACAACCAATCAGAGCAACGGAGTTGTAAACAAATTCAACCCAAGCGCTCTTTGGTGACATGGTTGATTACATTACTGTTGATCATCTGTCCATCATTGTATAAAGCCCGCCCTGACAATTTGATTGGTCCGAACAGCTCTGGTTCCAGCATAGTTGCTCCACAACGGATCAAGTCCAGACCGAACTTCCCGACCTCAAATGTTGTGGGCGGGGCTAAGTTCGGTTGGCATTCAGGCTAAACCAATACAACAATAGAATAATTTTCTAAAAACATGTTCAACCAGACTGCTTGGAGGGTAATTGCATCGTTCTCTTCAGTAAACCACCAAAACCAAAACTACATCGACACATTCTGCTCAAACGTTAGTAAAAGTCCACCATGAACATATGCCGAGGGTGGTTTTTCTTCCTGGAGGGAAGCCAGCTGGAAGAGTTTTGGTTTTCGAACCCGAGTGGCACCAAGGGATGTCAGGAGTGCTGGAGATGACTCATGTTATGTGCGACACATTTATCATAATCACAAGTCCAAATGTGCTCAACCAAAGGGTTGAGAAAACCTGAAAGAGTTATAATCCAAATATGTCAAATAAATGCATCTTGTGTCCTGACAAACGGCAGGCCAGTAAAGATGGCCTTTGATGGAGGCGAGGGGGACTGTGGGTGTGTCCCCTGCCTGGAAATGAAGCCGTTTCAAAGGTCTATAATCTGTTTATGTTTCCATCGTCCCATTTTGTCCGTCGGATCGATCCAAAGCCGCTTTTCCTGAGGCCTTATCATGGAAGCCAGAGAGGGAGACCCAATCTAATTCTGCGCTCCAGCAATATTCCACAAAGCAATATAACCAGACTGCGATCATATCACATCCAAAGGGAAAGAACAATATTTTTCCATCATTCTTCTCTTCTTTCTCTCTTCCAATCCAACCCTAATGCTGGCCTTTTTTTTCATTCTCTCCCAAGGCTTCCCTCTCTTATTGGACAGAATGAAAGGACTTCAGTCAAGTGCTGACGCTCCGTTTCTCTATGAGGCCGGTGGCTCATCTAAAAGCGTCCTGTGGGGAAAATAGTTCCTCCACACCATCTGTCATATAATTTGATTAATTAGCCGTTGGTACCACTGTTGCCCCCCGCAGTGGGACTGAGGGTCGGCACTCGTCCATCCCTCCATCTCTCCGTCTGTCACACACAATATCGCGGATGCCGCTGATCAGATTTTGATGAAACTTCAGAGAAGGCAGTTTGTCAGTGTTCCAGAGTCTCGGCTAGGCTGTACCAATATTAAATATTTTACAGTGCGATTATTGCGGCCAAAATGATCTCAGTATATTATGTTGCCTCAACTCAAGCCACAAGTGGAGAGTTTGTGGTTCAATTTGTACTAATAACCAAAACATACATAACGGCAGCATAACTGTACTTTATATTCAGGAGAAAATGTAGTTACAAATCAGTAGAAGACGTTAGTGGTTCCCAGCAGGTTGAAACACAAATATGAGGGCTCAGGAGATGATTAGCAGAATAATGATAATAATAAATACAATTTTGCTGAACAAATGGTCATTTTTTCTATCTTCTTTGTAAGCTGAACTTTTTTTCCGGGGAAATACTGGTTAGTTTGAACTCTTCAAGCCCCTATAAATTATTCAGATGAAACAATCTGAAACATACATACATAAAAAAGTTTGAAAGTATGACATGCGCGGGGTCAGCCCTATGTTCCCATATTTCTAAAAATAAATTTTCACTGACATTCACTGACAATTAGGCCCTATGTTCCCACAGCCCTATGTTCCCACATTATTTAAGATTTTATTCAAAATTAGGCCCTATTTCCTTCCTTCACATTTACTTTTTCATAAATTTGTATCAGATTTTATCCCCCTTTCTCCCAATTTGGTAGCCAATTACACCCAACCTATTATCCAGTAGCAATGGACTACAGATGGAATGTAACCCTAACCCTAACATAGGGCCTAATTTTCTTATAATATAAAACTGTCTTCAGGATGTGAAAAGCGGTTTTACATTTTTAATTTATGCACATTTTCGTATCGCATTAGAGAGTCCGAATGGAAATGGCAAAATTCAATAAAACTTTCTAAAATTGCGCAAAATGTTTGTAAGCTTGTACCTCCTTTGAGCTGGTTTTTGCTTTTGTGGAAAAAAAAGTTGATGCACTAAATGGGATATGAAAACGCTTTTGCGAATTAGTCAGACGTAGTGAACATTTTACATGGTTACTGTCGGTGTCTTCCCAGATATTCCCAAAACGTGTCTTGGTCTCAACATGGACAGCGTGAAACATGGCCAATAATACCAGCGAAAATTAAAACAGACATTAAAACTTGCCCATTTGAAATTTAAAAACTGTTGGGCAACCCGGGTTGAATCGACATCCTCACTTAGGTCAGACTTTACTTAATTTATGATGATCTCATTTTTACGTCTCCTCCCCCTAATTTTTTGTTTAAGCTACTCAAAGGCTTGTTCACTTAAATTTTTCTCCAGGAGTACATATTTTCAGCTTGTCTTTATTTCATACTAACTGTATTATTATATTATTTATATATATATATATTTTTTTTTTTTTTTTTTCTTACTATTTTAATTATTGTGTCCACTTGTATAACCAAGTTCTTTTTTTTATTTTATTTTTCCTTTCACTCATTTATTTTCTCTGGATTTTCAATTATGTTTAAGTATGTCATTCCATTCTTTTCTACGTATATATATATATATATATATATATATATATATATATAATTTATTTTATTTTTTCTTTAATTTAGAAGAAGATGCATATTTGTTGTGCTGTATTATGTACCTAATAAAAATTTGAATTAAAAAAAATAAAAATAAATAATAAATAAAAAACTTGCCCATTTGAACTAAATTCCTTTAGAACTCTCTCCACCTCTCTTTGTTTTGTTTCTGGTTAGCAACTTCTGACCAAACTACGCTGTGGCCGAGTTTATTCACATCAAACCAGTTGATGGAACCAACATACAGTATTCTCACAGCCATCGCGTCAAAAAGAGACGCTTGGTCAGGCACCTTTGGCGTTTGTTATTGATGCAAAAAGTCTCCTTCAGCGTCATATTTAGACTCTCTGGGTCAGGACTGTGTGTGTGTGTGTGTGTGTGTGTGTGTGTGTGTGTGTGTGTGTGTGTGTGTGTGTGTGTGTGTATGTGTGTGTGTGTGTGTGTGTGTGTGTGTGTGTGGAGCCTCCTGTACTGTTGGAACAGAGTGTGTTGGATCGGTGTATCCCTGCAGGAACACACACACACACACACACACACACACTCTCAATCTCATGACATCAGAGCTTCAGTTGCTCAGTAACAACAGGTTCATCACTCAGGTGCACTGGCAGGTGAGCGGTATCCTGCACTTTGCGTCCAGAACATAATTTCAGTTGATGCCGACATTCTTTTTCTTATTAATGTGTCTTTTATTTTGGCGGAAGCACACTCATCCCACCTCCCTTCCCACAGGAGAGGGTTGGCTCTCCTCACGCCAGTGGCTGTGAAAAACAGCACATTTTTCATTAACAGGATTACCGTCCAACAATATAAATACAGACAAGTGTATGTTGTGTTGTGTTGTGTTGCCTAGGCTGCCAGTGAATGTAATCACTAACCATTCCCCTTTTTTTCTCTTCCACCGCCAAGACGTGAAAGCCAAGCAGCCTACTCCAATATGTGCAACGTCTCGGTGCCAGAATTGATTGAGAGTCTCAACAAGCGAAGGCTAAGCGGAGGAATGTTCTGGCAGCCTGCGGGGCGAGGGCGTTCGTTTTTGTTTCATCGCTTTAACTAATTCAGCATCTTTTTCTGCAAAAGGACTTGGAACATTGGACCACGATGAGATGGCTCACCTTCTGAGCTACTTTTTTGCCAAGAGTGTTCACCTGTTAAATAAATAAACTGCCACGTAACACACTTTTTTTATATATATACCCATGTAAATATAATCCCAATTTACATCCTGGTTTTCTTCCTGAGTGTCTCTCAGTGTGCCTGTAGATTTTTATAAAGTCAAAAAAAATGCCATAATTGTAGTTTTTTAAGTTTACAATTACAAAAAGTGTCTGAATTTAATAAGTCATTCAGTTTGTTGTATGCAATTATTCTACACTATATATCTACTGTATATATTTTCATTTTACTTGCTATAGCTCCACCGCTGTATCTTTTTATCTTTTATGTTGTGTAGATGTAGTAGTTGCTATGGGAATTGTATAGTTATATGTAAAGTAAAAAATAAAGTATATCTCAACTTTGACTGATTCAGTTTCTTTTTGAGACTGCTGTTAATTAAAGTTATTGAACACATAGGAGCAGGTTGCATTCGCTAATTAAAAACACATTACATAATTTAATCAAAGCAATTATAAGTGCAAGCCCTTTTGAAGGTTTTATTAAGAAAATGAGACATCAATAAGTGTCGAGGTGCAGCCTGAAATGCTGTAACGACCTCATAATTACAAGGTCTTCATTTCAAAATTAAGTGCAACACACAAAGGCATCATTTGATGCACATGAATAGACGCAGACGACGCACAAGTCCTAAAGAGAGCTTTCAAAACTAGCCATAAATGACGTTTGACTATACCTTCTAAAAAACACATAGGTTCTGTGGCCAGAATAGCTCAGCTGGTAGAGCGGGCGCACATATGCAGAGGTTGATGCCTCGACGCAGAAGGTTGTTAGAATATATTTTGTGAAAGTGTTAAGAAAAGGTTTTAGAGTTCATGGCTCAGTGCCTCTGTTTCCCTGGGTTATGAGAGGCCATCTAGTTTTACAGTGATTAGACATTATAAAGGGACTGTGAGAAAGATCCTCTCTGATCGGGGGAGGGAACGAGGCAAACAATGGTCAGCACTTTGCATGCGCGGGATTTGTGACACTGTATGGAAATGACCTGGCTCTCATGAAAACTCAAAGTTTGCAGGAGATTAAAACACAGGTGTTCAAAATCCAACAATAGCGGCTTGTTTCTTCTGAGCTGAGAATTGGAAGTCAAGGTCATGTTTTTATACATTGTTACAAATTAGTCAGGAGCCGGCTGGAGCCAGAAGATCTGGACCGGATCCAAACTGATGAGAGCACCACCAGGGATGGGACAGAAATGAATAAATAGACAGTATCTTAACTTAGCAGCACCTGATGCTAGGGGAGACTCTCTCGGTCCGTTAGGAGATATAGACTCTGCCTTTGTGTATCAGATCCATGTACATGTACTTGTATTCTGCAATATCATTCACCAAACTTGTTATTAACTTTAACTGGACGAATCCTGGTCTTGATTTGATTCCTGAGTTTTATTTCTCTGATCTACCAGTAAACGAACACAAAATAGTGACCAAAGAAATGGAGTCAGATTAAGTCTGGCCTTTTTAGATCCAGACCGGTCAATAGGTCACAATTAAATTAAAATCCTTCAAGGTCCAGGGTTCGAGTCCGACCTGGGATGGTTTCCTGCATGTCTTCCCCCTCTCTCTCCCCCTTTCACAACTTTCCTATCCATTAAAAGCGAAAATACCCAAAAAATGAACAAAAAAAAACACTGATGTAAAGAGTTTTAAGCCTGGAACCGAGCCAACCAAGATGAATCGTGAATATAAATCATTTGATTTGGCACAAAAAAACATTTTGACAACAGCAAAGGTACTAAAGACTGTGTGGAGAAACTATCATAGACTTGAATGGTAGGAGCTGGATCTAGCCATTCGCAGTTTTGCGGGTACGGTAAATGTTTCCATGGTAACAGCAAGTTCGAACAATAAGAGACGTCGCTGCTATGCTTAGGATTATGGGTAGTTTTGACAAGTCAGACCCACATCAAGATGTTGGGTCTGGGAACTCACCATTGGCAGGGCTCAATCTGAGGGGCGGGATAAACGGTTGTCTTATATTCCCTCTGCACGCAATAGGATAGCTCTACAACCAATCAGAGCAACGCTAGTTGATAGATTCAACTTTAAACTCCGAACACATCTTCCTTTTTTAAGAATGACTTCAGTGCCGTTCTTTGTTCTTTTCTCAAAGAAAAGCTTAACTCCAAGTCTTCCAGAGTCGCGGCCAAAGCCGATTCCAAAGGCCGCTGTTTGCCAGCCCGCCCACCAACTCTATACACGATGTGATTGGCCTGACCAGAATTTGGTTTTTCCAGCTCGCAAGCCAACGGAGAGTTGCTAGACTGACCCTGGCTGCAAATTACATTTGCTGTCGCTAGGGTGGTCTAGATTTCTAGGCTAGGGTAGTGTAGTTTTACTCCAAAACATCACAAATAAAACATGTTCTTCTTAATACAAGTTTTCATACCGACCGCTAGCTTTTACAGGAACGGAAACATTTGTTTCACAACCTCGTAGCTTGTGGTCAGTCTACCTGATGGTTTAGACATTATAGCTGAAAACACGCTGTTGAGCTCTATACAACGGGCGCCATAAGGATTTAAAGGATCTACTTACCTACACATTACAAAATATATGAATACAATATATGAGTGATTTCCAACCAGGGTTATTTGTAACCCGGGGGGACTTGGAAAGATTGTGGAGCAGCTCAACTAATTTGAAAAAAAAAAAAACGAGTGCTGTGTAGACACAGTGTGGTCAACACCCTCGACTCTTTCTTTGTGTTAGCATCTTAAACTCTGGTGGATTTCTGAGGACTATTGTTAACTGCTCCTCTGATCTCTGCAGGGTAAATCCAGACAGCTAGCTAGACTATCTGTCCAATCTGAGTTTTCTGTTGCACGACTAAAACTACTTTTGAACGTACACGTTCCACCAAAACAAGTTCCTTCCCGAGGCTATTTTGCAGAGGCAACGCGGCTTTTCCTGGGGCTTAGCGCCGCCCAAGACAATTGTG
The DNA here is from genome assembly GCF_008315115.2 of Sander lucioperca. NCBI lineage: Eukaryota > Metazoa > Chordata > Actinopteri > Perciformes > Percidae > Sander > Sander lucioperca. Next base: position 46,132,196 of record NC_050173.1, on the reverse strand, counting down.
ATTGGTTTAAAGAAATGCCGATAAACCAGAGCATGTTTTTCTCCCATCCAGGAATGCTGTGTGAACTAGCCAGACCCTCCTCCCCAGCGCTGTGGGGGAAGTTCTGGCAAAGCGAGACTATGCTAATGTGTGACCCTGCAAGATCCCCAGTCTTTACATATTATGACAGTCTTTAACATTAGATGTGAGATGATTGTCTTTAGATGTGAGCTGGTGTCAGACTTTAGTCTTTTCAAAGTCTGTTCAAAGTCTTCTTAAAGTATGGTAGTCACAAACATGTTCTAGTAGAATCACAAAATACAAGTATGAATCTGAAAACAGTATTTATTGGTCTCCTTTAACAGTCTAAAGTCCTGTTAGCTCCCTCCAGAGGCTGCAGTGTTTATGACTGCTGAAAGTGTTTTCAGAGCCTTTGAGTAGTGGACCTAAAACTGTGAAATATATCCTGATGGCGGCGCTAGAAGCAGTGTCAAGAGGTCACGAAAACCATTAAAATTCACCCTCTGGGTCATCAAAATGCAGCCTGTCGTTGCTGAGATGTCTCACTCTGGACCAACATGTTGGACAGAAAGACACACTTCACTGCTTCGGCCCTGCTGCCAGCGGGGATAAAAATATGCGAGTGTGACAGAAAGTGAGAGGAATTATTATTGGACAGCGTGAAATCCAGCAGGACTGCTAAACTGAGTGCTGATCTGAAGGGCAAACTGTAATTAAAACATGAAACGTGGCAGTCTAATTTGTTGTGAAAATGCCTCAGAGGGCAGATTATGAGGAGTTTCAAACGATACACAGAAGCTCTTCATTCTCTTGTGACCAAGGAAATGGGCTTCTGTTAAACTCTCTTAAATACAGAACAAGTGCAAATACAGCAGCTGCGTGTGTTTGAGGCAGAAATAATTTATGGCAGCAGTTCATCCTTCTAATACTGATGGGGCTTCATCCGTCCTCCGTGTACACAGCGTCTCCAAACCAAAGAACTCCGAGTTGTTCTTCCAAAGAGATTATTTTACTTCCGAAAAGAAAATGATGAATCTTTGATAAACCAGCAGCAGCGTCGCCAGATGTTGTGGGAACAACAAAAAACTGGCAACAGAACTGTCACGAAACAATCCAATTATTTGTATTTTAGTTTGTTTGATTGACGGATTAATTTCGTGCAACCTGGGCTTGAATCCGCCTGCAGACGACGGTTATTTCACCCACTGCTTTTATTTAAGTTTGGATGATTGTGTCATGGAGGGATGTGCTGTCGTCTGGTCACATATATCTTTTTGAATATTATTTTTCTGGTATTTTGGCCTTTATCAGATGCAGAAGTGACAGTAGAGTGACAGCAATGACATGGTATCTCCAGCTATTTGAACTGGGCAGTTGTGGTTCAATGAATGAAAAGATTAAATCTGTGTCTGTGTCTCATAACAGTTTCTGTGTTTGTGTTTGATTTTTACAGCCAACTGTCCCAATTTCTTTCTCCATTAGTTTCTTAATTTGAGTAAAAAAAGCGCCCCTCATGGCCAACCCGTTCTCACTCCGAACTCGTAAAATACGGACGTTTGGACAGTGGCTGTCAGCATCTGAAGCGACGAATAAAAACGCCCTTCAGCGTGTTTGTAGAACATACCGGGGAGAGCAGCAGCTACACGGGGTTTAGTGAGTAGTATGTAAGGGGAAAATTCTGCGTAGGGAGGTTGGTCGGGGGGGTGGATGGGTCAAACACAGGACTTTCACCCAGGAGACCGGGGTTCATGTCCCGCGTGTCTTTAACCGTCCCGTTATTGCCATGTGTCACGGAAGCCGCTTTCTTCTTTAACCGTCCCATTATTCCCGCGTGTCCTGGAAGTGTAAGCCCACCCACGACCTTTTCCTAAACCCAACCGTCCCGTTCTTCCCGCGAGTCACAGAAACGTAAGACAACGACAAAGGCACCTGACCAAGCGTCCGTATTTTACGAGATGGGAGTGAGAATGTGTTGTCATGGCTTGTAAATTTCAGTCAGTGTGTGTGTGGTAAAAGAACGTTCTGCACTCCTACTAGCAATGAACAATTAGGACTATTAGTAGACATTTTCCAAAGCAGACATTTTGTCTTATCATAGCAGGAAAAGTGACTCAACTGGCTCCAAAAAAATGTTTGTTTCTATGAAAATGACCCTACTTTTCACTTGATGTATTACTTCAGGTAACATTTTTTATAATGAGTCTATGGCCTCAGTCGCTAGTTTCAAGTCTTCTTCAATACAGCATGGTGTTCATTTTGTAAATTATGGTCCAATTTATTTTAAAACTGACAATAAAGCAGGGGATGCTTTAGGACCTGTCAATCAGGACAGAGGCTTAGCAATGCTAACACTGTGGACATTAAAATACACCTCAACTTGTTTTTGGGTATTGTCCATGTTTTCATCTTAAAGTGGCCATATTATGCTCATCTTCACATTGTATCAGAACAGATTTATATGGTTTAATTTAAAAAAAAACAAACACCATATTTGTGTTGTACTGCACATTACTGCAGATCCTCTTTTCACCCTGTCTCAGGTCTCTGTTTTAGCTACAGCGTGAGACCTCACTAGCGCTAGCATGCTAGCATGCTAACGCTAGCATGCTAACGCTAGCATGCTAACGGTTAGCCCCCTAGGCCCCTCGTCTCGGCTAGTTACGTGGAAAGCCGTGCAGATTTTGACCAGCTCACCCGGAGACTGAAGGCAGGACACATTCAGAAACCGTATCTCACTCGAAACAGCATGGATGGTTTTTTTTCAAAGTTTGTATGTGTGTGGAAGCACCAGAGACACAAAATAACACTCCAAATCCCAGAAAAAGTGATTTTTTCATAATATGGGCACTTTAAAATTTGACCGTCTCACTGTGTGATTTCACTTCATCAAAGTTAATTGGAACATTTTGGTTGCCTAAAATGTCTTGTTCAGTGTTGGGTAGCACCTTGTCAACCAAGCTAGCTATAATGTTGCCTGACATAATGTCTACACAGTTGGTGTAGCGTGAGCACGTTAGCAGAGCATCAGCTTCAGTTCAACATTTGGAATTGTTACAGCTCTATCTTCACACTTAAAGCAGCTGAATGTGATAAATGATGAAGACGACAGAGATTGTGGAATATACTTGGTCGGTTTTGTTCTCTTAATAAATGTCCTCAGAGCTAGCCTAGAAATCTAGACCTCCCTAGCGGCAGCAAATGTAATTTGCAGCCAGGGTCACTCTAGCAACTCTCCGTTGGAAAAAGGAAAAACCACATTCTGGTCAGGCCAATCACGTCGTGTATAGAGTCGGTGGGCGGGCTTAACACAATGACGGCAGAGTTACGACGGTTCCATGTGAATTCCCTGCTACTTGAAAACAAAGAAGATGGCTGCTGCTGCTGGTGAACAGCGGTCTTTGGAATCGGCTTTGGCCGCGACTCTGGAAGACTTGGAGTTAAGCTTTTCTTTGAGAAAAGAACAAAGAACGGCACTGAAGTCATTCTTAAAAAAGGAAGATGTGTTCGGAGTTTTGCCGACCGGATACGGCAAAAGTTTAATCTATCAACTAGCGTTGCTCTGGTTGGCTATGAGTGCAGAGAGAATTTGAAAGACAACCTTTTATCCCGCCCCTTGGATTGAGCCCTGCCAATGGTGAGTTCCCAGACCCAACATCTGGATGTGGGTCTGGCTTGTCAGCCTACCTGAGAGCCTGCACACTGCTGTGAAATGTAGAAGAGCAGCAATAGATGAGTTTTTTAAGCGTGGCGTCCTCCAACACTAAAACAACCCTCTCAGTTTCCAGCCTCTTTTTTTTTATTATTATTATTATTCTGAGAAAATCCTTTGAACTTGTCTTTCTCCAGGTTGCATCAGCAAGATGTGAAGCAGATAAATGAATAATTTTTGTTGGGATTGTCAAAAACTGTCGCAGCCTTCGTCTGATCGGTACTGAGGTGTGTGTGTGTGTGTGTGTGTGTGTGTGTGTGTGTGTGTGTGTGTTTGCATCAGATAACACTAATTTTGACTTTCCAAGTTCTTTTGCTCCGTTATGCACACTGGATAAGAAAATCATTCTCAAAGATGAATCTCACTGAAGCAAAAAATCCATTAATTCATCCACTTCTCCAATGGAATCTAAAAAAGATTTGGCATTATATTGTTGAAGTTGTCTCATTCATGTTCTGGATAAATTGTGAAATCATTAATTCCCTTAAATGTCCTCTTGCAAGCAGGTCAAAATGTATTTGCCCAACCCTTTTGTTTATGACCACATACCTCCATAGCATTGTCACTGTGAAAAAGCATGCTGATGTGAACATTTAGCACATTATTATTTTTTGCACTATGTGTCAATCCACACTAATTCTGTGTGTTGCAATACATACAAATTAAGATTATTTTGGATTTTTTTTTATTTAACCTTTATTTATCCAGGTAAGTTGACTGAGAGCAAATTCTCATTTGCAACTACGAGCTGTCACATTCACACAGTTCCACATTCATACCTGGAAGCTGCCCAGTACAACCACAGTCTGATCTGCTGCCACTGAGTAGCTCCACTGGAGCGGTTGGGGTTAAGGGCCTTGCTCAAGGGCACCTCAGTGGTGGTAATGAGGGAGAGGGAGAGACAAGCGCTGCTCTTTCACTTTCCCCACCCAGATTTTATCCTGTCGGTCTGGGGATTGAACCGGCAACCTCCCGATCACAAGCTCGCTTCTTAAGCTCTAGGCCACCACTGCTCACTGCTTCTTTAAACTTCAATGAGGAAAAAAATGTTCTGTACAAGATACAACAACAAACGAACTTCAGATCTTTCTCACAAGCCACCCACAGCAGACAGGGTTTTTTTCCAAAAAGGGCGACTTAAAGAGACTAAAGCTAAAACGGAGCGCTTAAAGGGTAACTACCGTTGTTTTGTTTTTTAACCTGGACCCTATTTTCCTATGTTTTTGTGTCTAAGTGACTGATGGGAACAACAATCTTTGACATTGGTCCAGTGTTAAGTGAGATCGCTGCAGTCGGCAGCGGCGAAACAAGGTACAATGTAAGTTAATAGGACAATTGTGCAGCTTGTATTTACGTTTTGCTGCTGACAGACTCAGATTAATATTCTAAGTGTTTGACAACATTATTATCTGTTAAAGACTAAGAACCTTTTTTGTAAACATCAAAACATCCGCGAAATTATGTTCGCTAAACCCACCAGACTCCACGCACGTGGTAAATACAAGCTGGACAATTGTCCTATTAACTTACATTGTAGCTTGTTTTGCTGCTGCCGACTGCAGCGATCTCTCTTAACACTGGACCAATGTCAAAGATTGTTGTTCCCATCAGTCACCTAGACAAAAAAAACATAGGAATATAGGGTAACAAAAAAAAAAACTGTAGTTACCCTTTAAGCGCTCTGTTTTAGCGTGTGTCGTTTTAACCCCTGATATGTTTGACGCCTTTTTTTCACAGTTTGTTTTTGCTTTTTCCAACGTTTTACATTTTTTAATTTTTCTTCTACACATTTTAAACGCTTGTTTCTACGTCCCATATTTTCTGATATAAAACAAAAATTTAAAACGGGTCAATGTGACCCGAGGTCAACACAAGGGAACGTCCGTTACGTTCAAGCCATTCATTGCCAATTGAGTGGATACAAAGGTAATGACAAAACACAAAACTCGCTCTGTATTACTCAGTATGGCTGTGTTTACTAAGTGGTGTCGTGTGCGATCTCCACCTGAATGACGGGGGATATTTATCCGGGTTATTTTTTATCAATAGGGCCGGTGACTTTACTTAGAATTCCTCATGAGGGCAACATAAACTATGCACTGTAGCTTTAATATTCAAAAAAACTAATTTTTTCTCATACTGTCGGTCTACATTTACCTGTATTTATCCTCTGTCTTAAAGGGTAACTACCGTTTTTTTTTCAACCTGGAAGGAACTTATTTCTTCATTAAACTTCAATGCAGAAAAAAATGGGGGCATTTTAGGCCTTTAATTGACAGGACAGCTGAAGACATGAAAGGGGAGAGAGAGGGGGGAATGACATGCAGCAAAGGGCCGCAGGTCGGAGTCGAACCCAGGCCTGCTGCGTCGAGGAGTAGACCTATATATATGGGTGCCCTCTCTACCAACTGAGCTATCTGGGCACCCAGAGCAGACTTGGGGTTTTTTTCGAAAAGGGCGACTTAACCCTTGTGTTGTCCTCGGGTCAAATTTGACCCGTTTTCAAAGTTTTTTATATCAGAAATATGGGTTTCTTAACAACCAAATTGCCCAAAAATAACTTGGATGCATGCATGTACGTTGTATGGAACCCATACAAGATCCATGCATCCATGTTCTTCGCAGGTAAAATTAATGATTACATCCACTGAATTTTGATTTATTTATTTAATTTCACGGCATTTTCCAAGTTCCAAGTTCCACAATTCCAAGTATTCCTATTGGCTTGAAATGTTACATTTGCGTTTGCATGAACTGGGGTAGACGCTCCATATTCATGCTCCATTTTGAAATACGTTAGCCGGCAGTGTTGGGAGTAACGCGTTACAAAAGTAACGCAATTACAGTAATGTATTCCTTTTTGCTGTAACGCAGTAATATAACGCATTACTAATTAAATTTCAGTAATATTATACTCGTTACAATCTCAGTAACGCGAGTTACAACGCATTTTAACGCAACATTTAGTGGTGCATTGTTTTTTTTAAGAATTCACCGACACCGCGACACATTTCTTCACAGGAAAAGAAAAAAAAGCCATATTATTTTCCTGTCGCTGTATTCGATGGTTGAGATGACTGCAGAGACAAATACATTTGCGAGATGGATATTATTTTCAGGAGTTATTACGCTGCGTTGAAGTGAGCTGTCCTGTTTCTGTTCCCGTGGTCAGAACCAGAGACGGTACGGACAGCATGTATGTCCCAACAGGTGACGGTACGTCAGCGGCTGACAGATATAAACATGTCGGGAATTAATGTTGAGGCTTGCTACATGTAAATATCATTGCATTTTATCAGCCGTGGAGAGTAACTATGCCTGTAGTGGAATGGCTTCGAATGACGACCAAAAACGCTTGTCTTTTACTGTGACCATTTACTGTTCAATATGTTGCAGTTTTACAAACAAGAAAGTGAACAACTTGAGCCTGACGGACATGTTGCATCCATAGACTGTATAATATTAATATAGTCTATGGTTGCATCTCAGTAAGCTAGAAAGAGTAGGCTACACAACAGACAACTTCCGTGTAGCCTACTTCAAAATAAAAGCACTTCCTGTGACGGTTCGCAGTAAAACTAAATTACTGTTAAATAAGGTTGTGTAGGCTACCTTTTCACAAATCAGCTGTAAATCAAGTACTGTAAATAATGTTAATAGTGAGTTTTAATCACACTATAATTGAACATTTCCTTTAGAGTGTTTTAAACTAAACAACATGAGTTTCTTATTGAAGTGCTATAAACAAACATTTTACAACAATGCCGTACTTTTAATTGAGTATTTTCATTTTCTCCTACTTGCCTATTATACGTTTTACTTATCTATTTTGTATAGCTTTAGTTAGTTTGCATATTTATATTAATTATACAAAATATGAATAATCTATGATGTATTAAAGTGGATAAAGAGGAGACTTTATTGATCCGGTGGTGAAATTCACAGGCTAGCTTCCAAATCAAACTTCCCCTGTTATTTTGGTGAAAGTAACTCAAAAGTAATGCAAAAGTAGTGTAACGCATTACAATTCAGAGACTCAAATGACAGTAACTAGTAATCTATAATGTATTACATTTTGGAAGTAACTTGCCCAACACTGTTAGCCGGTAAGGGACATACAGGACATACTGCTCCACCTTTCACGTTTTCGCTGTCACATGATAAACTCACAGGTGCTGCTAATGCTGCTAATGGGTAGGTGAGGACGAACACGTATTCAAAATCCAAATTTTAGGAACAGGAGTCTTCTTCTATATATATATATATTGAAAAGAGCAAGAGACCGGCTTTTTGAAGCGTGAAGGCTACCGTAGCTGTAATACGTACTTTGAACTGCGTGACGCGAGAGAGTTGATTGCGATATATGATCTCAACGCTAGATGGGAGAAATTCCTACACATTGGACTAAAGGTCCAATGTGAAAACATGTTCTAGTAGAAAGGTAATAAACCTGAAAATGAGCATCATATGTCTCCTGTAAACTTTTCCCAAGCAAACAAAGTTTATAACAAACTTTTTTTATTTGTCAGCAGTAAGAAACACAAACTCACCTGAAACATTTCCACTGAGTCACTGAGCTCCTCCATTTTTCAGCAGCGGCAGCAGTGATGTTTTATTCATGGCAGGCCGTTGCCTTGACGGCATCCTGGTCATGGCGGTCTGACAGGGACGAAGTAGGGAATCTCTCTCCAGACTTGTCCTGATAAGGTTTAGTAAAACGGTTTAAATGGCAGTGACAGGTGTCTGCCTCCAGGCTTCACTTTACATCACTCTCCTGTTAATTTCCCCCCTCCCTCCCCCTGTTATCTCTCTCTTCCTTTCCGTCGCTCTGTCTCTATTTCATTCCCTTCCTCTCAGTCGCGTCTGTCTTTCATTTAAAGAGGCTCTCTCTTTTTTTCTCTCCGCTGATTGTTGTGGCCCAAGGCAATGTTGTTGTGCTGGCGGTTGTCATCATTCGGCAGGGAGGGGGAAAATTTTTTTATTCTCAGCTGTTTTTATTTCTTTTCTTCATCGTGCAACAATATTCCTCCTGTGCTTAAAGGATTAGATTATTTTGGTGTGACATCCTCAGCTCTTTCTTTTCTTTCTTTTTACAAAACGCTCTCTGGGGGAGGAGAAGGAGGGGGAGGAGGAGCAGTAAATCTGTGTTTTTTTTTTTTAGTCAACACTTGTACTGTGTTCTGTTCAGATGCTCTTTGAAAACGTTTCACAATATTGACACTGACAAGAAGGGGAATCTTAGCTCTGCCGCTGAAAAATCTGGAGGTGGATCAAGTAATGAAATGTGTTACTGAAGAAATCAGACACTGCTGCAGATCGCCAAAATCGTTTGCAGATTGATTTTCCCACCTTCCAGCAGTCATTGGCCTCAGTTCATTTCTGTAACCATTTAACTTAGATAACTAATCCATCACTGTCAACCTACAGTCGCCTTTTTTTTCTTCTTTTGGACAATTCGCTGTGCCAAAGAGTGTTCCTGAAGCCCAGTTCAAACCAAAGATCCAGAGGCTGGTTATAGAATGTAAGAGACGTCTCCTGTTTCTACAGCCAATAGAGAAGTCAGCTGGTAAAGTCAGCTATAAACTATAGAAATAAAATGATCCCTAATCCATTTTATTTCTATGTTACGAACTGTCAGCTGGTGGAAATGGCAGAGTTTTAGACGGAGGCTCAACGTGAGCCCGCGAGCACGGTATTTAGTGGAGCGAGCTAGAGAGTGACTGAAAAGAGCGAGCGGCGATAGAACTAAGCATGAACACGTTTTTGCCGATTCATCACTAGAAATGCAACTGTAGCAAGCACTACTTAGTATCACCAACGTTATCAACATTCATATTTAGACGCAACAAATGATATATCCTGCTACAAAAAGCCTGAAAGTCGGAAGTTAGAACAGAAGTATAAAGAGACGTTGCTATGGAGATGATACACCGTCTCGTCTCATTGGTGTGAACTGGCAGGTTTCAGAACGCTGCAGACCGACGCGTTGCAAGAAGTTGCATGTTTCAACTCGTCTCAACGCAAATCTTTGGTCTGAACTGGGCTTAAAAGACTTTGCTTATCCGGCCTATGGTAAGCTACTGTAGCTGGTCAAAGTGTGCGCTCACATAGAGACAGAGCGCATCGCGTCATACTTTAAAAGCAGGGGGGAGGGGATCTCTTCGATCTCCATTCACTTTTATCGCGTGAAGGTTTCCTCCTCGTCAATTTCGTCTGCTAGCAAACAACAGAAAAATGCCTAAAAGCTGCTGTGTGGTAATATTCACTATAACAGGGTAAAAAACTCATGACTTAAGTTTTCATAAGCTGCCGACCCGAAAAAAAACTAAGGGGAAAACAAAATACTTTCACCCAGGAAACGTGTGTTCATTCCCCGGGAGTGTTTTAATACACCTGCGATATTTTTCATAAACTTAACTAGTTGTTTTGGTGCCTAAAATTAAAGGGATGGTTCGGAGTAATTTCACCCTAGGGTCCTTTGCACCATGACCTCGAGCCAAACCCCCCCCCCCCCCCCCCTTTGTCGAACATTGGGCAAGTTAGCGCTATCAGCCGAATGGCTTAGTGCAGGCGCTAATGGAACCAACTATGTATCTCGTAAATTACCCCACTAAAAATACCCGGAATGGTACCAAACTTCTACAGTACTACAAATAGGTTCTGTACTCATAAAACGAGGCATTGGGAAGTTTGTAAGTGCACCAGGAGTTTATTTAAATAACACTTGCCTGATGGCTTCTACTCTCTGCTGCTAGCGCTGCTAGCTAGCTAGCTCTCCGATTCTCCTCCATTAGTTGTAGCTCCTCGTCCGTGTATTCAGGCTCGAATAGGTACGGGCGACCATCGAAATTGAGCCACTCATCGTTGCGTTTGATGTGCTAAGTTAGGCTAGCAGTGGGTGCATCAGACAGAGTTACAACACGCACGGAGATGAGAAGGGTATGTATGGACTTATCTAACTCTGGGGGATACGGTGAATAAGCTAAAGTCCCAATAAGTCGGCGTGTTCCTTTAAAACAAGGTTGATATCCAAACTTCTACAGGAGCAGAGACCTTTGTTTCACAATCTGGTAGCTCAAAGTAAGTCTACCTTGGATGGTTTAGACATTATTGGCTAATAATCAAAATCTTAATGGAGAAAATAAATGGGATTTTCACTTCCAGAACCACACTAAGCTATGTCTATTGGAAATACTTAGTTTTCACTGGGCAGTAATTTTGCATCACGGTGTAAGGTGACTGTGACAGCATGAATACAAAATGGCTGTAATTTCCCTGAGGGTGTTAGACCTGCGTCCTCAGACCTGTACTGTCATCAGGAAAACAAACTGCCCTCATCACTCAGCGGATTAAACAGCAGAGCCACGTTTTCTAATTTAATCCACGTTCTCTGTGTTTATGAGGAGGTGGATGAAAGGGAAATAGCTCTGTGTTTTCTTTTGGTGCTTTGACCTGTTTCATCTGTATCCACAGAAATATTAATAACACAACAGGGATGTGAAAGTGTTTTCACAGCAGCAAATGGATCGGTATGAAGGAAGGCAGCTGCTTTTAGTGAATCATAAAACATCATTTCACACTAATGAGTAATAACCACATATATCAAAGGTCGGAAAAACATTCAGTGTGTTTTTAACAGCAGAAAATATCAACTGCTGAAACATTCAGTATTAGATTGAAGCTTTGCAAAAACATGTCAGACTCTTAATTAAACCCCAAATTCTCATTCACAAACAGCCGGAAGACTGAATAAAATCAAATAACCATTTGATTTGAACATACATTAACCCTTTTAGCGGAGTTTGTGGAATATTTAAGCCGTAATTGTCTTCATGTGTCTGTATCTTGATACAAAGAAGAAGGAGAAGAATGGAGATGATTCTAAGTACCAAGCAAATACTACTAAAGCAATGTTTAGTCACATTGAACTCCCTTTACTGGCAGACTGGAGTCGTGCTAACTGAGAACATTTCATCCAAAGCTTTCTGATGTATTCCCATAAAATGCGGTTAAACTTTTACAATATCTTAGAGCAGGGGTGCACAAAATCCAGATTTTTACGAAGCAGCTCGATTGGTTGGGGTTAGGCATTTTACCTCGAGTGGTTAACGAGACAAGTCTGTATGATGTTGAAACCTGCCTTCAAAGGGGGGTGTTTTTAAAATCCACATGCAAACACACAATGGTCCCCAAGGGCTTACCCACATCCCACCCGTAGAAAAGCACACTCCTGTGGTTTCCGTGGCGGTGACTTGCATTTTGGCACAGGCTGTACCGCGTTGTGTCAGTAGATGTCGGCAAAGTGCCGTTGTCCGCTCCGTTAAGGTTAGGATAGCCGATTGGTCAGGGGATAGGACCTGTACTAATGGGCAAGGAAGGATGGGTCTTGGCGTGGTCATAGTGGGATTCGTAATATCGCCGGACTAGTGGGCTGTAGGACCAAAGGGACGTTTTTGGGTTATTGAGAGGTCGGAACAATGGAGCGTCGGAGAAATGACATGGCACCACACGAAGCAGTTCAGTTCACAATGTTCTAAAGGTTTAATGAGACACACAAGGATATACATATTCTCTAACCATCGCGCCATTCATTTAGATGATGGAAGGAAGGATTGTCTCAAGGTCTGTTCACACAGATAGGAAAACAGAAACAGTGTTGCAATTTAGGACACAAATAAAACGGATGAGAACGAGTTTCTTTAAGCCCAGTTCAGACCAAAGATTCGCGACGAAACGAAACCGCTTTAGAACGTCGCAGGGAAAAGTTGCAGCGGTCTGAACTGGCGCGTCTCAGCTCGACTCAAACCAGTGGATGGTTTTGCTGCGACTCAGACGTTCAAGGCTGGTTTTAGAACAAACGGGATTATATTTGGGGTCCAGACTACTTTGAGATTAATGCTAACATACTGTGGCATGTTTTTGAGTGTCCAAATTGACATTTATGCACTAAATATTGTTCTAAAACACAAGAAATAAGAATCGAAATCAGTTCAATTTAAGTCAGTCTTTAGTGACAACTTTTAACCGTGTAATTCAGAATTATAGTGTGGTATCTTTAGTGATGATGCTGTGATGTTGTATGGAAGAGGAATTCGCTGACACTGATCTTGATTATAAAAGGTTTTATTACATCAAAGATTTCAGCATCAATTTACAGACTCCATGGAAATCTGGAGAGCACCTCAGTCAATCCCAAAAAATGGCTACTCATCAGTTCTGCTGGTGAAACCGAGTATATATTCCCTATGCTTTGTTTAACTTGAAGAAGTGATAGGTGTGAGTATATGATTGGAGCAGGGAACTGACCAATCGATACCTTCCACATGGCATAACTCCAACAGAGTCACCTCTGTTTTAGGGGCACCTCTGCTATGTTAACAATTTCCAGATGTCTCAGCAAAAATGGAGCAAAGGTCCATCTGAACCTCTTAGCAGATATTTATGCTTAAAGTTATAAACATTCAGATACTACAATAGCTAACGTCCTCTCTTTACACACTTTCCACTTCAGGATGTCATACCGAGTGCCGAAGGGCTACATATTGTATCAGCAGTATGTTACACATGTGTAATATCCTCTATAGATAACACTTAAGGAAGATTATATTTGTCTCGTTCAGTTCCCACTGGATGTCTTCCCCCCCGAGTTAAAATGGAAGTTAAGACCTTGTTCGGGGTCGAAATGTTTCTCAGCGCAATGTGTTCACGGACTTAAACATCCAGAGGCAAAAGAGTTTGAATTAAGCAGCTGCCGGAGTGAGCGTGTCAGGTCAGAGATGATGGTTTTACTAATCCATCAGATCTATAAAAAGACAGATGTGGAAGGTGGTAGGAAGCCACAGCAGCCTTAGGGGTCGAGTGAAAACCACTCCATACGAAATTTGTAATCTTTACGTTTGCTTAAATTACTGGAGCAGAAAAAACACAAGTGTATTGACATTTGCATGGTCTACTTATTGATCAAGTGGATCGCATCTGCAAATGAAGCGCTTCACACCTTTCCGCTGCAGGGTCTCCTGCTTCCATGTGGCTCCACCACAACAGATACATGCTGTTTAACATCCTGAACATCTGCACACATCTGAGCCAGTTTGACTTGAACGTGACACCCAAGGTTTGTCTTTGTGTAAATTATCCTCAAAGCCAGACTGATCTCATGAAGTGGCGTATGTAGGACACGCCAATTTGTATGCCATTTTGGTGTGTTATCAAGACGCATACTCGCTTTTTAGCGTGTTTATCAACTCCGTTTGGCCTCCATTGACTTACATTACCTTGCGATTGCGTGTATTGTGTGATGGCGTAGCGAGTAGTGTGAAAGGGCGGAAGGAGGTTGGTCGGGGTGGTGGATGGGTCAAACACAGGACTTTCACCCAGGAGACCGGGGATCGTGTCCCGCGTGTCACGTTTCCTTCGTGTCCCGCGAGTCACGTTTCCTAAACTCAACCGTCGTTTTCTTCTTTTTTTTTTTTTTTGGAATACTTTATTTTCATTTTCAGTTTACAAGAACAAACACAAACAAATAACCCCCCAACCCCCTCCCCAAAAGGATGCTCCAATATTTTAAAGTAGGCATACAATGTTTCAAGGTCAGTCACATTCCAACAACACATTATCCGCATAATCTAGATAGGGCTGCCAGATTATAATAAAGGTGTTGTATCCATTTCTAAGATTATATGTTATTTTTTCTAAAGGCACACAGTTATTCATTTCTAAATACCATTTAGTCATGGATAGAGGGGAATCAGACTTCCATGTGATGGCAATACATTTTCTGGCCACTGCCAGGGCTATTTCCAAAAATTTTATTTGAAATTTATTAAGCGGTTTATCAATTTTCATAAAGTTCCCCAGCAAGCAAAATTCTGGGTCAACAGGTAATGGAATCTGATTAATCTTAGACATAACGTCACAAAAGTCAATCCAGAAATCTCTCACCTTCACACACAACCAAGTACAGTGTAGGAAAGAGCCCACATCTGCAGCGCATCGGAAACATGTATCAGATAGCTCGTGCTTAGACTTGTGAATTTTCTCTGGGGTCAAATACAGCTGATGAAGGAAATTATAGTGCGTCGTTTTCTTCTTTTACTATAGCCAACCCCGTTCTTCTTTTCCTAAACCCAACCGTCGCTTTCTTCTTGCGATAACACGCCAAGTGCCGATAACACGCCAAATGGCGTCTGCTGTATACAGTGTAGACATACACACGAATAGTTCAAAATGCATACAGATAACACGCCACTTGGAAAGTGGGCGTGTATGTTTACGCGAAGTCATGATGTCATGTTGTCAAAGCGGAGGTAAATGTGAGGCCACGTCCACAGTAATGCAGATAAACCTGAAAACAACTATCCACAGTCCTGTTTTCAGACAATTTTCTGGTTTCTGGTGGTCTTGTTTACTATAGGCTAACGTTACTTAAACTAACTGTTAGCCCTAGATTCCACCAGGCATGTCTACGCCTTGTTGCGGCGGCGCTGTGGCCGCCCGCCAGCAATCGCAGCCACTCAAGACAATGCTTGTTATTCCACCAGAATAGGTCGATTGTCGATGACGCTCAAAACAACATATATGACTCTCTAATTACTGCCCATGTCACTGTTGTATTTCAACAGATTCTCACTCCCATCTCGTAAAATACAGACGCTTGGTCAGGTGCCTTTGTCGTTGTTATTGACGCTAAAAGTCTCCTTTAGCGTCATATAAAGCGCTTGGTCGGGACTGTTGGCGTCCCTTTTGGCACAGTTATGTTAAGGAAAAGGTCAAGGGTGGGCTTACGTTTCCGTTCCGTTACGTTCCGTTTGACCCATCCACAGATGTTGGCGCTTATGCTTTATCACTTCACTTCCTCTTTTCTCCAGCGATAACTAATACGGCCACGAGAGTCAGCAGCTTAACAACAAATGTAAATATGGGTCGTTATGAGCTGCTTGCACAATCGACCTGTATGGTTGTTTTCAGGGTGAGGGCGGTTCAGGTGGCTGGCTGCAGTATAGGATATAAATCCAGCCAAGTACAAAGCAATGTTTTTTCCCCCAAAAAATATGTTTTTTGTCTTCTTAGGTAGTTCTGATCATGCTGATGTTTGTTCAAGTGTTAAGGTTTGGTTTAGTTTAGTTATTTAACACTATAAAAACAGGGTCAAATGTCAAGATTGACAACTGGGATTGACTTGCGATTGGTCCGATGCATGCATTTATTTTTGTACAGTGGAAGTGGAGACGCGTCGTTCATCTTTTATATACAGTGTATGGTCAATACCAGGTAGCCTGGTCCTACCAGACTCTGGTACATTAGCCTGGTCCTACCAGACTCTGGTCCATTAGCCTGGTCCTACACGACTCTGGTACATTAGCCTGGTCCTACCAGACTCTGGTCCATTAGCCTGGTCCTACCAGACTCTGGTACATTAGCCTGGTCCTACCAGACTCTGGTACACTAGCCTGGTCCTACCAGACTCTGGTCCATTAGCCTGGTCCTACCAGACTCTGGTACATTAGCCTGGTCCTACCAGACTCTGGTACACTAGCCTGGTCCTACCAGACTCTGGTCCATTAGCCTGGTCCTACCAGACTCTGGTACATTTCATTTGTACAGAGAGTCTGGCCACTCTCCATTGACAAGTGTTAACTTCTTGAAGGTGGGTACTCTGTTGAAGTTTAAAACTACTGGATCTGCCCAGAGCCACTCTGGATCTGCCATAACCAATCGCTAACATTTGGTCGTGACATCGGCTTAGCATCGCTAGCATTTGCCTTAGCCAACTCCTTCACCACTAACGGAGCGAGCTGGAAAATCAAACTGTTCCCGAACCCCGTGGGGAGGAGGACCACAACCTCATGGCCACCAACAAAACTCAGCAAAGATTGTTCTTGCTCAGGCTTTAACTTCTGGATATTCGGCAGCGTTGCCACAACGGACCGAATGGCTTCGCTCGCATCTTTCTGCGCCGCCATTACGGAACTACAACTCAAACTAGCGTACGTCCTCAACGTCATCGTTCTCAGCCACTCCCTCTGTTCGCTGATTGGACCGGTAAAGATTTGACCGGAGAAAACCCAAGAATATACCGCAAACCCAGACGGAGTACTGAAGGAAAATGAAAATTGAGGTAGTGGCGGAAGTAGGTAGGAGGGCGGAGCCAGGCTAGATACCAGGTGTAAATAGGGTCTAATAATAACTAAATCCCCAGTTTGCTGTTTGTTCTATCCAACACGTTTATATTGTGATCGTAATAAACACAGGACTGTTTCTGTGCTATCTTTGATATTTATGTTTTTCTCGATTTACCTGTTGTTTCTTCAAGTTTTTGGCATGTTTGGCACTTTGAATTTCTCCATTCTGTAATGTAGAAAGGACTTAGAGCTGCAGCTCTGTTGAATGGCCATTGATGAATGAAACCTTCGGCCGAGACTGTGGTTTCAAACGTGTGTGGCAGAAGTGTGACAAATACCAACTTTCTTGTACTTAAAAACATAAAAGAATTGTGTTTAGGGTGTTCTGGAAATCTTCTTTTCCTTCCATGTTGGCCTTCAGTGTGTCGGAGTGCAGTAATCCTGTCTGTGAAATCAGGTTTGCTTCCCACCAGCTCACAATTTCCCCACAGGAGGAAGTGAGTCGTCGGCTCGACCTAATAAGTGAGAATAAAGGAAATAAAAGGCAGAGGAAGTGTGAAACATGCCTTGTGTCCCGGCCCTCCTTGTTTTAACATTAACCACTGGAGTCCTCTGACAGGCGGCTGGTATATATAGTCACAGTGTGAGATGAACTGGGCCTGAAGGGAACGGCGGTGTTGAGTTAACAAAGCCTCAGTGAAGGTAAATAGGATCATCAGGCAGCCTCGTTCCATCAAAAGGTTCAGTGTGTGATCGCTGCGGCAGCTTTTAAAGAACAAGAAGCTCATCTTATTACAGCAGATATGTCTGTGTGTGTGTGTGTGTGTGTGTGTGTGTTTTCTCCCTGGGGTGTTCATTATGGTGTGTACACAGCGAGGGCACAAGATAACATGCTGACAGACATAAAATGTCTCAATCGGATTATGTTACAAAGTGGAGCAAAACACTTCACACATCACATGGTTTCAATGTCAATAATCAATAATCTGATCGCTCCAGTATGATGCGCTCCTTAACCTTAGAGAACTTGTATGAAAACATTTACATTGATTTAAAATGAAACCATAATCGCTAGAGCGTTCATTCTTTTTGCCTCAGAAAGCTAAAGCTTCTGTCTTTTGCGTCATTACGTCGTAAGCTCATGATGACGTCATCACGTTTTGTGACGTCCGGTGCAAAGCCGCGCGCAGGGTGCGATTGGTGAAGAAAGCAGAGGTGGGGATGTTTTTTGATCATGCACAACAACACAAAACATGCAAGAATGAAATCCCCCTTTAAATACCATAGATAGAGCCACTCGACCAGCCACGCCAAACACTTATTTATGAACCTCAATATTCAATGGAAAATAAGCTCAAAATGAAATAGAACAACGTGGTGTCAACATAAAACACAGTGTGTTCAAACGGCGGAGCGGAGTTCACCACATATGGCGAAAACAAAATACTTTCACCCAAGAAACACTTTCTCGTTCTCGGGAGAGTTTTGATCCAAATCCGATCTTTTTCCTAAACTTAATGAATCATTTTGATGCCTAAACTTAACTGTCATCGCCGCATGACGCTCACCCTTTCTGGCTTAACTCCACTACCACAGCCCCGGAAAGGACCATTATCTGGCAGTGCCTGTACCCGGCTCACAGTCACTTATTGGCGGCTAAACAACTGCCGCTGGCAGCCGGCGTCCCGGAGCTCTGTAGCGGCTAAATACAACCAGCAACTGCTGCTCGGATTTAATCCTTCTATGGCACTATGTGTTGACGTTACAGCGCTTTACTTTAAATACTTCTATTTTAGGTATAATGGTCTATTGGTGAAGTAGCATTGATCACTTTGAGGGGGGGATATCTTTTGTCCCACATTTTGGATAAAAATAATTCAGCAGAGGCAGGAATCTATAGACCAGAAAGGGGGAAATCCAACGGAAAATAGGACCTTGGGTCTAATTATTTCAGCTGGACTTGTAGGCCGTTATATTGTTGGCTGGTTTAATTTATAATAAAACAGATTGTATAAACTAAATGTGCTTTGTGTGCAAAAATCTTAATTTGTTAAGTATCTAGTAACTAAAGCTGTAACAGATGAATGTAGTGGAGTAAAAAGTACAATATTTCTCTCTGAAATGTAGCGGAGTAGAAGTAGAAAGTGGCATGAAAAGAAAAGACTAAAGTAAAGTACAAGTACCTCAACATAGTACAATACTCTAGTAAATGTACTTAGTTACATTCCACCACTGCTGATTTTCACACCTCACCCTTGTATTTAGTTTAACCTTATATGTATACTTTTGATAATTAATACTTTAAATTATTGGCATCTTATGATCTTTCCCAGTTTTTGTCATGGCCTAGAGCCAGGGCTGACATGTACAGACTTCAAATAACTTATGGAGTGTCGAGAAAATGTTTTGTTCCACCTTTGACCTCAGTCTCTGGCTGAGACAGCAAGCTTCCTGTTGACCTCTGCTGCTCATTTGTTTGCTTGTTGTCATCAGTTGTATCCCTCATGTAATGACCTGCCTGCGTGCTGTTATGAATCGCCCAGAGCGTTGATCAAGGTCTGCAGGTCAGCAGGGAGCTGAGAGCTGCACAATCGCCCGCTATGTTGGTTTGTCCACATGTGATGCGTACCCCCGCCCCCCTCGCCCTCCCTACACCCCCGCTGGGACTGGATCAGAGCATAAATGCATCACAAGCACCAGCGCTGTTGGTGAGGTCACCATCAGCAAGTTTGCATTCTGCTTACACCAGATTAACAGGACTAATCAGTAAACTTCACTGTGCAGCGGCAGCAGCCTGCGACCATGGAGCCTCCTTACACTATGGAGAGACAGGTGGATGCTCCATTTTGATTGGCTTAGGGGTGTGCATTACTTTCAGTTGGAGGGTAATTTCGGTATTTTTCAACCTGGACCCTATTTTCCCCTGCATTGGTGTCTAACGTGTGATTTATGGTCCTGCTGAGGCTCCACACAGAGCTTTCACCGTAGCGTAAGTGGCCTGAAGTTTATACTTGTGCGTTGGTGTGTGCATTGATCTCTTTAAGAGAATAGCAGGGCTGGCCTGTGTGTGTGTTTGTGGGGAGTGTGTGAAAGAGCGAGTGAGAGAGTGACGGCGATTTGCTTTGGAGCGACACGACTGAAGCGTGGTGACACGACTGAAGCGTGGTGTCGTGACGTCATACATCCATGGTTGATGCTCCACGCCCTTGACCGGCAGCTGATTGGACGAACACGTCACGTGGGTCTGGCTACTCCCGAATTTCAAAACGGCCATCATGGCGGCTTGTTGAGAATACGATCTCGTATTTTATGAAAATAGTTCACCGAAACGTGTTTCTGAAAACATTTTAAGCGAGAAATAGGCCGTGCAGTCGCTGAATCTGTCTTCATTTCAGATCGACAAAGGTCAGTTTAAAAGATTTTCGTCTACTTCTACTGGATAGTCGCGTCGCGTTCAACGGATTAATGTGCATAAAGATGGGATCGGCCAGCTTTTTTGACGCGCAGCATTTTTTCAAATTCGCCGCCCGGGATACTTTGCGGGCGCTTTAAAGTCGCTTGACGTCACAAATAGGAATAAGGTGGAGCGCGACGCGACAGAAGCATCGCACGGACAGGTGGCTCTGCACTGTTACTCTCAGTGTGTTCTGAGTGACAGTGTGTGTTGAGACGTGTGTTAAGAGTTGTGTTGCTTGGAATGAGTTTTGCAGGTGATGTGAACTGTTTAGCTCAGGTGACTGTTAATGCTGTTAGTAATGTTAGTAATGCAGACTGTAGTTTGAGTTTTGCACATGTGGCTTCAGTTGTGACCAGTGTCGTTTAGCAATCGAAAAAAAACTGTAAACAAAAAGGTCTATTTCTGTAGGGATCCTTTCCATAATGTTGTCAAACACTCGGTATAAAATATAGTTATAGAAAATGCATGGATGAAGCAACACTTCATCCTTAAGATTATGTGAACAATTCAGAATCGTCAAATGTGGTTTTTATTGGACAGCGAATGAAAGGCAGTGTAATGTAAAGATTTCTTGTTTTAGTCTGTCAAAGTTCTTAATTTGACTTAAGTTATGACTTGTGACACTTGACATTATTTTGAAATAAATATTCAGTCATAATGATGTTGCAGTATGTGTTTAATATAGTCTGTCTGTCCGTCTGCAGCTTGTGCAAGTCATTAGTAGGGATGCACCGAATCCAGGATTCGGCTTCGGCCGAATATTGGGCTTTCTGACGGGGTTCAGTTTCTGCTGAACCCTACGCTTGCACTACGCGCTCTACGCTGGTCGACGTAATGACGGCGCCGTTGATTACGGGAAGGTGTTTACGTACAACCCGGTCTCACGGCAGTTCGTGTAAATGTCACGTTATTCTTAATCTATTGATACGTGTTCACGGAGAAGTTTTTCTCGTTTTTTACGTGTAAATGTCACGTTATTTTCTCGGGGAAAGGACGCCGGGAGGCGGCCGAAAAGGACGCTCCATAAGCCGGGAGGCGCCTGCGAGGCGGCCCGCTGGGGACGCGCCACAATAACGGGATTACGGAGGTTGGGTTTAGGAAAAACCTTACGGGGAAAGGGCGCCTTACATGCCAGGAGACGCGCCACAGTAACACGAGGGACAAAACGCCACACGCAGGGACGCCATCCCCGGGAAACAAAGCGCCACGATCCCCGGGGAACAAAACGCCACACGCGGGACCCGCTCGCCCGGGTGAAAGTCCTGTGTTGTTTGACCCATCCACCACCCCGACCAGACTCTCTACGCGGAGTTTCGGCTTTTTATACTACTCCCTGACATTTTCGTGCTGTGACCACAAAATATGCTTCCCATTGAAATACATTACTTCACATTTTCGTGCTGTCCACCACGTAAAAACCGACAAAAACGTCTCCGTGAACACGTATCAACAGATTAAAATAACGTCACATTTACACAAACTGCCGTGAGACCGGGCTGTTACGTAGGAGGAGCGTTCAGTGCAGTAGGCTGTGAGAAAGTGAAAATGGAACTCGTGAGCAGAATAAGTGTAGTTTGGGAGTACTTTCAGTCAAAAGAAGGCCATTCAAGTCCAGCTACATGTTCAATTTGCAATGCCGATTTGTCTCGTGGTGGCGAGGACCCTAAACTATACACAACATCACCGCTGTTACAACATCTGGTATGAAACATCCAGAAGAATACGAGTTGTGCATGAAGGAATCCACAGACAGCAGCCAGTTAAAATAAAATAAATTGAAAATACACTGCTGTGGACGTTATGTCCTTCATTAATGTGTTTACTGTGTTAATGGACTGAGGATGGGAGGAGGATTCGGTATTCGGCAAAATCTTAACCAGTGGATTCGGTCTGGATTCAGTGCATCCCTAGTCTGAAGCTTGTGTTGCTGCTTGTAATTGCAGTCTTGTCCAGTTTAATTATGAAAAAATATTTTTTTGTGAGCCTCGTGTTTAAATAAAAAAGGTCAAATAAAAACAAAATGGAAGCAGATGTATATTATTACACGGAGAGCTAGCCAAAAAGCCAACACCCATTTTCCATTTTTACTGTCAGTTTAATCCATGTTGCTCATTACGAGTTGATATTATGTGCAGTCTGCTGTGCAAACTGTCTTTTTTTCCCCCTCAATTTATTTACAACCAGACACATTTTGGAGCCTAGTTATTATTATTGGAAGTTAATAACTGGTGTCAACATATTATATGACGCGTCGCTTCTAGTTCCAATTAGCACTCTACCTGACAGCGTTAGAATTAATGACACACTGTTCATTAAAAGAACGGTTAATGGTGCTTATCGGGTCTTAAATATCCCGTAAACGGGGTTCGTGTGTGCTGCGACTGACAACAGAGAAGAAAAAGGAAAAGACAAAAATCAGATCATCAAGGTCGACGTCAAAGTCCGACCAGAACGCCATGCACCCTCTGAAATGAGCTCACGCCCTTTAAAGTATGCTAAATTAGCAAAGCTGTCCAGTTCTTAAAGCCTTGAGGTAAGCATGGTAAGATGTACTATCCTGCCATTAGGGGAAGGGTGGCGGAGGCAGGGTGGAGCTTTATTTAGCAGGTGCAGTTTATTACCCGTCATCAAATCCCCCTCTGAACAGGAAAACAGCTGACATCGCAGAAATACGAGGAGACCCAAATAAGCTCAATCAACACAACTGATAATATTTCATATCCCGGTGTGTGTGTGTGTGTGTGTTTTTTTCTCCTCCACATCCCAGACAGGAGAACATTTTTCAGCCCGTTCGCACTTCACCCACGTCGACCTCCACAGGGTCACACGGGCGCCCGCTAAGCGGCGAAGGGCTCGGTGCCTTTGGAAAACCAGGGCGTCTCTTTTATCTCCATATCCAACCAACCGGCCGGCGGCGGGCGCACTCTCTGGGATTCCCGTCATCAGCTGCTGGGGTGATGGAAAATGTGAAGGGTTCCACCTTTTTTGTCCTTCCTCCTGCTGCTTTCCTTTAATTCTTCCCTCATCTCCTACCAGACAGTCATCAGGAGTAAGCGAGGAAAGGAAAGAAGGAATGTGACGGATTCAGCAGTGAACAGAACTTAACACGTTAAAACGTGATTGTAGGGAAGGATGTATAGGGAAGGAAAGGAGTAGGTGGCACGGGACAACAGGAACCAGGGAATGAACAATGAAGGAGAGGGGTATGGGTAGTGAAAGGAGGAGGTGCTGAAGCAAAGGAAGCGTTACTGAAGGAAAGGTGAAAGTATAGGGAAGGAAACAGGGAGGCAGGAAAGGAAAGCAGGGGGTAGAGAAGGAAAAGACAAAGTTGGAAATAAAAGGACGATGAAGTGAAGGAAAGATGGCAATAAAGAAGGAAAGGACAGAGGAGAAGAGAGGAACGTAAGGAGCATAGAAAGTAAGGGATGGAGAAGTAAACGTGGAGTGAAAGAGGGAGATGAGGTGTGAAGTAAAAAGGGAGGCAAGGAAGAAAGAAAAGATGGTAGAAAATATTAAGGAGGTGGCAGTGATGGAAAGGAGGCCTTATTGAAGAGAATGAGGAGCGAGGGAATGAAAAGAGAAAGCAGGAAAGCAAAGGACAAGGTAGGAAGGGAGAGTAGGACATGAAGAAGGAAAGGAGGCATTAGGGAAGGAAAGCTAAAGATAGAAAAGGAAAAGGGGGCAGAGAAGTAAAGGGGAACCAGCGAAGGAAACAAGGAGGCATAGGTGGAAGGAAAGGAGGAACAAAAGGGAAGAGAAGGAGAAGAAAGCGAAGGAACAGAAGCATTAGTGAAGGAAAGGTGAGGGTACAGAAAAAAGGAGGAAACAGGGAAAGGTATAGGTCAAAGGAAATGAGGAATCAGGGAGGAAGAGAAGGGAGTACAGAAATAGAGAAGTGAGAAGCCAGGAAAGAAAAGGAGGAGTAAAGGAAAAGAATAGGTGAATAGTGAAGAATAGGTGGCAGTATAGGGAAGGACACATGGGAGAGAAGTAAAAGGAGGAAGAAAAAAGAAAAGGGATAGAGAGATAGAGAAGGAAGTGATGAGCCAGTGAGGGAATGGGGACTATAGTGACGGAAAAGAGGAAGCAGTGAAAAAATGGGAGGCAGTGTAGGAAAGGAAAAGGAAGTGATATACTGTAAGAAAAAAAATTAAATTGGAGGATGTAAAGAAAGAAAAGAGATGGAGAGGGTGCAGAAAAGAAAGTGAATGACGGACGCAGGGAATGAAAGGAAATGTTAAGGTAGGAAAAGATGAGAGAAGAAAGCAGAGGAAAGTATTTCAAGAAACCAGAATTTTCGGTCATGAAAGGACACAATGACTTCCTTCCTTTTATGGCCGTTTACTGTGCTGGCGATTAGTTTTACGAAGCGAAATGTTTCTCTGATTCCTCTTCCTTTCTGCTTCCTCGTTCACTTCCTCGGCGTGGTGAGGGGCTTCCCTGCGGCGCTGAGACTCTGCAGACCTGTTAGTTAGATAGAGAGATAGATAGATACTTTATAAATCACCAAGGGGAAATTCAAGGTCCCAGTAGCTTACAGACGTCACACACAACATACACATACATCATAAACAGGATACTAAATAAAAAATCCACATGAATAGTAATACTAAGCAGTCCCTCCAGAAAAATGCAATTTTGCGATCGCATAATTCAATGCATAATCAGCCAAAGTCTGCATATTTATGCGGGAGCCGCATTTTTTCAAATACGCCGCACTTTCGACGCATAAATTGCCGATTTCCGCCAAAATATTGCGCTTGCATGATTTCATAATCCCTGCATTTTATTTGCAAAAAAGTCACATATATCTTAGCAGAAAGTTGAAAAATGTTGCGATTACTTCACACAAGAGCAGCCATTTCCTCCTGTTGCCATGGGGACATTATGAAGTGACGTAATTACGCGACGTGAACATCATCGAAAAGCTGCAAACCCCGTGATGAAGCCACGATGAAACCACAGTTTTTGCAAGTTCCCGCAATTTCATTGCATAAACTTGCATAAATATCCCGCATATTCCATCGCATTTTTTAAGAAAATGTGCCGCATAATCAAGGGTTTTTGCCCGCAACAATCACAAAAAAACTCTGGATTTTGGAAGGACTGACTAACGGATGTATAAGCATGAGATGCTTGTAGTGACAGGGCAGGGACTGACCCTGTGATTCAGTCTGCATGGTAAGTGTGTGTCAGGGTGGTAGTGCAAATAAGTCCAATAGTACAAGGATAAAGTCTAGAGACCAGCATTGAATATGGACAAAATAATAGAATAATGTAGACATAGTAATATAAAACTACAGCAGTGCAAGGATAAAGTTTAAAAAAAGACAGCAATAAATATGGGCATTATAAGAGAATAAAGTAGGGAGTATAGATACAAATCAACAGTCAATATTAGAGGTTTGAAATAGTGCTGTCACTTAAACGCGTTATTAACGGCGTTAACGCAAAGCCATTTTAACAGCGTCAATTTTGTTATCGTGAGATTAACGTTCTTTTTGGCGTAGCAAACTTTGTAGTTTTTTCCACATGCTGTTGCAACAACTAGTAACGTTAGAAAAACTACAATGCCACACCGGATCTAGCTAGACCGGAAACTAAACAACAGGCACGCCGCACACACTTGTTTGGGCTTGCGAGCCGGCCAAAGAGTAGTAGGCTAACGGTACGTTTTGAGTGGATGGTGAGTGCGAGACGCCGAAATGGATGCCAATAAGATTCTGAATGGAAAGTTTACTTTTAAAAAGTTGCCAAATGGTTCCATTGACAAGACCAAAGTGATCTGTGTGGTTAGTCGTTGTGAACTGAGCTATCATCGCAGCACATCCAGTCTGAAATACCACTTGATGGCCAAGCACACAGCGGATGGCCAAGCACACAGCGGATGGCCAAGCACACAGCGGATGGCCAAGCACACAGCGGATGGCCAAGCACACAGCGGATGCGAATTCTCCGCCCCCTCGTCAAAGCCGTTACATTGTGTGAGAGATTATTTGCTCCAAGTGAGAATGTTAGTGTGAAATTGAACACTACAGTATGCCAATGTTGTTTTCAATAAAAAAAAATATTTGCACAAAGCAAGCCGATCCACTTTTCCATGTTGATAAGACCATTAAAATGAGAAAAAATAATAATAATAATGGGCCAAAAAGAAATCAAAGGACATTTAGAATAGATAAAAATGTGCAATTAATTGCAAGTTAACTATGACATTAATGCGATTAATCGCGATTAAATATTTGAATCGTTTGACAGCACTAGTTTGAAGTAATAGGGTTACAGCCAAATTTAAAGTGTGGTGCAGGTTACAGCATGAGTGTGTGAGATTGGAGCGCAGAGCGGCCCGTTACATTTTCATTTTACAGTCTGAGGGGTTTAACCGGCGCTCTCACATTCTACAAGAAGCTTAAATTTAAGATTGGCAACCGTACAGGCAACCAGCTGTAAAAATCAACACCGGAGCCAACGCACAGCTACCGGGGGAACAGCAGGGAGGGATAGTGATATAATAACCATATGTTCAAGGATAATTCCGGTTTGGATTTTATTTTAGTTGTTTATGACATTGTTCCTATCAGTAATTATAACATGTCTCATCCCTGTGTCAAGTTTTTGTTTTTAGTTTGTTTCATGTTTCTGCTTAGTTTTCCATTTCCTGTTTTATTTTGAAACTTACCGTTTCATCTCATTTCAGGTCCCTTGTCTTCCTGGTCTTTGTTCTCCTTCCCGCCTGTGTGATTACCTGTCCCCGCCCCTATGTGTTGCTCCTGTGTCTCATTGTCTCCCCTGTCTTGTGTATTTAAGTTCAGTCTTTACCTTTACTCCTGTGCGAGATCGTCTGTTTTCCTAGTGTGCAGCCTTCGAGTGTTTTTCCCTGTGTCCTGTATTACTGACTTCCTGGTTACCTTTGAATTTTTGACCATTGCCTCTTTTTGGACACTGTTGCCTGTAAGTTTTATTAGCGTGCTAATAAAACCACTGAACTTTACTCACCTGAGTCGTGCATTTGTGGGTCCATTTTCTGGTGCGCGTGATACTATGACCCCGACCATGGCTCTGAAAATATCAGTAGCTAATGTCGACCTTACACCAAACGACTTCTCAAGCGATTCCACTGTCGCAGACTAATTTCCAATATCTGGAGGAAATCCTGAGAGTCTTGCTAGTGTCGGCATGCTCCCCTCGTCTCCATTGTTTAGTGTAAGGTCATAAAACTCAGTCCCAGTCTTTTTCCCGTCTTGACGTTCAGACAAAATCAAACGTGTTTGATATTATCCTAAGTTTTAAGTCTTGGTAGTGAAGTTAAATCATATGAAGAATGCCAACAACCAACGGGTGCGCTCCCTCCAGCACCAAACAGGAAGGGCTTTTTCTCTGAGTCCTGCCCTTCTATCAGTTTCTTCTTAGATCTATAAAGGATTATATTCTGGATACTATTCTCTGATATATTGTTCATGGGGTGGCTTGCTAGTCGCAGAGTGAATGAATAGTACCGGGTCCATCCCGCCTGTTAAAAATTAACAAATAAATCGCCTCCTAGTACCAAGTTTTCATAACTGATAGAAACAACTGAAAAAGTAGTTGTAATAAACTGAAATTTCTGTTCAAACCGTTCAAACTCAAGGTCCACTTCCCAGCTTTTCCTTATCACAAGGCTATAGGCTAGGCTAATCATGTCCTGGAGATACGGAGGTGAAACTGATATCCATATTCTCATCTATAGAGGTGAGCCCATATATGGAGGTTTACTCCTTGACGCAGCAGGCCTGAATCGACCTGTGGCCCTTTGCTGCATGTCATTCCCCCTCTCTCCCCTTTCAAGTCTTCAGCTGTCCTGTCAACATAAAGGCCGAAAATGGCCCTAAAAATAATAATAATAATAAAAAAAGAAGACTGACTGGGACTGAGTTTTATGACCTTACACCAAACGACTGAGACGAGGGGAGCGCCCCGACTCTAGCAAGACTCTCAGGGTTTCCTCCAGATATTGGAAATTAGTCTGCGACAGTGGAATCGCTTGAGAAGTCGTTTGGTGTAAGGTCGACATTACCTACTGATATTTTCCGAGCCATGGTCGGGGTCGTAGACTCTAACTTGCACAAACCTCAGTCAGATAAAGAATCAATCAAAAAGTTATCACCCAAACCGTTTGTGGTAAAACATCCGTCACCGTTTACAGACCACCTTCTGTTTCCTGCTTTACCATACAATTAAGGTATATTACCAACATTTCAGATATGCTTACTTCTAGATTCACCTTCAAATAAAGTCTGGATGTTTTTAGCCATGTCAGATGGAACATTTTCCAAAATGATGGACTTTTTCTTGAACAATCCTGTTCTCCTCTAATTTGTGCTCCTGCTACAGCACGCACATATCATTTTCACTCATTAGCATCGGCTCATAGCACTGTTGACTCTCTAATAGGCCTCCTGCAGCTCCTTAAACGCAGCCTTTGCTAACAACAGACAGTCCTGTTGTCAGGTTTCCATTCATCTTCCTCCGAATCCCATCCTCCCTTTCGCTCTCACCTTGGAGAGTTCCAAAAAACATCGCCTGCTTTTGTTCCTCACATCACCGAGCTTGCTTTTGGATTTCTTTCTCTCTTGCTTTAATTTTTTATTTTTTCAAAATTTTCTATGATTGAATTGTGTTTTGCAAAGTACCAGAGGCAAAGGAATTTTCATTTGTAGCCGTACATGAGAGCACACAAAAGCAGCCATTGTTGGCAGTCTAATGGGAATGTTAAGTACAAGCAGGCAGAGCCATCTTTTATCTTGGGTATTTACAACTCTGTCACAACCAGCAGGAATTTAGAAGCTGAGGGGGAAAAGCATTTTTTTTTTTTTTTTAAATCCCTGCCCTGATGCACCGGCTTTCATCTCTCTGAGTGCTCTTAACTGAACGGCCACGCTGTTTGTGGAGGCAGAGTAGGAATCAAAGCCAATGATTAGAACAAAATATTTGCAAAGGTTTAGGGAGAAGAAGAAGAAAGAAACAACATAAAAAGAAGGAAAAAAATTAAAGGAGAAAGTTAAATTTACCATCTCCACAAAGTTGTTGGCTCTGTGTTCGCTGCAGGCGCCGTGGCCTCCAGCAGCTTCTCCTCATCACCATGCAGAATAATCCTCTCTTTTCTTCAGAGAAACAGAATAGTTGCTTTAAAAAAAAACACACACACACACCATCGTCTTACATTATTACACTCTCTCAGCATCAATAACAGGCCTTGAGCGGCGGTGTTATTCTGTTTTTTTTCCTCATAGCTAGGACAGCTCTCTGTATTCTGTCTGATATCCACCCATGCGTTGCTTGCAGCAGGAAAAAGGCTTTAGTTGCCCACATTTTTACGACCTACACACCTCATGGCCTCGCACCACTTTACCTCCAGCTTTTTGGGGCTTTATTTATTTTATTTTTTTTTTTTACAACAAGATACAGTAGCTCACCACAGTAGGTCAAGTACAGTTCAGCATGTGTGCCGCGAGTGTGTTGCCCAGTTCCTTCAGATAACGTGGAATTACATGGCTAAGTTATCCAGCCGCAGTGTGAAGGGTAAAGAACCCGAGGGGAGTTTTAACTGAATGTCAATGGGGATATTGCCGAGCTTTAACGGAGGCCGCTGGGGGTCAGCGGGAAGGAAACCAGGCGGAAGGTCAAAGACTCTCCAAGTCAAGTCAAGCCCTGTGTGTTGGAGTACCTTATAGAAGGAAGAAGTAGTAAAAGAAAAAAGAGGAAGCATGGCTCCCCCGCCGAGGAGCGCCGCTCTGCCCCCCCCCTTGATGCTAATCCTCTGAAAGCTGTTTTCTAGCGAGGATTAGTGCCAGCGAGAACAAGGCTTAGAGCTCTGCGCCGAATTGAGATGAGAAATCGAATACAGGTGCTTGTCTCGGGTTGAGCCCGATGACTTTTCTGTGTGCAATATCATACAGGGGGGGGGGATAGCTCGCACTGCACCAGCTGGTATTACATCCTTCAGGGTGATATTGTTGGAATTTAGGCCAATGCTGACTCGTGCAGAACAGAGAGAGAAGAAAAAAAAAAAAAAAAACCC
The DNA here is from genome assembly GCF_008315115.2 of Sander lucioperca. Taxonomy (NCBI): domain Eukaryota; kingdom Metazoa; phylum Chordata; class Actinopteri; order Perciformes; family Percidae; genus Sander; species Sander lucioperca. The sequence continues at coordinate 46,101,852 of NC_050173.1, read as the reverse complement.
TCAGTGGATCCTTTAACCCAGAAATCACAACTTCCCCTCCTAGCACAGTCAGGTTATTCTGTTTCACCATTCTGTTTTTAGGCCATTACTGGATAATACATTAAAGAGATTTTTTAATGAATCTGTGAATCATTTGCACTATTGAATTACAAATATAATGACAAATGCTAATACCAATCCATTTACAGTAAGATCAATGTCATGTCCAGCACCCGCTCAAAAGGTCATGTTTTGTTTCTTGTTTGTTTTTGCCACTCCCTGTTTTATTTTGATACTCACTGTCTTGTCTCGTTTTAGGCCACTTCACTTCCTGGTCTTTGTCTGCCTTCCAGCCATGTGTGATTACTGCTCCTCATCTACTGTGCTGCACCTGTGTCCAATCAGCTTCCCTGTGTCTGTGTAGGGGTTACGTCCAAGGGGGTAAGTGAACGTCTGGAAAGTGTAGCTCCTATGGCGCCATTTTAATGCTACCAAGCCATCACCTCCCGTTAGCATCCCAATGACTCCCATTCATTTTGACGTCACTTTGACAGAGAATAACTTTACATCTGAAGAGTTTAAAGACTTTATTTGTCCATTGTTTATTTCTAAAGAAACACGACAATGTATAAAAGGCTCCATTACCTTGTACCTCACGTTATGGCTCCGTAGCAGACGTTTTTATAAAAATAGGCTAACGATTGGGTCATAACCACGAGACTTACTGTCTCATAGTAGAGGAATTACCGTATAGTACAGGAGAAGCTCTCAGGCAGTTTGGACTTCCATTAGCTGTTTAAGTTTAATTACTAATGTTAACTATCATTTTAGTGATCAATAATTAGCCTGTGTCTATGTTATCTCCTTACATATACCTACGCTCTCCGTCTCTGCTAGATTGGGAATGATTGAGATTTCTCTTGGCACAGCTACCAGAAGACTTCCAACTTTCAGACAGGTTGCTCACGTCACATCTACGTCTTCAAGCTCAGTTGGAGGCTGCTCAGTAACGCTCAGCCATCACCGGAAAAGTGCTTCTAATATCCTTCACTGGTCTCCGTCCAGAGACACGGGATCTGTTGGTCCATTCTATATACTGTATAAATATAACTCTATGGTTACGTCACATAGCCGTTAAATTACATCCCCGACTCCTCCACTTGCCTCCCTTCCTCGCGTCTTAGTCCCTCTCACGTGAATACGTCAGCTGTACGGGCGGAGTTAGCAAATCCTTCAGCTGCCTTCGGCTCATAGCTTCTCAGAGATCCCCTCCATCCTCGGGGCAGGAATAAGAGCTTTCAATCCAATCCACTTCATTTATATAGCACGGTTTTAACAAACACAAGGTTTCCAAAGTGCTGCACAAGAAGAAAAAACAAATAAGTAAAATAAATAAAAAACTAAAATGCACTGCCCCCCTACATAAAGTCCATTACAGTAATCCAGCCGAGTGGTCACAAAGGCGTGGATTACTGTCTCAAAGTGTTGTCTCCGAAGGACTGGTTTGATTTTTGCCAGCTGCCTTAACTGGAAAAAGCTAGACTTCACCACGGCCTTCACGAAGGCGGACCAGAACGACTTCCAGTTCAAGTGAGGAGATTGGGATAGGGATTGGGATTGGGAGACTTGGGATCCACCGTATATATACCTGCCCCTTTCTTCAGTCCTGTGCCAGTTCATCTTGTACCAGTTGAGTCAGCGTTCCAGCCTGTTTTCCCCGTGTGCTTCTTTGTGAGTTTTATGACCCTGCTTCGTCTTGTGGTTTTTGATCCCTGTCTCTGTGTTTGAAATTTCCGCCTGTGTTTTTTGATAGTTTGTGAATAAACTGTTGGAATTTGACACCTGAGTCAAGCATTTGTGAGTCCATTATTATATTATATTTTCATTTAATTTACCTTTTTCATTGGAGAAGCTGGAACCAAATGATGTTTTAAATATTAAATGATAAATAAATGAGTCTCACCTATTTTTCTGTTGCTCAAGTAAGAATTGACTTGATTAGGTTGTGGTTTTCTAACTGTATCAGGCATAAAATACAGATTTCATTTACTTTAATCCTGGTTTCTAATGACCTGTCACAAAGTGTGACCATGTTAATAAGTCATTTGAAATGTTGCGCTATTCTCAGGATTGTAACTACTGCCTGTTAATCTGTGTTTCTGGGTTGTGTCTCTGGTGTGGTTGTGGATGGAGTTTAAAGTTTTTTGGTTGGTTGGTGTATTTCTCTTGCATTTTATTCTCTTCTGTTCTCTTGTTAGCCTGATTTCTGATTCCTCCCAGCTGCCAAAATCGTCGTTTTCCTGGTTGAAATACAACTGAGCCAAATCCTAAAACGAGGCGTTTTTTTTAAAAATGTATGTGAAAGTTTTTCTGCTGCATTGTGGGGAGTTGTGTCCTAGAGGTTAGAGAAGCGAGCTTGGGACCGGGAGGTTGCTGGTTCAATCCCCAGACCGACAGGATATGGGGAAAATCGTCCCTCCCTCATCACCACCACTGAGGTGCCCTTGAGCAAGGCCCTTAACCCCAACCGCTCCAGTGGAGCTGCTCAGTGGCCAGCAGATCAGACTGGGGTTGTACTGGGCAGCTTCCAGGTATGAATGTGGAACTGTGTGAATTTGACAGATCGTTGTTGCAAATGAGAAGTTGTTCTCTCCCTGGATTTAAAAAAAAAAAATGTTTCTGTCTCTGGCACAAAAAGCTGACATAAACAAAGTGAGGCTGAAGGATCGATGCAGCTAAACAGGTTCTCTAAAGGTTGACTTTGTGAAATAATATTTTATATCAGCAGGTTATCTTGATTGTAAGATTAATAGAGTGGAGCAAAAAGTATACTGTCCCTCTGAAATGTGGAGGGAATGTACAAATGGAAATACTCGAGTAAAGTAGCAGAACCTTTAGATTCTAATGAGAGTAGTTAGAGTATTGTAAATGTTTCAGCAGCAGTGAGCCTGTGCTGCCTGCTCTGCGATGATATTTAATTTTAAACCTGATGCAGCAGAACAAACACACAGCATGCTGTACATTATATAAGAATAAACGTGCTTGTCCTTGTTCAGGGGATTATTTTCTGTCCGGAGCTGCTGTCTATTTTTTTCTTCTTCTTCTTCCAGGCAGCCAGCTGGTGCGGTGGTGTACTTGTGTGTATGTCTGTGTGCGCGTTGCGTCCCCCGGGGTCGGCGGCTCGGCACTTGTAATGCATGGCTGTGCTCACCTGTTCGACACGGGAGACGCATCGCCTCCATCGCCGAGGCCGCAAGACGGATGGGGAGAAGAAACAGCAGCATCGGCGCTCCTGGAGGTGACCCAGCTCCGCTCGGCGCCACAGCCCCGGCGCACGGCAGCATGGCCGGGCAGGGAGGACGGTCCAATGGTTCAAGGTGCCTTTGAGCAAGGCACTGAACCCGCAGATTGTCTGCTGGAGACTGTGACCGACTTCCATTCCTTAGACTAAAACCGTAGCATTTTAACAGTAGTGGTAGTGTACTTTTAGTATGAGGGAAATGTATTTGGTACATGGAAAATAATGTTTTTCAGAGGTTTTATCAGTCAATGTTTTGTTTTTCTGAGATATCTGTGAAGCCGCCTCACTCAGTTTTCCAATGGAGTCCAATGGAGCCACTTCTCCATTCCAAAGAACTATTTATCAATGCCCACAGAGCACACAGAACAGCCCACGACACCTCTCACAACCCAAATTGCACACATAACAAACCTGTTGAAATAGTAGAGTACTTTGATTACCTTGGACTCACCCTAGACAGTAAACTGAGTTTTGATCAACACACCACTGACATCCATAAATGTGGCCAACAGAGACTCTCTGCCTTCTGCAAACTGAAAGCACTTTCTGTTGCTCCCTGTCACCTACTGTTACTGTATAAGAGCATACTCCAATCCTTTCTCCTCTACTGTTCCCCCTGCTTTTTCAACATGTTAACTATAACCAACACAAACAAACACACCGGTGTCACCCAGATTGCATCAAAAATAATTGGCCTTCCCACCCCCAACCCATCAGACCTCAACAACAAAGCCACCAAACGCAAAGCGCGGACAATCGCACACGACCCCAGTCATCCCCGTTACCCTTTCTTCACACTGCTTCCATCAGGACGCAGATACACGTCCTCGGCCCAGAGTCCGCTACAGTAAGAGTTTTGTGCCTTCTGCCATATCATTCCTAAATGAACTTGCTGTATAATGTTGTGTATGCTGCGCACAAGGGGTGCCAGTGGAACGGACTGGAGGGAACTGTGCATTATAGGGTGTTTGGGGTGAAGGTGTCTATGTTTACTGCAATAAAGACTATCCATCCATCCATCCATCCATCCATCTTCTCCAGTTCTGTTGAGTATTGCTTATGGGACAACGATGTCCATCAAAACAACTATCAGAAATCAAATGTACATATATATATATATATATATATATATATATATATATATATATATATATATATATATATATATATACATTACCATATACACATACATACAATTAATTAATTAAATTTATTTAAAAAAAAATTTAGTTACCACCTTTAAAGACACAACTGTTGTGGCATCGTGAGCAGCCTCAGTATGTATCAAAAGAAGATGATTCTGCTTATTCAAAGTTTTCAAATCTGTTCTTAGAGATTATATTGTAAAACAGCCAGACACCAATGATGCAATGCAATTTAAACTATAAATATCTATTTCTTTCAGTAGGACGGGAGCCGGGACTTTAGGAATACTGAGGTCAAGAGTCCCCCACAGTGCAACTCCACCCCTCTAAGGAATATTCAACAGGCCATAAAACAAGATTCAGTGCAACTCTGACCTTTTTTTTTCACATTAACTCATTTATATAATCTGTAAATTTGATCTCGCCTAGTGAGACAGTTTAAAAGTCTTCCTCCGTTTGTCCGGTAAATCCAAACACAGTCATTTTAAATGCCAGCTGATTAAATCTGCCTTAAAAAACACTGTTTTGATGTTTGTAGCAGCAAGTGTCCACGATCACAGGTCAGTGGCTTTGATGCCGTTTAGTCTAACACTCAGTGGAAGAAGTATTCAGATCCTTTACTTAAATAAAAGTACTAATACCACATTGTAAAAAATACTCTGTTACAAGTAAAAGCCCTGCATTGAAAATGTTAAATAAGTAAAAGTATATAAGTAGCATCAGGAACATGTACTTAAAGTGTTCAAAGGTAAAGTACTTGATGCAGAGAAATGCTCACATTTTAGAAAGTGTAAAGGATCCAAACAGTTGTGTGTTTAATGGTCTAATCATTTCAGCTGGACTTGTAGGCCGTTATATTGTTAGCTAGTTTAATTCCTATAAAACATCATATTTTAAAACTATGTGTGTGCAAAAACCTTAATTTGTAAAGTAACTAGTAACTGAAGCTGTCTGATGAATGTAGTGGAGTAAAAAGTACAATATTTCTCTCTGAAATGTAGTGGAGTAGAAGTAGAAAGTGGCATGAAAAGAAAAGACAAATAAAGTACCTCAAAAGTACAATACTGGAGTAAATGTACTTAATTACATTTCACCGCTGGCTGGAGTATTAATAGAAATAACAATAAACGTAATGCTCCAGGCAGCCATGTGAAGGTTTCCTGCTGTGATGTGTTTGCTGACAGTTCCTTCCCCCCCTCTCAGAGCCCTGCGAAGCCAAAGGCCACAACCCATCAGCTCCCTCATCGATACCCCGATAACCTTTCTATGAGAAACGCACCACGCCTCCATCTGAACACATAAACAACACGGCCGCTCAATAGCAAAAGCACCCTGTTCGATAGAAGTAAAAGTGCAACACATTACGGACTCCCACTGTTTCTCAACTTTGCAATTAGCTAAGGTCCGGTGACCACGCCCCCCTGCTGTGGCCTGCCAATCACAGCACCCCCCGCAGACAGCCAGCAGCATCAGCCTTGCCTTGTCCAGCCTTCGCCTGCTTGGTGACGAGCTTGCCACTCGTTAGCGAGCAGTGGGCGGCGCTCCTCGTTGGTATCCTTATTAACGAGCAGCGGGGCTTCTAATTAAACAGCTCAGTGGCTGTTAAGTGGCTCGTCTTCGTTCTCCCAGGCAGCACCTGAACGGGGTCATTTGTTTGTCATCACACCTCAACAAACACTCCCAACTCAACGCCACCCTGCTTAGCTCCTAATATCAGCTACTCTCAGCGTTGATGAGCCAACGACTTTCTCAACCTGCTGTTTGCATCAACATGACAACATGGCCGACAGCTGAAAGGATCTCTGCTGCGGATGAGTCACCAGCCAAGCTGAACATCAAGTGTCTGAGAAAATGACCCCAATCCAAAGATATCCCTTCATGTTACAGTACTCGTGTTTGTCTCATAGCAACAGTCATGCTAGCGTCTCTTAGAAGTGGCAGATATTTATTACACATTCAATATAAAACGCAAAACAAATGACTAAGGTTGGTAAAGTAGAGCCACTTTCTCACATGAAATCCGGACAATGTCTGGAGAATTAGGCCTGGGAATTAATTGTCCAGAAGTTACCCTTTCCAGTCAATCCAGGATTTGGCTGCATTTTGTTGAGATTGTTGCGGCCCAAAATGCCTGATTTAGCAGGAGCTTTTGTAAAAAGTTGCGATAAAAGTTGCGATGTCTTTGTATTTTTGTTGCAATGAAGTGGCGAGAGACAGTGAAAATTGCAAAAAAAGTTGCTCTTTGTATAGTTCTTTAAAAATAAAAAGGTAACTTGTTTTGGGGAGAATAAAATTACTCTGGGTTGAGTTTTCCTGGTAACCTTACCAAAAAGGCTCAGGATGCTGCAAATGTTGGAATAATATGAAAATGGCTGGTGGATTTAAGACAAAAAAATAATAATTTATTGAATGAATCAAATTTGAACATATGTGTCTCATGTCCGGTTTTTCCTGCATCCACCGTGTGTGTTTCTTTTGTGTTTAGTGTGTTTGTGTGCGTCAGTCGTGGGGGGGAGCTGAGCAGCAGCCCCGTCCGCTGCAGAGAGCCGACAGGATTGAAACAGCAGCAGCTTTCAGCGACTTTAGAGTGAAAAAAAACGTTACAGCGTACATTGATGCTAAAATGTATACAGGTTGGCAGGACGGTCTGAAATGTTCTGTACGTTTTGTTGGTAAATGTGAGATGTCGAGTCACACACGTCTCGTCTTCATATCAGAAACAAGGAAATGAATTTGGCGATGCGCGTGTGTTACGTCAACCCGTTCTCACTCCCGCTTGGTCAGTGGCTCTCAGCGTCACATACTGATGCAAAGTCTGGCACGTGGGACTGCTGGGATTGGTTAAAGTCGCGGGAAACTCCGGTTACGATCGCAAAATCCTGGAGGGACTGTCTTTCACACATGTAGCACACAACAGGAGATTCTCCGGTTCTCATTTACTGGAAATACTCGTTTGGTTGAGGCGAGGGTTGGCGTCTGGGTAGAGCGTGCAGGAGGCCAGACGTGACGCAGATTACACCGCAGTCATGTAGCCGGTTAGTTTGGTCATTAAAAACAAGTCTCTATGTCTGATGATTTCAGCGTCGGCCCTTACAGAAGTTCCAGAATCTCGTCTCTTCAGTTAGATGTTTACGTTGGCGTCTTCATGTAAATCACCGTTGTTCTTTTTTCCATGCTCTCAGATGTTTTTTTTTTTTTTTTTCCAGTTTCGCACCATCCTATGTGATAGAAATGTCATCAACACGCCCACTCGCTCGCTGTGAATTCTCCAGACAATGACCTGATCTATTAGACAGACTTTTTTACTCGGGAGCTGGCAGGGTAAAGTCTGTTTAATGTCTGGTCCAACTGACATACAGCTCCTCTGGGTCTAGATACCTTCAAGGCTTCAGTGCATGAGTGAAAGGAGCTTATGTTTGTCTTTGCATCCAACTCAAGAATGAGATATTTTTACAATAAAAGGCCAAATTTCCAACAAATTTGATGGGTGCACATATTCTGACTCAATCAATCGCCATTTAATTCACCTAAATATCCAGTCTGCCTCTGTGTTCATGGGAGCTGTTTGGGAGGGGAGTTTATTTTGCTCTGACCAATCAATAGTGTGTGATTTATTTCTGCCAACCACAATTTTAATTTAGTAGATACAGAAGCTCTGGTAGTGGTTACTAGAAGCGATCAAATACACATGCTGGCGTAAAAGCTATTTCAGATTTCATCCACGCTTGTCACCATTTTCGTGACAGTTATGTCGCTATTTTTCCTGCTGTGGCACATGAAGACAATTCTGTCCCCATTAGCAAGACTATCTACAAAGCACTGATGGGAACTGCCATCAATGGCCAGCACTATTGGAGCCACAAAAAGATTTAAACCCTTTGGGGGGGGGGTAATTCAAAGGTCTTAAACCAGGCGTCTGGACTTTCATGCACCCCAGAGGATTTATAATGATTTCACCGACCCTCTGATCTTTCCTTTTGCCCAATCGTGTAGACAGTCAAAGTGGTCAATGACAAGTTACTATATGTCGACTGGAGTTACAACTTAATTGAAGCTAAAAAACTTTAGCTTTTGTAAGTTTTTGTAAAACTTCAATGACTTGATAACAGGTGGTTGTATTTCAACCCGTTCTCACTCCGAACTCGTAAAATACGGACGTTTGGACAGTGGCTGTCAGCATCTGAAGCAACGAATAAAAACGTCCTTCAGCGTGTTTGTAGAACGTACCGGGGAGAGCAGCAGCTACACGGGGTTTAGCGAGTAGTATGTAAGGGGGGAATTCCGCATAGGGAGGTTGGTCGCGTGTGTCTTTAACCGCCCCGTTCTTCCCACGAGTCATGGAAACGTAAGGCAACCCACAAGCTTTTTCTTAACCTAGCTACGTCAAAAGGGATGCCACTAGTCCCGACCAAGAGCGTTTAGTTAAAGTGCGTTATATGCTTATATATACTTTTAGCGTCAATAACAACAACGAAGGCACCTGACCAAGCGTCCGTATTTTACGAGATGGGAGTGAGAATGTGTTGTGTATTTGGGGGGAAATGGTAAGTCCTGTTTCTATTTGAAAATGGTGTTTGAATGTCGTCGGCGAATGTTCTTGAGTTTTCTGACTTTGAACGCTATCCATGTCAATGCTGTGATGGGTTTGGTCTTGTGATCGATCACCTTAAAGAGTAATGTTGTTTTGTAATTTCCACATTTGCCCATGCATTTCCCCGAAACAACAAACTACTGGAGCGCCATTTTCCCGGCTCGCGTTCCAAACTCAACACCGCTGTCTTCAGACAAGAAGTCACCTCGTGAGATCGATGTTGTTGTCAGACACTTTTAATTACAATCTGAGCCTAGCAGTGGCAAAAAAAGCAAGGGTGCACAATTGCATTAGGTTACATTGCAGCTTGGTTCGCAGTGGCACGTCACTGTGTTTGCGCTTAATTCATTCATTCAATTTTCAAAGATTTTTGGTCACAGAGAAACAACAAAAATGGGTGTCCGGGTTGAAAAAAAAAAACAGAAATTCCCCTTTAAAAAGCACGAGTGTTATGACACAATTCAATCACGATTGTTTTGTGGTTGGTATCGAACAATCTACTGGCTTCAGGAAATTGATTCTGAAAGCAGTAACATGATCTCGGAGAACAAAGCGACACAAAGCGGACTTCATTTCACAATGTTCTGAAGGTTTAGAGAGACAGACACAAGAATATGCTGTATAGATTTAATTCCAATGACATGGGAGTAGATAGAAAACAAAGAGGCTCAATAGAAAAGGATTGGTTCAAGGTAGATTCACGCAGATTCAGTCATTCATTCAACCTTTATTTCAACTCGAAAGATCATTTACAATGGCATTGAGTAACTACAGAGACAAAGAACACAGAAAAGAATACAGATACATCTTTAGGAAGGAAAACACTATCTGAAATCTAAAATGTGGTTTAGAACAGGCGCATCAGAACAAGGACTAACAGATTCAAGAACAGTTTTTTCCCAAAAGCCATAACCACTCTGAACTCACACATGCACCGTCTTCACAGACTTCACAGTCTAACCCAGACTTTCTTCTACTCACTACTGTGCAATATGTAATATTTAATACTACTGATAATATTGATAATTGCTGTGCAATTCCATTACTGTGCAATAACTGTATACTGTGCAATATCATTACTCTCATTGTCCAATATCTATTACTCATTGAATATGATCACCACACTGCATATCACAATGTATATAAAACCATACTTATTTTTTCATACGTATATAGTGTCTCAACTGTGCACCTTACCCACCCCCCCCCCCCTTTTTTTTTGCACTACTTATTTTATTTCATGTTGTTATATTTTTTACGTATATGTTGGCACTGGGAAAGGAGTTGCTTTTAAACTCATTGTACATGTGTATAGTGACAATAAAAGGCATTGTATTCTATTCTATTCTAGAAAAGGGTCATGGGACCACTCAAAACAAAAGGGTTCACCCTCTTGGGAGCAGGAAAGTGTTCATGGAATTAGATGGAAATGTGCCAGTTAGATGATAAAATATCTTGTGTAAAAGTAGAAAATAGATGCTGGCCAGGAGGTAAAGACAAGCAAGTCAGGGAGTCATTCATTCTCTGAGGAGCATTTATTACTATGGTCATGGACAAAACTGTTGGTTGAAGGAAAATGTTGACCTGATGACGGTGCCAGATGAAAGGTCAGGGGCTCATGATAAGCATTAAATTCATCCTCCAGGGACCATGACAATCTGCCGCGATTAGGGTTGGGTACCGAGACCCGGTGCTAATATGGCACCGGTGCCTAAACGACCGGTATCTACTGGACCGAACTGCAACGCAGATTTTGGTGCCTCATTTCGGTGCCAATTAAATGCCTTTTGTGCTGTTCCCTGATGCTCCGAAACAGACGTTAGAGGCAACAGAAGCATCGTTGCACGTGACGCTAGTTAACACTTCACTTGACAGCAGGTAGCGTTAGCCTACCGTTAGCTAGCAGCTGGATTAAACACAGTTAAAATGCTGACAGCTAAACGGTGTAAAGTGTGACTGTATTTCACTGTAGAGGATTCCAACAGCGGAACATTAACAGTCTGCAGCTGCCGTTGTCTGAAAAAACAACACAGACGGTGCGTTCACTTGAAACTAGTAAGCCTCGTGGTGCATTCAAAGTTATTGTAAAATACCCTATTCCCTATTACCCTATTTTCTTAAGTATTGGTTTTAAAAGTATCATTTTAGCACCAGTATTGGAAAAAACCCAAACGATATCCAACCTTAGCCGCGATGCAGAACCAATAAGATCAAGAGGTCATTAATTCCTGCTGCTATCAGCATTGAGTTTGAGTTCTAGTTTATTGAAATGCTCACAGTTAAACAATTGAATAAAAAGCAGATTTTACATCAACAAGTTTATAACATAGTAGACAAGTCTGTCCCTATAAAAAAATTAATATACTAAATATACATAATTACACATATGCACCCATACGTTAATGCTCACACTAGCCAGCAATTCCATTCAGTGCAAAAACAAAATAGTAAACTAGACGTAGGCTACAAATAAGCAAACCACAGTTAAAAAACGCATTACAAAGGACATTGCAACACGTTACTGGAGTTTGGCTGCTGAGCTGCTGCTAAGCACCACCATCTTGGTTTTCCCTTGAGATAGATTGTAAATGACTTTCTTAAAATGTAATGTTTGTAATTATTTTATTGTGCTTTCTATTTATTGGTTGTGTCTGTTGTTCATTTATTACTGCTGGCTGTAAACCAAATATCCCTCCGGGTTTAATAAAGATACCGTGAACCTTGACTATCGACAGCAAAATCCACGGCAATTTAGCCTGTGGTTGTTAAGATTTCTTCCTCCGGATCAAAGTATTGGAGCGACTTCACTATGCTCAAATGTCCCCACAAGTCAGGTAAAGAAAAAAGGTTTTCATTCCAAACTGAATGGTGAATTATAAAAGCTCCAGAGACGTGTTTTGTGGTAGGACAGTGCTGCAACATGTGACATTTTCTTATAAGTGATTTTCCTAAATAATCTTTCTATTATGTTGTGTAAAATGTCCAAAAAAGATCCATGTTGGGAATAAAAGAGTGCAGACATGCTGCTCAGCAACAGCACCGCTACAGGGAGGAATGTACATCCTTTCTTCCCCACTTCATTTCAAGTACCTGGAATCTGGAGGCGAGTTGGAAGAGGAGAAGGAGAGGAGGGAAGAAAAGAAAAAAAAAAGAGAAAGGGAGAAAAGAATGTCTGCGACTGTCAGGCAGGGTTGGCAATTTATCCAGCACACCGGCGGTCACGGAGCCGTGAATAAGCGACGCAGGAGAAAAAAAAGAAAGAAACCGATCCCATTTCATCTCTGCGGGAACATGACAGAGGAATAAAAGCAATACTAAAGTTCAATGGGCCCTGCAGATTTCCTTCCACATGCAATTTGTCACAAGCAGCGAGGTCCATCGGCTGGAAGGAGCCGGTCCTGGAGCTCCACTACTGCTGCTACTGTATTCTTTACAATGCTGCATTGTTAAAAGAAGCACATACATGAGTGTGTGTCCTTTGTCATATTTGGGGACCAAAGTCATACTTTACAGAGCTTCCACACTGAATCTTGTTATGAAGGAAAAGCATTGTTGCAGTGACCTCTGGAGCTTAAAGGGTTTAAATGTATTGTACTTGTGACCCCAACCAGCTGGGATGGAGCATCCGGACCGAATGGCAAGCAGGATTTGAGCCTGGGTGTAGTTGCTTTGTGAAGTGTAATGCTGTCGATATTCTCTGTTTTGAGTTATGTAAAGACCAACCATGAATTGATCGTACCTGTAGGTATTGTCCGTGTAGACAAAGCCAGATATATCTTATTTCACTGCCTCTGAAGAGAGAGAAATATAAAATGTATAATTCTGTGACTTTTGAGACAACAAATGCTCTGTGGGGTGAATGTGACATTGCCTCATGGTTCGGAGCCGTGGTGTGACAGAGAACGTAATCGATTTTTCATAAAATAGCTAACTTTTTGGCTTTAAAATCCTTAAAGTGCTCATATTATGCTTTTTGGCTTTTTCCTTTCCTTTATTGTGTTATATATCTTTTTTTTGTGCATGTTATAGGTTTACAAAGTGAAAAAGCCCAAAGTCCACCCCAAAGGGACTTACCATCTCCAACAGAAAACACTGTTCACCAACTGCTCCAAACAGCTCTATTGTAGTCCAGCCTTTACTTCAGAGACAAACGTGGTCACTTTGGAACACACGTTATAATGCTCACCTAGCTGCTAGCATGGCACGCCCTCATACTCTGCTTCTGACTGGCTAGTAGTCCTTACCTAGGTACTGTCAGGGCACACCCTCATACTCTGCTTCTGACTGGCTAGTAGTCCTTACCTAGCTACTGAGCATGTGCGACTCCCAACAAAGATGGAACAGCAGTGAGAGGTCTCACTCTGTAGCTAAAACAGAGAGCTCAACACACAGGGTGAAAAGAGGAGCTGCAGCAATGTGCAGTACAACAAAAATATGGTTTATTTGGTATATGGTATAATTTTCTGAAAATTAAACCATGTAAATCTATTCTGATACAACCTCTAAATACATTTATGAACCTGAAAATGAGCATAATATGAGCACTTTAACACAAGAGTAACTTTGACATCTGCTTAAGGAATAATGTCAACTGTTGTTTTTTTTAAAAATAGTTTTCTACAGGAAAAATGTTTTCTGCACTGCAGACTATATGTTTTGGTACCACAGTTACCCACTAGAACAAAATGGCAGCAATGATGACTCTAACCACAAATTAAAGTGCCTGGGTCCAGACCTTTGAAGTTGGCCACTCCACTGTGTTCTCTGGCGGTTTCCTTCGGTTCAGCGGAGAGGACTACCAAGCAGACAATCAGTGCCACGGTCGTTGGTCGCTGTCTGAATGTGGACCGCTATCATAGTTTGTTTTTACTTTGCTCTGTTACAGTCTTAAACCTCTGGCAAAACTAGTATGTTGGCATGACTACGCATCTGCATCAACTTCCCTCGTGTTGTCTTCTTGTCCACCCTGCAACTTTTTGTTTTTCTGGGTCAAACTTTTAAATTAAATTAAAACTTGTTTTTCAACGCTTTGGTCAACTTTATCAACATTTTTTTTGTAGTATATTTTCACGATTATTTTTTCAGAGTTTGTTTTAAAGCGTTTTTTTTTTTTTTTAAGTTTGTCAATTTTTTTTTACATTTTTCTTGAATTTTTTTTTTTTACATTTTTGTCACTTTTTTGTCAATGTTTTTTTAAGCTTTTTTCCCCAAGTTTTTTTTAATCACTTTTAAAAAATGTTCTTTTATTAATTTTTTTTCAAATGATATCAAATCGAAAAACACAACAACATAAGTGAACTGATCATTTATTTTACTTGTGAAGAGTAATGGTTGTACGGAACCATCCATGTAATTTTTTTGGACAATTTGGTTGAAAGAAACCCCAATTTCTGATATAGAAATTTAACCCGAGGACAACAGGAGGGTTAAAAAGACGTTAGAAGGGGCGACCTCTAGCTCACCCAGTTAGAGCCCCATGTAGGCTGAGGCCTTTGCAGCGGCCCGGGTTCGAGTCCGACCTGCGGCCCTCTGCTGCGTGTCATCCCCATCTCTCTCCACCTTTCCTTTCTATCCACTGTCACTACAAATAAAGGGAAAAGCCCCCAAAAGACGTTAGATTCAGGCGTATACGTTGGTCTCTAACGATTATTTTTTTTTTCCCCAAGGGAAAATCGGTCAAAGTGGACTTAATGTCAGACTGAACATGAATTCTGTCTGATATCAGATTAATTTATGAGCTCTCCTGTTATGTCCATGGACTATTGTTAAGCTGATTGGCAGCTCATTCAACACGCACAGAGGAATTCTGGGAGATGGAGTACCGTGTTTTTGAGAAGTGATCAGCAGTAGACTAATAATACAGTAAAGAAAGGAAGTGAAGAGTAGGGAGTATGTCTCACACACACACACACACACACACACACACACACACACACACACACACACACACTTAGCCCAACGTTTTATAAGTGGGCCTCATTTCTCTTTTTATCTTTAATGGTTTGGGTTTTGTCCTTTATTGCTCTATAAAACACTTTGTGACATACTTATTTAATTGAAAGTGCTAAAGTCTAAATCATTTTGACTTTTGATGAATCAGGTGGACTAAAAGCAGCGATGGCAGCAACTGAAGGTCTGAAAATTAGGGGACCAACAGACACATAAAGAAAGATTACCTTACTTTACATTGGCACACAGTGATAAATCAGCCAGCAGTGAAGGTGTGTGCAGTGTGCAGGTGAGGGCGAAGTCCTATAAAAGCACCGAAAAGAAAAAGAACTGGCTCCTCATGTGATTTAAAACATTATCCTTTAGCTGACCAGGGTCCATTATGTGATATACAGAACATTCAGAAAGTATTCAGACTTTTTTCACAAGTTATTATGTCACAGCATAATGCTGTAATTGTATAAATTAAGTATTTCCCTCATCAATCTAAACTCAATACCCAATAATGACAAAGCAAAAACAGGATTTTTAGAAATGTTTGCAAATTTATTACAGAAAAAAGTAAGATATCACATCATCACAAAAAATATTAAGACCAGCAATGGAAGACGTATCTAGATCATTTACTTGAGTAAAAGTACCATTACCACACTGTAAAAAATACTACTACAAGTAAAAGTCCTGCATTGAGAATGTTACTTAAATAAAAGTTTGTAAGTATCATCAGGAAAATGTACTTAAAGTATTAAAAGTAAAAGTACTCGATGCAGAAAAATCCTCCCATTGTAGAAAGTGTAAAGGATCCAACCAGTTGTGTGTTTAATGGTCTGATCATCTCAGCTGGACTTGTAGGCCGTTATATTGTTGACTAGTTTACTTTAGAATAAAATATCAGATTTTATAAACTACATGTGTTTTGTGTGCAGAAATCTTAAAGGTGCAGTGAGTCACTTTTTCCGATTCTTTTTATTTTTTTATTTCTGCGTTTTTGTAGCTTTTTCCAACGTTCTTTTGTCATAGTTCTGATATAGAAAGTTTTTGTAAACGGGTCAAATTTGACCCGAGAACAAACGGATTGTTAAACAAAAAGTGACAGCAGTGTAATCATGTGCAAAGTTTGAAAGCCTCATAGACATCGTACAAGCATTTTGTGAGAAAAAAGGGTTGAATCACATGGAGTCTGGTGGGTTTGGTGATGGTGACTTCGGGTTTCATGTTAAACAAAAAGGATCTTACTCTTTAACAAAAAGGTCTCTCTCTGTAGGGATCCTTTCCATAATGTTATCACTTAGAATAATAATCTGTCAGCGGCAAAAGCTGAACTTTTAGTGGACGCTAACTGAGGGTGAACATTTGTCCTGTAGGGTAAGGCCGGCTTCTCGCTGCCTGCGTGGCGTGAGTGTGTCAGCTGCGACAACTGCATGTGTTTACCGGGTACAAACAGTCATTTGAAGGTTTGCGTCTGCACGGCGAGCCGCAGATTCTCACATAGCATCTGGCTGCTGCGTCTATTGGGATGAATCCCATCCCTGCTAAACAGGGAGCCACGTTTCCAGAACAGATTAAAATTGTCAATAAAACCTATCTTGTGCTTGTTGCATGTAAGCTGGAGCCAGGCGTTAAGGTCGAATAGTCTACTAAAAAGGCATGCTCCGCGACGTAGAGATGGAAGTGGGCCCGAAATAAAAATCTTTTTCCCAGTGCTTTTTAAAGCTTCAATGAGAGTGCTGAAGTCTTTCTTTGTGCGTTCACTCTGCTGATAGGACATGTCGTTATGTCCACAATGGACCACGATGCGTTTAATAGAGGTCGGGAGTGAGGGTATCAGGTCCACAGCTTTAGCCAGGATGTCTGCAACTTTGGCTCCAGGAAAGCAGTGTGTGACAGCATTAAAAAAACTTATATCCCGGGTGATGGAGTCACCAATAATCAATGTGGTTGGGGCGAAAAGCGGGCGAGGAGTGGGCGGGCATGAATGGCCGGTGGCAGGAACCGACACTGGCTGTGCTAGCCAGTGTCGGTTTGAGATGGACAAGGAAAAGAAGAGGAATATTGCTTACCACATAAAGTCTCTAGGTTTTGACATAAATGCAGATAAATAAATAAATAATTATCGATTTTCAAATATTGCACCTGTCAATACAGAAGGAAATATTCTGTAGCCTATTTTGCCATCAATACTGCCGATGTTGTCTTTGCTGTAATCAAATCAGTATATACTGTATTTATGTTTATGTTTATGGGATGCATATGTACAAACAGCAGCGCCGCGTCGGACACGTTTCTGATGTGAAAAGACATAGAAAACGCCACGCAGCCACCACACAACTGATACGCAACAAAAACGCCACGCTCACGCCACGCAGGCAGTGTGTGGCCGGCCTAACAAATCAGTCCGGTTTGCGACTGCCGGTTACAGCATTCTGGCTCAATACTGGACCAAAGATTTTTAAATATTTCGGTTCACATCAGTCATTTAGACACCAGTGCATGGGAAAAAAAGGAATCCAGGTTGAAAAATACCGAAACACCCTTTATTTATGTACATTTGCACATCATTTACATAAATACAAGGATGTGAGGCATTTATTCGATAATGCCTCATTTGCATAATAAAACATACAATTTCAGAAAACTTGTAATACACAACAACATTGTCTTAATGTAAATAATCAACTGGGGAAGTTTCATGGTGATATGTGTTAGTTCAACTATTTTCCCTATGTACATGTATTGTCTCCCCTTAGCATGGGCTGCAATGGGAATTTGGCACTACCGATTTCAGTATTTTATAATACTTTCCACCACTTGGATCTCTTAGGACTTTCTATTTGTGATAAAGAAGACTTTTATGAGACTAAATCAGTTGAAATAGTTTCTGTTGCGATTTGTTTGAGGGTCATGTTGCACATAGTCTGTTGTATCAGAAAGTTTCCCTTCCAACAGGACAAAGACCCGAATCACACAGTGTTCGTGTATGAATGAATATGACATGAATCAAGGAATAAAATTAAAGATGTGGATTTGTGGGCTATTATAGTACGTAGTATGTCATTCCAATCCCCTCAATGTTTTCTACCACACTTCTCTTCCACACGAATGATTACTTTTTATTTCAAAATGTACAGTTAACTCTTTAAGATTCTGATTTCTTTTGGGCTTTTCCGCCTTTAATGGACAGGACAGCTAGGTGAGAAAGGGGAAGACATGCAAGAAATCGTCACAGGTCGGACTCGAACCCTGGACCTCTGCGTCAAGGCATAAACCTCCATGTACCGTATACGTGCACCTGTTCTACCAACTGAGCCAATCCGACCACGAAATGTATAGTTAACTCTTAAGTGTTATTCGCACAGAACTAGTATCACCAGGGGACCTCATGTGATTTAGAAATGAACGTCTGTGTTTCGTGGGGCGAAGTCACAAGGGATAAGCGAAGTCTGCATTTTACTAGAAATTACTGACATTATCTCCCACACATGATGTCAAAACTTTCATTTATATTCGGCAACGCAGCTAATGCGACTCCTAATCACAGAGACGACGGTTCGCACGGGACTAATATTATCACACAACCTCTGTGTTTGGCAAAATATGGTCGTTAATTTGTGGTGGAATTTTTACATGACAGATTACAGACATGGCAGATTTGCACAGGATTAAGATCAGACGACCACCGCATTTATTACAAACTACTAGAGGTCCCCAGGTAATACTAGTCCTGTATAAGTGTAGGGAATTATGTCTAAAATAAGGCCCTAAGGCCTGTCAAATCTGACTCCAATTTATTAATTCCGCGCCTTCTTACATCGGACTTAAGTTTACCAGAACACAAGGATCAATCTGAGACGAAGAGTTCAGTTAAGCAAGTTTACTGAAGTCCAGCATTTTAAGTTTACAACACACAATTGCAAAAAAAGCAAGTAAAAACGGTTTTGTGTGGCGAACTGGAGGACAACAAGTGCATGGTTGACGGGAAGACAATAAGAGGGTTACATGATGCAAGTGGACGGACAAAAACCCCCTAATCATCACCACGGGAGCGTGACTGGCCAGAATTACAGATTTGGAGTCACAGCACAAAATCCACATATCAACAGTAAAGGCGTTGCTATACCCAGCAGAGAAACAGCCCTCCCTCTTCTTTGTCCTCTTCATCCTCTCCATGTCTCTCTCACTATCTATCTATAGCACCAAGTGCTGATTAACTCCCCATGAGACTGAAGGCTTGAACACCACTGAGGCCTTCAAATTTAAGACCGCTTTTCCTCTTCCTGTGCAATCAGCAGCGCCTTCCCGCTCCTCATAAGTGGTGTTGAGCTTCCTCTCAGCACTCCGAGGAAACAAGCAACGTTTTTTTTTTCACCCCTCTCCCGCAAAAAGTTTCATCTGCGAGGCGAGCGAGCGATCGAAGTGTCGGAGCTGCGAGGAAATTGGAAGTCCCCCCCCCCCTGCAGAGGACACAGGAACCTAAATTCACAGAGAGGTTGAACAACCTCCTGAGTATTTTTTTCGAGCAGTGGGAATGTGGTGGCCTTCAGTTCCCTGCAGCACAGAGCAGCTCTCTGCAACGGAAAGGTCGTCACAAAGTTCCTCAACAGCAGTTTGTGTCGGTAAACACTTGTGTTGCAGGTTTCTATACCAAGAGCCTTGTGGCAGACTGCTTTGATGCTGTTTCAATCCCTCGTCACGCAAATACAGAACAAAAGGCTCTTTCTACTCACAGAAGTGCCACTTTCTTTTTTTTTTCTTTCTTTTTCTTAATTAAGCATTGCGTTAGTTCATGCAGGACACGGAAGTCATAGGCCCACTAATTGAATTATCATTCCAGCCAGTCACAACCAATCACAGCCATTTTCACATCAGGCGGTCTATTTAAATGTCTCCCTATTCCTCTCTGCTTCCTGATACTCCAATGCTGCCTCACACTACCCTGGAAATCCAGAGTTCTTGCGAGAGCACAATTTGAATTTGCTCATCGAGTCACTCTGGCATTCAGTAATGATGCTCATTCTGTGCCCTTGTAGCCGAGCTGCACCAATCACATCGGTGTATCTGATATAGGCGAGCTAAACAGATGACGACAGCGCTGCAACGTCGAAGTCATTAGTAAACATTGCAAGATGGCTACGGATGAACGCCAGTTGTTTGAAACGGCTTTGGCCGCTACAATGAACGAGTTAGACTTGGCTTTTTATCTAAAAGAGGAACAGAAGATGGCGCTCCAATCGTTCCTTTGCAAGAAGGATGTTTTTGCTGTTTTGCCGACCGGATACGGCAAGAGTTTAATCTACCAGTTAGCTCCTCTGGTAGCTACGTGTTTAATCTACCGGTTAGCTCCTCTGATAGCTACGTGTTTAATCTACCGGTTAGCACCGCTGGTAGTTAAGAGTTTAATCTACCAGTTAGCTCCTCTGATAGCTACGTGTTTAATCTACCAGTTAGCACCGCTGGTAGCTAAGAGTTTAATCTACCAGTTAGCTCCTCTGGTAGCTAAGAGTTTAATCTACCGGTTAGCACTGCTGGTAGCTAAGAGTTTAATCTACCAGTTAGCTCAGCTGGTAGCTAAGAGTATGGGGCTCTGGATACGTCACTCCGTGTATTGTTGTGATTGGTCGTAGTGTTATCCAATTGCGTGCAGCAAGATTTTCAAATGCATGCTTGGTGCCGCCCCTCGAGTTGGGCCATTTTCATTACTCAATGCCAGACCCTTAATCTTTCGGATTTGGGTCTGGATTTCCAGGCTAGCCTCAGACCGCTGCTGCTGGCAAAGTTTGCCTCCACCTTCCCGGTTTTGGGTGTCATCATAACTATGTCTTGGATTGGGCCTACTCTTGTGTACGGGGGGGGGGGTCTCAGCAGCGTGCTCCCTGTGTCATCTTAGCATGCGGCTTGGCTGATCCAGGGAGCATCATCAGAACAGAGCCTTCATCGCCAAGTATAACTGCATTTCCATTTGTTGCAATAAATGGTTAAATTTATGACAAGGGTGTTCCTGACTGAACATTTATTTTCGTAGTTATTTATCTATTTTTATCCATGTATCTGTCTTTTAGGATGTAGGCTTTATTTATTTTAAGTTATTTGTCACTGTCAATGCAAATGAAAGGCACCTATTATTTTTATTCTTTCTTTTATTTTTCTATATGTATATATACAAGACATGAAGGGGATTTGGAAATGATAAAAAGGCATGGTTAACTGTATTCACTATACCATTTGAACTAGTACTGTACTGTTTACATGTTGCCTGAAACAAAAACAAAAAAACTGTCTGACGGGAACAGTAGTGGTGGGCGGATCGATCCAAATATCAATAATATCGATGGCTGTGGGAGAGAGCTCCATTTGGAGTGAAATGTGTGTTTTTGTACTTTATACATCTATTACAGACGTAAAAAAACTATATAACACTAAAAGGTGGCAAAAATCCAATAAAGCATAATAAGGGCTCTTTAATGTCGCTGCCCGCCCACAACTGATCGACACATCTGTCAGCCAATAAAATGCAACGCTGAGAGTCCACGTGCTGTCTGGCCTCAGCAGATTGTCGGGCTCAATATCAGCTTTCATCCTGAACTCGGGGTCGCAGCCATGTCTGTTCCAGCGATTGTTCGCTGCGACCTTTGACCCCTGACCCCATTACTGCTGCTGTTTGTGATGATGACCTCCGAGGATCACAGAGTCGATATCGGCGCCGCCGCCGGAGGAACACATCCACCAAAATACGATATTTTTTTTTATGTCAAAGTGCATTCACCTGCCAATTCTACACACACACACACACGCACGCACGCACGCACGCACGCACGCACGCACGCACGCACACACACACACACACACAAAGGAGGGAGGTCAGGAGAGGCTGAGCGAGAGGCTACACACACACACACACACACACACACACACACAAAGGAGGGAGGTCAGGAGAGGCTGAGCGAGAGGCTACACACACACACACACACACACACACAAAGGAGGGAGCTCAGGAGAGGCTGAGCGAGAGGCTACACACACACACACACACACACACACACACACACTAGTGTGCAAGGCCTGCAGTGTTTAATTACAACCTCTGCTAGCGTTGTTTGTTCCATTAAATTATGCATTAGCATTAATTAACATTAAATATGATTGCAATTTAAATAAAATGTGAACTGTACACAGCTAGGTCGCATTTATAAATAAATGTTTTGTTTTACTTCTGCAGCGAGTCACAGACGGTTTTTCAGACTTATTCCCAGTGGAGCCACCTTATTACGCTCATTTATTTTCAGGAATAAAGTGGCCGATGCAAATGCTCACAGGAAACTGTGATCCTTGACTTTTTTAAACAAAATTCACTTTTTTGTTTTGATTCAGGTTCTGGACTGTTATTAATCAGCATCCAGCTGACCAGAACTGCAGACATTTGTGGTTAAGACAGCGGTGGAAGAAGTATTCAGATCCTCTACTTAAGTAAAAGTACTAATACCACACTGTAAAAATACTCTGTAACAAGTCAAAGTCCTGCATTGAGAATGTTACTTAAAGGTCCAGTGTGTAGGAATTTCTCCCATCTAGCGTTGAGATCATATATCGCAATCAACTCTCTCGCACCACGCAGTTCAAAGTACGTATTACAGCTACGGTAGCCTTCACGCTTCAAAAAGACGGTCTCTTGCTCTTTTCAATATCCTTTTTCTGGGCGAAGAAGAAGACTTCTGTCCCTGAAATTTTGATTTTGAATACGTGTGGTCCTCCATGTTTCCTTCTTCAAACTTGCCGGGGGCCGCGAAGCTACGATACCCATTAGCAGCATTAGCAGCACCTGTGAGTTTATCATGTGACAGCAAAAACGTGAAAGGCGGAGCAGTATGTCCTGTATGTCCCTTACCGGCTAACGTATTTCAAGATGGAGCATGAATATGGAGCGTCTACCCCAGTTCATGCAAATGCAAATGTAACATTTCAAGCCAATAGGAATACTTGGAATTGATGGTGGTGGTAAATATTCATGAAAAAGGACAAGATTGTGAACGGGCAACACAGATTTTGAGAATGAAAACTAAACACGTTACACACTGGACCTTTAAGTAAAAGTATTTAAGTATCATCAGGAAAATGTACTCAATGCAGAAACATCCTCCCATTTTAGAAAGTGTAAGTTTAAGTGTAGGATCCAAACAGTTGTATGTTAATGGTCGAATCATTTCATATTATTTATTATTTTATATTGTTGGCTAGTTTCATTTAGAATAAAACATCAGATTTTATAAACTACATATGTTTCATGTGCAACAATCTTAATGTCAGATGAATGTAGTGGAGTAAAAAGTACAATATTTCTCTCTGAAATGTAGCAGAGTAGAAGTAGAGAGCGGCATGAAAGGAAAAGACTCAAGTAAAGTACAAGTACCACAAATGTGTACTTAAGTACAGTACTTGAGTAAATATACTTAGTTACATTCCACCACTGGGTTAAGATACATCGCTTTCAGAGTTATAGATCAGGGGTCTTCAACATTTTTTTAAGCCAAGGACCCCTTGACTAAGAGAGACGGAGCAGGGACCCCCCTACTACATATGTTGTATCAAATGGAGTTGCATATTAAACTGGAACTACAATAACATGTAGGGCGGCCTAAGGCCTTCATATATACCTTTTTAGTGCAAAGAATACTAAGCTATTAAAAAAGTAATTGTTGGCATGATTTTATGAGTCATGTTTTCATACTAAACATAAATGTGGCACAGTGAATATTTAGGATTTTTTTAATTTATTTTTTTATTAACCTTTCTTTTACCAGGAAATAATCCCATTGAGTTTCAGAATCTCTTTTTCAAGGGAGTCCTGGCCAAGACAGCAGTATAATAGTTCCATATTAAAATATACAATGAAAACATACAACATAAAACAGAAAAAGGCAGTTGGCAATTTAACATCATCTCAACATAATCACCAGCAGCACTCAGTAACAGCATGTGCATTTAGTACTCAAATAGTCCTTTATCCTAATTATAAACTGTGTCATTGTTGGTGGGTAGTCTAATTTAAGATGATTCTGCAATCTCTACCAGGATGAGGGTGCAAAAACTTTAAAGGCACTTTCACCGAAGACAGTTTGCATTCGGGGAATGCCCCCATGATTTGCCCATATGATCGAAGATTACATTTCCTGGTGGTGACTTTAGGAGTCAGGAGAGAACATAAGTAAGGAGGTCAGTTTACACAGTATGGCCTTAAAAAGAAAAATATACCAATGCTCCAACCTGCGATTGTGAAAAGAAGGCCATCCAACACTCTCATACAAGCTACAGTGATGAGTACGAAAACTGGAATTAGTTAGAAATCTTAGTGCTGCAGGATGAACTGTATCTGTGACTACCTTAGAGACTACCTCACCTTTAGGCCAGTCAGCCTATCATCAAGGTTTTTGTTTTTTTTTCACAAATAGGCCGAATGAATTTAAGCAAAAATGTGTTGGATTCATGTTAAGACACTTTAGTGTTTGAAAAAAACTTTCAAAAAATGAACAACAATTTGGTGGCGCCCCCCCACAGTAACTCTGAGGACCCCCTAGGGTGTCCCGGACCCCCTGTTGAATATCTCTGTTGTAGACCAGTCAGGGCTGACTGCCTACTCATTTGAGACTTGATAAACCCAATCCATGAAGCGAGCTTTCTGCTCTCGTCTTGACAGCGGAGGTTTGTTTCTCCTACTCTCCGCTTTTGACACTGGAGCAACATTTCGATGCCAGTAAATCCTCGAGACGCTGCAGATGGGCGGAAACGTGCTTTAACCTCACTGCCCGCCTGTTTAGCCGCCCACTCCCCCTAAAAAAACACCTCATCATCTCCAGCTGGATTAGGCGGGCTAGCGAGCGGCTGCCGTCGCCTTTTCCCCGACCTTTGACCCTTGCTGAGCGCTCCTTTAGCCGTGTGTGGGTTCAGCTCGGCTGCAGTAACTCGTCCCTTCCCGTTTATTCTCCCAGCGTCCTGCTTGACTCGCAGTTTGGCTTACTTCGTGAAGGTTGGTAGTGCGCTAGTGAGCAGCGAGGAAGAAGGAGAGACCCTGAGGTTGTGCCAGTCTGAATGTGGAACGCCTTTTGATTACACAATCTAATCCGCGCTGCAACATGCCTGGCGGCCAGGCAGGCGTGGGCGGCGGGTTACATTGGTGGTGGTGGATGGAAGGGGGGGTTGTTGTTGTTGGATGTTGCTCTCTCACGTCGCTCTGACACAGATAGGCGATTCATCCCCGGCTGGACCAGCTCCAGGCCAGAGCGGTGAGCGTGATTCACATCAATCCAAATTCACCTTCTTTGTTTCCCGCACCAACCTTTTTTCTTTTCAAGCACCACTTCTTCTGTGGAACGCAGCTCTGTTTGGCCCCAAACACTGCCGCGGCTCAATGTGTTTGTGTGTGTGTGTGTGTGTATGTGTTCTTGTTTAACACACAAGTTTAAAGGTCTGTTTGAGGGTTAAGACTTGGTTTTAGGATTAGGGTTAGAATTAGGTTATGGTTAGGGTGAGGGTAAGGGTTAAGGTTAGGCATTTAGTTGTGATGGTTAAGGTTAGGGTAAGGGGCTAGGGAATGCATTATGTCAATGACTGGTCCCCACAAAGATAGTGCCACGCACTGTGTGTGTGTTTGTGTGTGTGTGTGTGTGTGTGTGTGTGTGAGCGTGCGGTTTAATCCCCTGCTACCCAAAGACCCTTATTTTTTTGTAAAAGTGGATTTTAGTCGAAGAGGAGAGCCGGGCCTTTTCTGTGTGTGTTTTTAAAAAAAGAATTCTGAATCTTCTGATGTCGGCCGCCCACGGCCGTGGAGGATTCAGTCCAATATTTTGTTTACAATGCAGACACTGTTGACGTTTTGCTCTCTTGCAATTTTTCTATTATGTGTCCCCTGGTGGATAGCAATTACAATTCACTTGACGGAATACAAGCAACTTATCCCCCTCCCCCCCCCCATGTGTGCCGTGCTGCGGTGACGTGGATAAAAACACTTGTTATCTTTAATATGACTACAATGTCCACCCCCCCCTCCCTGCGGGGCTAACTAAACAGAGGCTTATCTGTAACTCTGACACCGCAATCCATCTCTGACACAGACAGACGCAGTGCGTTAAGCCGATGCAGAACACGCAGCCCTCTCCGGCCTCAGCCACACACTCAAATAAGCGTCTGTTTCAATTATTTTACATTGGAAGTCCGATTTGTCTTACTGTCACATTGAATTGCAGCGGAGGGTAAATTGATTGGAGTATATTGGATGGCGGTGCGAATGACAGGCCAGCCTCTAGTTAAAGATGGAGCGATGTGCCGCCTCTTCCTCACTGCTACATGTCATCTCATATTGGATAGATTCTGGATCCACACTGTAAAGCTAAACTTTATTTTAACCCTTAAGCCGGAGACACACCGACCAGACGGCCGACCCTCGGCAGAAAAGGCAGGTGGACTGATCAGTCTCCCCGAGTTGGTCAAAAAAGTTCCTCGGAACACACCGAAGCTACGAGATGTAATACGTCTCCATAACAGCAGGCGGCGCTAATCTGTATTGTCGCCCAAAAATGAAAACCGGCAGCTGATTGGACAAACCCGTCACATGGGTCTGGTTTCTCCAGAAATTCAAAGTCAGACTGTCATGGCGGCTTGTTCAGAATACGATCTCATATTTTACTAAAATAGTTCAGCGAAACGTGTTTTTGAAAACATTTTAAGCGAGAAATAGGCCGTGCAGTTGCTTTTTTTCGAAGTTTACTTTTTCCAACGTTTTAAATTTTTCTTCTACACATTTTCAGCGTTTATTTCTACGTCCCATATTTTCTGATATAAAACAAAAATTTAAAACGGGTCAATGTGGCCCAAAGTCAACATTAAAAGATTTTCGTCAGATTTTGAGAGACTCTAGTCACGTTCATCCTGCTCCAATCAGATTGGTCATTTGAGTCCGACTGCCAGCAGTGCCCGCCTTCCAATTCAACATGTCAAATCGGCCAAAATGAAGGACGACGGCCCCTCGGACGGACGACGGCATGGAACACACCGAATAGACTCGAGTCACCGACCTCGCCAGACTGTCCGACGGCCGATTATCGGCCCGGTGTGTCTCGGGCTTCAGAGAAAGGGCCCCCAAGTGGCCCAATCAAGCCGATCAACCCCTTCTCTCAACATCCTGCGCTCGATACAAAGTTGTTTAACGGTCATGTCCCTCAGAGCGTTTAATGACTGTACCGTGATTGTAGAAGCCCTCTTTTATACGGAGTTATTTCAGAATACAGTGTGCTGTTGTACATTAAACGTATTATAAATACATGCTGTTTAAAGCAACGCTAAAGCACTTTTCCCGCTTCGGTCCCCCTACAGGTTGGAAGCGGAATTGTCCATTACCGCTTTTGTAATGTTTCATTATGTCTCATTCGAACTACAGATTCACTACTCAATCGGGCAAACTTGCACCAAAATAATGTACCTTAAAATAATGTTTCCAAAATCGAAAGTCAGTCGTTCATCAACTCGTAACAGGGTGAACGGCACTTCTGCATTTGCTTTGCGGCCCTCTATCGGCCATAACCGCGCTATGCAAGTTTGCCAGATCGGGTAGCGGATCTGTAGTTCGAATGAGACATAATGGGACAATTCCACTTCCAACCTGTAGTTTTCACGTGCCATGCACGTGAAAAACCTGAGCGCTGATTGTAATGGAGGAGGCGGCAGCAGCGGCGGCGGCACTCACCTGTTCGCATGCCGGCTGTGGAGTTTCAGCAGGCGACTGTCAGCGGCTGACAGAGAGCAGAAAGACACTTAAGATAATTGGCTCCCATCCCTCCCGCCATCACCTGCGGTCAGGAATTAAAATAAGAAATGGGGGGGAAATGACTCTAAGCTCTCACAGCTCGGCACTGAATCATAAATCAGCCGTCAGTCATCGCTGGTGGAGAGCGGCTTGGATGAATCATCTCCTGGCACCTTCCCTTTTCTCTTTTTGAAAGCCTAGCCGGCTCAGTCATTAGCTCAGCTGGCCTTATGAGAGGTGTGACAGTGTGTGTGTATATGTGTGTGTGTGTGTGTGTGTGTGTATATGTGTGTGTGTGTGTGTGTGTGTTAGCGAGAGCACATGCCAGGATGATCCTTAACTGTAATAGATGTCAGATGACGACTCAATGAGCCAGACTCTGTGAACGCTACCAACCTGGGCAGAGCAGCGAACAGCCGGGGGGATAAATGGCGCAGACAGTGATGTGCTGATGGGAGGGGGGGGGGGGGGGGGGGGGGGGGTTTGCTGGGGTCTTTGCTCATGGTTAATATGCTCCTGGTGAATCTGAGGAGGTGGTGGGAGGGCAGTTGGCTGCTGCAGCGTCTGTGACAGAGGTTGGTCTGATGATTGGATCTGTAGCGGAGGAGGAGGTGATGACATGTACAGCATCAAGGAGAAATCCTCCCGCCTGTTAGTGTCTGCCTGTTAGTTTGTGTCTCTCATGTAAAGAATCATTACATGCAACTCATAGCTTCTGTTTTTCTGAAACATAAATCCATGACAGTCTTTGAAATACCCAGAAGGCTGTGTACAGGTGTTATATACAGATGTTGGAAGAGTACTTGAGGATGCTGGAAATAGGCCTACCTTTTTAAAAACAGTGATTCGTGTTTAAAACATCCAATTTATATTCCAGGGTACAAAAAGATGCTTAGCTCTGTGACAGAAATACCAATTCCAAAGGTCCCATAATGTAAGAAGTGATAGCTGGAAAAGAAAAAAAATGTGTATATGTTTGTGTAAATATGCCGTCAGGACTTGTACATTTCTGATGTCACAACTATACTATATATAGGTAGAAAGTGCTGCTGCTACAGTGCTGTTACAGTTATTCCCCGGCTGCAATGACGGCGCAGAGACACAGAAAGTGCCGATGCAGCTGACCCGGACACGCTAAACAATCAGAGCAGACTGGGCTTTTTTGGGACAGGGGCTTACAGAGACAGGCGCTAAAATGGAGCGTTTAAGACAGAGGGGGAATGCAGGTAAATTCAGACAGTGCGAGAAGAATGTGGTTTTTGAACATTAAAGCATGTAAACATCTAGTACAAACCCAAAATACAAGTATGAACCTAAAAATGAGCATAATATCGGACCTTTAATACATGAATTAAATGGTAAACGACGTGGGTAGGTTTGTCTCTGCCGGCTCAGCTAGTAAAGTATCTCTCATGTATCTCCAAAGACCTTTTTATTCCTCATTTCAGCCTAAAATGTCAACAGCTGACATGATTTTTAACCACAAAGAAGATTGACATTTGTCATCTCTGTTTCCCTGATCACATTCCTGCTCCCCAGAGGATGAACCCTTTGTGATTTCAGTGAATAACCTTTCATCAGGAAGCCCCCCTCAGGAAAGAAAACCCTTCCATTTTTCGCTCTGTGAAAAGGTGAATCCTCAGCACCTCTTCCTGTCACAGTTAACTGTCCAGAAGAACTACAGGGTGTCTGTTGGCCACTGAGCAGCTTCACTGGAGCAGTTAACGTGCTTTACTGTGTTGTGCAGAAGCGGGAGAAGATGCAAGATGTGTGCTGAAATGTTAATCAGATCAAGGTTTGGAAAACTGAAAATATAAACTCAGGTATAGAGTCTTGCTTACCCCGGCTCTCCGCTCTGCTCCACAAAAGATACATGCCAGGTCTAGTTTTATGCGAGCCGCGGGGCGTTCGGACAGCCTGGCAGGAAGTGAAACAGTGAGAGTATCCACTCAATTTACCAACCTCCCCCCCCCCCAAAAAAAAAAAATCGTATACGTCTCCATAACAGACATCACAGATCTTCTTTATAAAATATAAAACAACGCCAGAAAAGAGGAGGCATGGAGTTTAAAGTACAACTATTATATAGCATTTTCAGGATAAAACTTGCATTTTGTGTTTGTACTAGAACATGTTTACATGATTTAATGTTAAAAAAACAACACATTTTTCTCATACTGCCCATGGCTGCTGCACCTGTATTCAACCTCTGCGTGAGACGGTCTTTGGTGTTTTTTGCCCCCAATGTTTCCTCCCAGTCAGCGCTGCAATGGTTATGTTTAGGGTTAAGGTTAGGGTTAGCTACCTGGAAGGCGCTGTTGGAGGCAAAAAACACCATTGAGCGTATGAGACGCTCTTTTGGAGCGTCTGTCTCTTTAATCCCTCCTCCCGAAAAAGCCCAGTCTGCTCCGATTGGCCAGAGTGTTTCCTGGAATCTCCGTTGCTTTTGTTTCACTAGCTAGTATCAGCTGGAACTACTGCAACGGAGTATGTAGCAGGACTTTGTACCGTGAAAAATCTCAAATAAAGGCTTCTAAACCAAATATTACACAACTGGACATGTCCCAGGGGTAAAGTG
This sequence comes from Sander lucioperca, assembly GCF_008315115.2. Classification (NCBI taxonomy): domain Eukaryota; kingdom Metazoa; phylum Chordata; class Actinopteri; order Perciformes; family Percidae; genus Sander; species Sander lucioperca. The sequence continues at coordinate 46,071,522 of NC_050173.1, read as the reverse complement.
ACTGGAATTTGGGGATAAATGACCAAGATTGGCCGCCAAGATTATGTCATCTTAGCATGCAGCTACTTAATGTTTAGCAGTATGCTAACGTTAGATTGTAATGGAACAAAGCAACACTTTCTACTATCAAAAATTGCAGATAAAGGCTTCTGAACCAAACACTACCCTATCGGACATGTTTCAGCAGTAATGGGACCCAGAATTGGGGAGAATTTAACAACATTGGCAGCCAAGATGACAACGTTTACTGCTGTTAGCTATGTAGCTGCTATAGTTAGCAGTGGACACTAATAGAATATAGCAGCACTTCAAAAATAGCAGATAAATGCTTTTAAACCAAATTCTGCTAACATAAAATGTTTCAGGAGTGACGTGACTTGAAATTAGGGAGAATTTAACAACACTGGTAGCCAAGGTGAAATTGTTTACTGCTGTTAGCATGTAGTTACATGGTACAATGTTAACACCGCAGTGGCTTAAAAAAACACTCCTGTCCTGCCTACTTGGAGCAGATGACCAATCATAGCAGGCCAGCTTAGAGTTGCGTAACACGGCGAGAGTAGAAAAAATAAACTGGAGCGTTCAGAACAGTTGGAAATCTGAAGGTTTTAGCTCACAGGGATTTCTCTAAAATACGTTTACCTCATTATTTAAATGAAAAGTCCAACATTATAACATTGTAGATATGACAGAAAAAAACGGAAAACCATAATATGTCCCAACCCAGTCTCACGGCAGTTCGTGAAATGGTCACATTTGATTTGTGTACACGGATACGTTTATCTCGTTTTTTTCGTGATGCTCAGCACAATTTTTCTTTTTCCAGCAGTGAGGGGCTTCTCCGTTTCCTTTGTGCATTGCGTCATGTAAAAAAAGTGTCCATCAAGATCAAACATTTGAAAAAATCAAGCACACTTATTCTGTTTTTCATTTATTCTTTAAGCGAACGCATTACAGATTTAAAAGCAAGCGGAATCCGAATGAAGTCTGGAACTGAGACACTGAGCTCAAGTCTTGTTTTATCAAAACATCATGTCGATAAAAATTAATTAAAGTGGATTGAGAGACACATATAGAGAGTGGACAGGTAGGTGTGTGTGTGTGTGTGTGTGTGTGTGTGAAGCCTCTCGCTCAGCCTCTCCTGACCTCCCGCCTTTATTTAAGTGTTGAAAGAGGCAATTTGCCTGCAGTCCGCCTGCGTTCTGCGCTCGGCGCTCCGTCTGAAGTAATCTGCCATTTCAGACCCATTTTTACCTGATTGCTTCGTCAGAAACGAAGTGACACCGAGGTCGCACACTCAGAGTGGAATGTAGATGCAATACAAACACTGTACACCCACAGATTGAAAATGAGGAGTGGACTGAAGAGAGAGAGCGAGAGAGAGAGAGAGAGAGAGAGAGAGGAGCAAGAAAGAAAACATTTCTGACATTCTCAACTTGTAGCGGAGCTGATAAAATGTCAGGTGTTTCTGAGGGATGGAGGAGCACAGCAGTAAGAGGACCTTCAACATCGCTGTGATCTAAAATTAGAGCAGGAAAGACACGGCTGATCTTTTCACAGTGTGTTTAATATTCCAGCCCTGTCTCCTAAAAAGTATATTCCCATACAGGGCTGCAACTAACGATTATTTTCACTGTTGATCAAACCGTTGATTAGTTTCTCGATTAGTTGTTGGGTCTCTAAAACGTCAGAAAATGGTGACACGTGGATCAGTGTTTCCCAAAAGCCCAAGATGAGGGGGAATGCAGGTAAAGAAGGAGAAGAGAGAAGAAAATAGAAAATACTAACATTTAACAAGCTGAAATCAGAGCATTTGTTCTTTTTTTTCTCATAAAAAATTACTCAAACTAATGAATCAATTATCAAAATAGTTGGCGATTAATTTAATAGTTGACAACTAATCAACTATTTGATTCATCTTTGCAGCTCTATTCCCACACAACTAAACTGCAAAATGTCAGGGTGGATGGATGGGACTTTGACCCAGGAGACAGCTGTTCGCGTCCTGGGTCAAAGTTCCTGTGTGAAACCAAAACTCACCAAACGTTCACTTATTTCAACTTATGTACTATTCTAACTTCACACACATATTGTACTTAACTTACGCTTCAAGGTGCTGTAGGTAGGATTGTGAAGATCCAGGACTTTGCCAAAAAATTTGAACATCGACAACTTCTCAGTCCCTCCCCCCTTTCCGCTAAAGCCCAAAACGGTCTCCTAAGCCCCTCCCCCCACAAGGGAGAATGAATGCGTGTGCATGAGCAGTGACTGACACGCAGTTAGACACCCCCCCCCCCTGGCCCTGATTGGTGCATCTGAACAGGGAGCGGTGGATTTTTGCGAATCGCACTACAGGCTGTAGGTGGTGCCAGAGGAGCTGGTATATTTTTTAAATGAGAGTCAGTTTCAGCAAATATGACAGAAAGTTAGTTTTATAAGGCTTACCTACTGCACCTTATACTTAACGTATGTCACCAGGTGCAATAAGCGATGCTGCGGAAAGATTGCTGATAATAAATCACCTGACAAACAAATACAACCCCCTCTTCAGAAGCTCCGCCCCCCAGATTCAGGGACAGATAACTACTGGCTGGCACATTCACATGCTTCATGTTGATAAAAAAATCAATCAATCTTTTACTTTTTTCCCAAAAAAATATCCAAAACCCAAAGGAATACAATTTCTTATGGCATTAAACAGACAAAATTAGCAAATTATCACATTTGAGCGATTGGAACCAAGTTGGTATTTTGGTTTTAATTAATGAGAAAAAAATAATGAGAATTTTTTTTTTTCTGTCCATCACCTAATAAATAATCATTGTCAGTGTGATTTTTTTGTCTTTCCAGGCAGCAGTTAGCTGCACTTAATTTATTTAAAACAAGTTGATATCGGCTTGAGGTTCATAAAAGATTATCACGTCTGCATTTATAGTCGTCTAAGTTACATCATCGCTGTCAACAGATTGATTAAAGTGCTCATATTATGCTCATTTTCAGGTTCATAATTGTATTTAGAGGTTATATCAGAATAGGTTTACATGGTTTAATTTTCAAAAAACACCATATTTTTGTTGTACTGCTCATTGCTGCAGCTCCTCTTTTCACCCTGTGTGTTGAGCTCTCTGTTTTAGCTACAGAGTGAGATCTCTCACTGCTGTAACATCTTTGTTGGGAGTCGCACATGCTCAGTACCTAGGTAAGGACTACTAGCCAGTCAGAAGCAGAGTATGAGGGCGTGCCCTGACAGTACCTAGGTAAGGACTACTAGCCAGTCAGAAGCAGAGTATGAGGGCGTGCCATGCTAGCAGCTAGGTGAGCATTATAACGTGTGTTCCAAAGTGACCACGTTTGTCTCTGAAGTAAAGGCTGGACTACAATAGAGCTGTTTGGAGCAGTTTGTGAACAGTGTTTTCTGTTGGACATGGTAAGTCCCTTTGGGGGGGACTTTGGGCTTTTTCACTTTGTAAACCTATAACATGCACAAAAAAAGATATATAACACAATAAAGGAAAGGGGAAAAGCCAAAAAGCATAATATGAGCACTTTAAGGCTGCTTCCCCACAGCTGATTGGGCGACTAATCAATCATAGGATACTTAGCTGGCTAATAAAAGAATATTAAGTAATTTTTTTCTCTCTATATATGAGAATATGAGCGATTAAGCATGTCATCACAAAAACAAAATGCTTTTGTTTTTAATAATCTCTAGATTTGAAGAGATGCTCCTAGTAAAACAACTTGATAGATCTTAATCTGTCTTAGTTTATTTGACTTAATTTGAAATGTATTAGTCATAGTTATATTATTTTATATAGTTACAGGCCTTATGATTTGATTATTCTACACTGCATTACCACACAACAATCAGATACAAAGAACAATGAAAGCAAAGATGATACAGACTGATTAATCACTTTGCTGCCTCGGTCATCAACTAAAAACGTGTAAAAAACACAAGTGTGATCCAGTGATTTCTATAAGAACAACGTGCCTCACATCGGGGCCAAATGATAGTGGTGAAAATTAATTTTCAACAAACACACCTACATACACAGTTATTGCTTCATATCCTGTTTAGTTTACAGATAAGTGCAGGATAATTTGTTCACATGCATCTTCATATCCTGAACATTAGGGGCTTTTTTGTGTATGAATGGACAAAAGCAGGTGATTATTACCATGGAAACAGTCCAGGAAAACAGAGGGCAGCACTGCAGAGCAGAGGGTTTTCACATTAACATCAGTATGTAACAGTGAGGTCCAATAACGGGCTGCTGCAGACAGGAGGCCGTGTTTATAGATCAGTACATATGCAAGGCCATACTGTGGACAAATGTATAATAACTCCACAAAGGATATGCACCATTGAACATTCAGTTTCGATTCATCTACTGTACATGCATACATCAAATCACAGAAAACTAAACATGGCCAAAAGTAAAGTAAAAAACAGTATACAAATTAAAACAAAGCATGATTAGAAATAAAAGTATACAATCAACAACAAAAAATCAAACATGCACGCACACACACACACAAACACACACACACACACACACATACACACACACACACACACACACACACACACACACACACACACACACACACACATACACACACACACACACACAGTAATTGAACAAATGCCCGAGAAAATAAATACCATGGCCATTATTTTGGATTCTTCCCAATGTGCTCCCATTTAGACACACAACAGCATCACCGAGGTCCAACACTGATGTTGGTTGATCAGGCCTTGCTCACAGTCGGTGTTCCAGTTCATCCCAGATGTGTTGATAGGGTTCAGGTTAAAGCTTCGTGCAGACCAGTCGCACCAAACTGGGAAAACCATTTCTGTGGCGCTGGATTTTGTGCAGGGGAAAAATGAGATGTTGAAACAGGAAAGAGCAACACGTTCTCACTCCCAACTCGTCAAATACTGACGCTTGGCCAGGACCCCTTTGGCGTCACTTTGTAACACTCTGGGTATCCTTTTGGTGTCATTTCTCAACGCGCAGGGTAAAACCATTTACTTAGGGGTACGAAAAAATCGTGGATGGGGTTTAAAAACGTACATTTAAGTGACACGCGGGGCATCAACGGGACATGAATCCTGGTCTCCTGGGTGAAAGTCCTATGTTGATCCACCACTTCAACCCGTCTTCTTATTCGGATTTTTCGGTCTTTAATACTACTCGCTACCGTTGTCGCTCTTAATACTACGTCATCTTACAGCGCCGCAGTCAAGCTGCTGCTCTGCCCGGTGTGTCACATACAGACGCTAAAGGGTGATTTGTGCATGCTTATCTGACGCTGAGAGACACTGACCAAGAGTCAGTATTTGACAAGTTGGGAGTGAGAACAGGTTGGAAGAGACAAAAAAAAAAACACTGAAGTCTTCCTTCATTGGTACTAAGAGGCTCTAAACAGGAACAAAAGCACAAAATCAACCTAAAGTATGCAAGCTGTTCTCATCAACCATTCATACATATAGCTACAAAAAGTAATGCACTGAAATTCGTACGTACTCCACATATTTACTACCGTACGCATCAGATTGTCTACTGCTGGAAGGCAGTAACTGCTGGTGTCTGTAGTACTTACGACCAGAGCACCACTTAAGACTGCGAAAACCTGCGTAGGGGATAGGTCCTAAAACACAGGGCTTTCAAGTGGGGGAGCGGAGTTAGTGTAGCGGAAGAAGTTAAGGGGAAAACACAAGACTTTCACCCAGGAAACAGGTGTTCATGTCCCAGGAGTACTACTTAAGGGGACCGGTGTTTTAATCCAAACACAATTTTTTTTCTAATCTTAACTAGTCAGTTTTGACGCCTAAACTGTCAAAATGACAGTCACCGTGTCACCCTAACTGTCATGTAAGATATGCACGATTTCATACTTTGCAATCATTTTATTATTGAAATGTTTTAACGTGTGGTGTTCCTCCTACGGATATATTTTAAGAACTAGATACCGGTAGCCTGGTCCTACCAGACTTCCTTGAAGGTGGGTACTCTGTTGAAGTTTAAAACTATTGGATCTGCCCAGAGCCACTCTGGATCTGCCATAACCAATCGCTAACGTTTGGTCGTGACGTCGGCTTAGCATCGCTAGCGTTAGCCTTAGCCAACTCCTTCACCGCTAACGGAGTGAGCTGGAAAAATAAACTGTTCCTGAACCCCGTGGGGAGGAGGGCCACAACATCATGGCCACCAACACAACTCAGCAAAGATTGTTCTTGCTCAGGCTTTAACTTCTGGATATTCAGCAGCGTTGCCACAACGGACTAAATGGCTTCACTCGCATCTTTCTCCACCGCCATTACGGAACTACAACTCAAACTAGCGAACAACCTCAACATCATCGTTCTCAGCTACGCTCTATGTTCACTGATTGGACCGGTAAAGATTTGCCGCAGAAAACCTGCGAATATACCGCAATCCCAGTACCCAGTATTGAAGGAAAATGAAAATTGAGCGGAAGTACGTAGGAGGGCGGAGCCAGGCTTACTGTACGTACACACCGCCAGAGCCGTGGGAACATATTTTGAATTGGGGGTGCTGACAAATTTTCCAGAGTGATGTTTTCAGCCAAAGTCAACCACCACACACCAAACTGCATCCATCACAATTTATTGAACTGTATAGAGATTCAATTCATATAAATAGCCTATCCAAGACCGTAATTAGCCTGCCGTGGGCTACTGATCCCGAAACACCGGGAAATAATAGACCGTTATCGCTATTTAACCAAGTTAAATTTCTTTCATACCCATACTGTCAATATGAAGACAAAATATCTCTATTTATTAAAACAAAGGCTCTTTGTGGTGTCAAAACAGTACTAAGGCTTCGGTAATAAAACTGGAACACAGGTACACGCTCCACAAGCGAAAAAACAAAAACAAGAATAATGTCCAAAATCCAAGACAGAACAAACTAGGCACGCAGGATATAGGCACAAAGCTACGACAATGGTACAGAATATGCCTACTACAAGCTCAAAAACAGAGCCACAAAACACAAGGGTAACACATCACTGAATTACAGTATATTAAATCAAATCAAAGTGAAGCAAGCCAGTCAGTCCTGACACAAACACTGAAATAGAGAAATGCAACCTTAAGTTTTTGTAGCACAGCAATTAAAAAATTAAAAAAAATTAAAGGCATAAAGATATTGGGCCTAATGTATCAGAAGTTATTAACGCGTGTTAAGCTGGACCTAATCATTTTATAACAATACAGTAAGATAATTAAAAATAGGTGTGACCTCATTCATATATTGTTTTTGAAGTTATCCGAGTTTTTCTTCTTTTGACAGCTTGAATACTTTATATTAGTTTTTCTTCTTTTGACAGCTTGAATACTTTATATTAAAGAACTGTTAAAAAAGTTTTGTCACCATTAATTATCCACAATGTGGATATGAATTCAACCCATAAACTAGTCATATGTGTGTGTGTGTGTGTGTTTGTATGTTTCACAGTTTATATTTGGGGTACATGTGTCAAACTTCACACCAGCCAACTGAGGACGTCTTTCTTAGAAGAACATCTTGCCTTAAGGGTTAGGTGTTGGTGCTGCTGCTTATGGACGTTATCACACGTTATGTTGTTGACGGTTATGTAGTTATTTCAAGGTATCAACCGTTTCTTTGTGATCATCGATGAATGCCTGCGTTCCGGAGATATTTAGCATGATCTCGAGCTCTTATCAACACAATAAATCCTATTACCAAATGTTAATAAGCTCATCATCCTAGGATATAAAACCATTAATCTGGTGATTTGGATTTAAGTGTCATAATCTCAACGTATCAAATGGTATTTTGTGATGTTTATTTTGAATAACTCGGCAGAATAATCTCTTATCGAAATATCAAAACATTATATTGTGAATTTATATATTTTGTGACCCTGACTTATTTTGAGATGACAAGCGATACAAGAATAAAAACCATACTGTATGTAATGTAATCAACACTGTGGGTGAAACAAAGGAGAATTTAATGCTCCTCAATAGTGTGAAGAAATCATTAAAGTTTACATCCTAAAGTGCCTTAATATGATAATGACATTACTAAGAAGTTAAATCTTTTTAGGAAATGTGGGTGTAGGTAAGGAAAAAGTGTAACTGTGCTCATGATACATGTGTGTGAGTATGCTTGGGTAGATAATCAATGGTGCTCTGTGCAATATGTGTGTAAACTGGCCACCAAGGGGCCTAAAGGACCTGGCCCCAGCCAACAATAGGAGATGAATACGGGCGAGTAGAATAGTATATAAACTGTCTGGAATAGGGGAACTACACACTTTCTGTGGAGCCTGAGAGTGAAGCAGAACCTGTCTGCAGCTGTGAAACCTGTACTCGACTTTGCCTTATTGCTACATATGAATAAATATATATTGAATAAGAGAAGTTGAAGAGACGTTATCCTTTTCTCGACGAACAAGAACACGACAATAGCTGTAATTTGATTTACAGTGCATGATGTAACTATTAGCTAATAGCTCTTGAAAATGTATTTTACATCTTAGACGGCTGGCAGTTACAGACTGGTCTTGTTAGCTCTTAGAAATGTCATTCATGCAGTTATTGTTAAAGGACTAAAGGCAAATGTTCACTCTGCATACTTAAGAGCAGAAGCTAAACTTTTCTTTGGTTAGGTTAAGGTTAGGGAAGCTCCAAGTCAAAGTAATATACCTAAAGGTGTGTTAGACTTGTGTGTGAGTGTTCAAACGTGTCAGTTTTCGTCAATTCAAACCTGAAGATGAAAGATTTTTCTCACTGAGGAAACTTTTCTCTACAAACAAACTCTGAGCGCGGTAAAGACAGAAATGTGAGGCGCAGCCTCTGGCGTGTGTCTACCTGCTGTTACCTTCTGAACTCCAAACAAGCGCGCCGATGTGTCACCCTGCCTCACCCTGATTTCCCCTGGCGAGACAGCCAGCCTATTCGGAGTCTCAGGTCGCCGCTCTGGCCTTTTCAGCGACGAACCCTCTATGCGGTTAGGAAGCCGGTTCCCCGTGGCTGTCTGCCTGCCCTCAAAGGGCCCACCGGTGACCACGGAGCAGCCCGCTCGGACTAATGAGGTCCCTGGGTACACGCAGCCAGCAGGATGGCGCAGGCTGCAGCACGCTGACTCAGTTCTGTCCTGCCTGTAATGTGCTGTAAGCTGCTCTCTCAACATGATGCAACAGTCGAGACTGAACTAGATTTGAGTCACTGAGACGTCTTGAGAAACGAAATAAAAACCTAGAATAATCAGGGATTCTGTTTTTCTTCATATATAAATATATAATACTGAGTAACAGAGAGTTTAGCTGCAGTTAGAACTCGCTGTTACTCATTTTATATCCTTTAAAACAGTGGTTTTACAATTTGAGTACTGGACCCTTTGTGATAACTTGACAAGCCTAAATGACCATCTCTCTGAGAGAAGGTGGCATCTCAAACTGCACATTTCTGACTATACCTGCAAATAAACAATACATGTACCAGGCAACATTTAAGTCATTCATTAGTGAGCTTCAGAGGCTTCACAGGTGCTGCTTGTTCAAGCAGCGATTACGTCTCATAGGTTTCTAGTGGTGGCGTCCTCTAGTGGCCTTCCGTGATTATTATGGGAGCAAAAGCCCGACATGCCTACGTGACCATCTCTCTGAGAGAAACTGGCATCTCAAGCTGCACATTTCTGACTACACCTGCCAACGAAAAGTACATGTACTGTACAACAGAAGGTTGTGTACATAACCCCTGTCAACTCCAGCTTGTGTTTTTTTACACCTTGGCTTTTGTACAAACAGTCGGCATATAATTGGTTAATTAGTGAGCTTCAGAGGCTTTAGAGGTGCTGGTAGATTGTGTGACCTGCCAGGCTGGCCGTTTCCCTGTTTCCAGTCAAGACTTTCCACCCCTGAAAAAAACACCCCCATAAGTCGTTTGTTCAAGCAACAATTGCGTCTCATATTTATGTAAGAATGGCGGCGCCCTTTATGGCCTCCTGTGATTATTATGGGAGCAAAGCAGGAAGTAAGGTGACAAAGTATAAGAGCACCAAATTCCAAATCAGGATGCAGGTTGGGGGGGGGGATGTGTATGGTTCAAACAAACACAGGACTTTCACCCCAGGGTTCGGGAGCCCATTTCAAAATAAATGTAAACAGCAATCTTTTTTTAAAAGTTGCGTAACAGATGTACATTACTGATTTTAAACCAAAATCACAATCTTTTTCTAAACCTAAGTAGTTTTTGTTAGTGGTGTGTGATACTCATTGCACTGGTATTGATCAATATCAATACCAACATTGGTATCAATATTTGGATCGATCCGCCCACCACTAGTTTTTGTGCCTAAACATAACCAAACTGGGACCATTTCTCAACATTAACGACCGCAACGTTACATTCTCTAGTTTAGATATGGACAATTACTTGGAGCCTGACAAGATGGATTTTCGTGTGATATGTGATCCCGCGATATCGAGAGAATCCAGCTGTCGTGCAAGGTAATGAAATACCGGCCCAAACCACTTGGATATATGTGGACCCCCCCAGGCTCTCAAACGGCATGCGTCTCTTTTGCCTGCGTATATGTGGCTCCTCTACTCACATCCTGTTGTCTTTTTTATTCAATTTTAAGGCAAAATGTTATTTACCTGAAACATATAAATCATTTTCCCCAGAGAGCCAGTCTCTTGAGGAGATGGTTTGTGTTTTGTTCAGAGAGAACATTATTAAGAGCCAGTGGAACATCAAACTTGATGAATGTATGACCCCTGGGAACAGACTGCAGCAGATCTATTCTGTTCAACACATTTTTTAATGTTGACCTTTTCCAAAAAGCCCATTCCCACTGGGATGTCTGATGACACAACAAATAGCAGTCTGTGATGCAAAATGACGACTGTTCTTGCTTACACGCTGCATTTTAATACCCGAGGCTGTTTGTTCCATTCACGGCACCGTAACATTATATATATATATATATATATATATATATTTTTTTTTTAATGGCGACAGATCAACACAAAGGTCAGCGTCTCACCTTCCCCCCCCCCCGGCGAAGAGTGTCAAGAAAATGATGTCGCCACCACTGTGTCATTAGTTTCCATGAAAATCACAGGTTGGCAGATGCTGCCATCGCCGCCTCCCCCGGCCCAGTATCCGCAGACAATTACAGGTCATCGGGGCTTGCCTCCGTGCTGCTGTTGTCTGTGGAAATTGCAAGCTGTTGCTTAAGAGCCCAGGAGAGTGACTTTAATTAAAGGCTGCAGTGACCGACTGCTGCTGGCAATCAGCAGATGCCTGCTCTACCTGCTGCCTCTGTCTGTCTGCTGATCCCCTTCTCTACTCTCTCTAAGGCATCTCTTTACGTCTGATCTGTTCTTCGTCTCTGTCCTCCGTTGCGTCTGCTCCTCGTACGCTGGATATTTAAGGGCCTTGCTAACAGTTAGCAAAAAAAGCTGCCCAATTTGGAAAGTCAGTGTTATGTAGTCTATAGCCACGGCATTTCACTTCCCGGATTGCTCTCGTTCTGTTGGAAATTCCACCGGATGTCTCTATTTTCGGATGTCTGTTTTCGGATGTCCCGTTACCTTCCGCTTTCTTTGTGTTGGCATTCTAAACTCTGGTGGATTTCTGAGGACTATGGTTAACTGCGCCTCAGATCTCTGCAGGGTAAATCCAGACAGCTAGACTATCTGTCCAATCCAAAGAGTTTTCTGTTGCACGACTAAAACTACTTTTGAACGTACATATGTTCCACCAAACCAAGTTCCTTCCTGAGGACATTTTGCAGCGGCACCGTGGCTCCGCTCAGAGCTTAGCAACGCCCAAGACGATTGTGATTGGTTTAAAGAAATGCCAATAAACCAGAGCACGTTTTTCTCTCATCCAGGAATGTTGTGTGGACTAGCCAGACCCTCCTCCGCATGCTGTGGAGGAAGGCCTGGCAATGCGAGACTAGTGTTATGTAGCAATCCGATCATGATTTTCTGAATCTTAGTTTCTGACTTTGACCGCTTTCTTGGCCTATCACTTGAAAAGCACCAGTGTTATGAAACAATCCGACCACGATTGTTTTGTGGTTCGTATCCCATCATCTACTGACTTGACCTCTGTGAGTTGATTCTGAAAGCATTTAGGAGATCTTGGAGAACAAAGTGACGCCAAGCAGGGTTCATTTCACAATGTTCTAAAGGCTAATGAGACACATAATGTATACATGTTCTAACAATCACGCCATTCACTTCGATGACGTGAGAGTAGATAGATAAGAAAGAAGCAGGAGGATTGGTTCAAGGTAGGTTCACGCAGATAAATCTTCAGAAAGGAAAACAGCGTGACAATTTATGACAAAGTTATGATACCAATTAAAACAGAGTTTTTAGAGAATGGGATGTAATCAGTTTAATACTATGCTTGCTGAAATATCTTCCTCTAGAAATGTCAGGACGTTGATAAGATGATTTATAATAATTTTTTACCCCCACTCGACTTTCACCCCAAGACCGACATTAGGACATATGAAAATGTAATTGAGGACTGAGGACAGCCATGCTCCCCGGAAGATAAACCCTTTTGATTTAAGATAGTGTATCACAATTTCTTACTGACCAACACTTGACAAAGTATGTCAAAACTACTTCCTCCATATCCCTGCAATTTAAAATGGATATTCATCCCCAGAGGATGCGAACTACTCAAGTCATCCTTAATTAGGTTTGAAATGTTGTTAAACTTAAAACCATTCATCTAGTGCCAACAGCTGGCCAAAACCTGGACCCGATTTTGTGCAAGGATGTCACGTAGAAACAGGAAAGGGATACAAATTTGGAAGAACACGACTGTCTAATAAATAATTGTATGCTGGAGCTTTAAGGTTTCACTTAATTAGAACTAAGAAACAAGCCCTCACCAAGAGGACAAAGAAAAAAGTGTGGGGGGTACATATTTTCGGCAACATTATTAAAAAAGATATTTTGCTGATTCAAGTCCGGCTCTGTGTCATGGCAGTGTGGGCAGTGTGTTGAGATGAATGGTGTTTGGTTCCACCATGGAGCCAGTTCAGATCTGCCAGATGATGCAAAATGCGTCGCTCAGCAACACCGTGCACAACACAGTTCATCTAAACACACTGCCCACACAAAGATGACACAGAGCCGGATTAAAGTTCCATTTAAAGTCACTGTTGACTGCAGTGTTGGTTTTTGTTTTATTTTAGTTATTAAATTAAACTTATTCACGTTGTTTTCAGTGGACAGTAATAACTTTACTTTCCTACTTCTGATCTTTGCAAACACACACACACACACACACACACACACACACACACACAGGGTAGGTCTTTCTGGCCATCTCTCTCATTTCTTCCCCTCTCTCTCCATCTAAGTGTGTGTTGGATTGATTGTACCTCGGGTTACTTATTCTGTCCACATTTCTGCTCTCCGCTTCTCCTTCACATTCGACTCTGGAGTGCCGGCCGACCGTGGGCTATTACTGTCTCATTAAAGGGAGGCTGGGGAGACGCAGGCCTGATAAATCAATCAAACTTCCTCTCGCTGTGCCAGAGGGGAGATGGATTGAGATGGATTTTGTCCCAGCAAGAGAATATCCCAGGGTGCACCTCTTCCAAATGGTGTCAGAGGATGTATATGCTGAGGCAGCACGCTGACTCCAACAATAGCTGAGCTTCTATTTTCATACATTTAGTGGGATTACATTGGCAGTGGCGGGACAGTCTGTGCTTTCGTTATGTCCTATCACACACACTCAACATGCATCATGGTCACAGAATCCCGGTAATTAGACTACTGCTGTCATGTGAAAGGAGCTTACTGTGATTCCTCTTCCAGACATTTAAACTTATTTTACTTTTCTACTGTTGTAGAAGGGAGTGCATGGCCGTACAGGAATAATACTGTGACAGTAATGTAAGGTATTTACATTAATGTACGTTCTTAAATGTGTTTTCTTATGGTTGTACAAAACACACTGAATCCTATGGATAACATGTTGAAATGAGAACACTTATTTCACATTCTCCCAAGATGTTAAAGGTGCTGTAGGTAGGATTGTGAAGATCCAGGACTTAGCCAAAAAATTTGAACATCAACAACTTCTCAGTCCCTCCCCCCTTTCTGCTAAAGCCCAAAACGGTCTCCTAAGCCCCTCCCCCCACAAGGGAGAATTAATGCATGAGCAGTGATTGACATGCAGTTAGACACAATTCTAACTCGCTTTTTTTGTTGTTGCCAAAAGTATGATGAGAGGATGAATACCATTCATATCTGTGCATCAACTCTGCAGCTATAGAGCTTAGTCAATTAGCTTAGCTTAGCATAAGCTTGATGGTGTTTTAAGCCCCCACCGTCGACTTCAAGGCAGCGCTGCGACCGTCGACTTCAAGGTACCTAACCCTAACCCTAACAGCTAGCCTGGCTCTCCCGATAGATACAAAAAAATTAAACCAATAAATCTTACTAATTATAAGCTTAGAGATCTTCTGCGTCATTTGTTTAATCTGTACACAATCAGTAATGTAAAAAAAGACGGTTTCTTAACGAGCAGCAGTCAAACAGATTTCTTGCAGCATTTCAAACTCACAGTAGACATATCACTATACCCTGCTTTTGTCTGAGGTGCCTTGTTGTCTGTTTGCTTTTCTTGCTTCTTTAATCTAATTATTGTAGCGTCTACCGGTAGATTGAAGACAAGTTACATTTACACATTGTTCTTAATAAGGCCAAATGTGTCTCTGACCTCTGGAAAGAGTTTGTCTGATTAAATTGGAACCCATCCTCAATGTGTCTTGGGTGTGTTTACACCGTTGCGTGCATGCAATTACAATTCTATCACCGAGATGTATTGATTGACCCAACCATGCCAGCTTTGGGTTTTTTGGTTAAACAACATGTTTACTCTGTGTTTTTCAGCCTGTGAGATGCTTTTGCTTCTGTTTGGCATGTGAGTCTTTAAGAACCCAACACAGCTTTCCAAACATTCATAAACACACCATTGAGCTGTTTTTAGGCAGTTTGTATGAAAAACAGTGTTATGCTATTTGAAGTGGAGTTCATTGCCTTTATGTCTACAGGTTTTCAACACACACTGTCCTGTATCTGATGTGTATGAATGGATAGAGGATTGTGTCAGTTTCAGGGATGTAAGAACCATGTTGGTTTTTATGACTTTAAACCATATCAAACCAAACAATACATAAGCAATACATAACATAAACACTGAATATAATCACTGTTAAGTGAAAATCATGCATCCCCACAGAGCTTGTTTATGTTTTTTGACAGTAATTTTTAGACCAATACTTTGTGTATCAGCCCTGTGATTTGTTAGCCTGGCTCCGCCCTCCTACGTACTTCCGCTTAATTTTCATTTCCTTTCAGTACTCCGTCTGGGTTTGCAGTATATTCTTGGGTTTTCTCCAGCCAAATATTTGGCGTCCAATCAGCGAACAGAGGGAGTGGCTGAGAACGAAGACGTTGAGGACGTGCGCTAGTTTGAGTTGTAGTTCCGTAATGGCGGCAGAGAAAGATGCGAGCGAAGCCATTCGGTCCAGAAGTAATATATAAATATATATAAATATCCAGAAGTTAAAGCCTGAGCAAGAACAATCTTTGCTGAGTTTTGTTGGTGGCCATGAGGTTGTGGCCCTCCTCCCCACGGGGTTCGGGAACAGTTTGATTTTCCAGCTCGTCAGTTAGTGGTGAAGGAGTTAGCTAAGGCGAACGCTAGCGATGCTAAGCCGACGTCACTACCAAATGTTAGCGATTGGTTATGGCAGATCCAGAGTGGCTCTGGGCAGATCCAGTAGTTTTAAACTTCAACAGAGTACCCACCTTCAAGGAAGTTAACACTTGTCAATGGAGAGAGGCCAGACTCTCTGGACCAATGAAATGTACCAGAGTCTGGTAGGACCAGGCTAATGGACCAGAGTCTGGTAGGACCAGGCTAATGGACCAGAGTCTGGTAGGATCAGGCTAGTGGACTAGAGTCTGGTAGGACCAGGCTAGTGGACCAGAGTCTGGTAGGACCAGAGTCTGGTAGGACCAGGCTAGTGGACCAGAGTCTGGTAGGACCAGGCTAGTGTACTAGAGTCTGGTAGGACCAGGCTAATGTACTAGAGTCTGGTAGGACCAGGCTAATGGACCAGAGTCTGGTAGGAACAGGCTAGTGATTTGTATCGCGTCCAAAGTTTATTGGATCTTTCTTGGCCCTTGCTATGCCCTTCCACCAAGTTTCATGGAGATCAGGCCAGTAGTTTATGAATGGATAGAGGATAGTGTCAGTGTTTCAGAGATTTAGGAACCATGGTGATTTTAATGACTTGCGTTGTCTTCCTGTCCACCATTACCTTGTCATCCTTCCGGGTCAAAATTGAAGATAACATTTTCCTTGGTGCTTTTTTCTGATGTTTTTGTCACTTTTTTTTTAAAGCTTTTTTTATTAATGGTCAATAAACCCAATTTATATGACAGTACACCTCATTTTGAATTTAAAAAAAAAGCAGAAATTATTAATTATCTTTGAATAATAGTTAAGATAACGTGATGTTGAGTTAAGCACAGACTGGTTTCTCTCAAAGTCTAGTCAGTAAACGGATTTGAAACCGTTTAAACATTTTTTTCAAATGCTATAAAATTGAACAAAACACCCAAAATTCAATAAAAGTAATCAATAATTTAACCTGCGAAGAACGTTGTATGTACATCCATGCATCCATGTCATCCAACACAAGGGTTAAACTATATCAAACCAAACAATACATAAAGAATACATACCATAAAAATTGAATTGAAGAGCTTGTTTAGGTTTTGTAACAGTAAATACATTTTTAGACCATTACTTTGTGTATCAGCCCTGTTACTTTGTATCCTGTCCAAAGTTTATTGGAGTTTCATGGAAATCGGGCCAGTAGTTTTTCCGTAATCCTGAGGACAAACAGATAAACCGAACCGAAAACATAACCTCCTTGACGGAGGGAATAACGTCTCCTGTGATAGTTCACTCAGATTTTTTGGCAAGCGCATTCATACACTACTACTGTGGGAACTATTACTAACAATAAAAACCCAGAGAAGTTTTCATTGATTCTGCATCAACAGACCGATCCTGCTGTCTCGTACCTGAAGTGTGTCCGGATTTCTTATTTCAAGTGAAAAGTTTCCTCTGTGAATGTTTTCCTCAAAGTTCATCGGTTGCCAATCAGCTTCCCAGCATCTCATGAACGGATGTGACAGGCTGCTGCGGAGACGGTGCGGCTCCTGTCAAACTGCAAATAAGGAAAAGTAAACAGGTGAACTATGACAACAAAGCAACAGCGAACATGTTCTTCTTCGCAACTGATGGAAGCCCCCGTCAGAGCCAATCAGGAGCGAGCATGTCTCCTCGATGTGAGCTGCAAATGGAGTTTTCTCTTTGAGTCAGAAACATTTAAAATGCTGCGAATCAGATGTGAGAGGCACCCTGGCCACTGGTTTTGTCAGAACTCAAAAAGGAGAAGAACAGACGTTAGTGCCCCCTTCAGGCCAGTTATTCATATATATATATTTTTTTTTAATCAGCAGCAGTAGATCAATTTCAATTGTGGATTTTAAAAAACATGGCATCGTGCTGAGATGAATTAAAATACAGGTACTGACTTTGCTAATCACATTAGAAGACACAAAGCATGCACACATGTCTGGTGGCCAAACAAGCAGTTTTAAATAAAGCCTGAAGATACTCTTGGACTTTTAATGTGCAGCTACGTCTTTTAACCTGCTGGGCGTGTTGTTTATTCGACTGGACAGCAGGGGGAACGGTATGTGATTTAAAAAAAACATCAAGTGAAAGCAGCTGCTTCACCTGCTTCAGACTTTTAATCAGAATTGTGCTCAGGTGATTGAGAAGTTGCAGGCAGATTGAAGTAATGGTTGAATCTTTTTTTTTTTGCAGTGTGTTTTCCGCACGCACAATTTGGCAGCAGACACAGAAATCTGTTTTAATTGGATGAAAATGATTATTAAATGCAACAAAGTCATTTCTGTCTGATAGATAAATGTGAAATGAGAATTCTAATTACTGTAGCACTTGGACAAACCTCCACCAAGGCTGCACTGCCCTATGAATGTGTTACATTAATAATAGAAAAACTGTTTAATTTTTTTCAGTCGACATTTGGCTCTTCATTAACATGGAAAATATTTTTTTTATTTGAGGATATTTCAAATTAAAGCAAGTTTGAAATTTTTTATAAAAAAATGCTGTCTCACAATGTGAAATCTTTTGAAAAAGTAGGGTTTGTGATCATAAAATACTTACTTATTCATTGGTCAATGGCCTTACTTTCCTTACTTTAAAAATACGGTGTAGAGTGCGGCTCGGGCCGCATTTTTCTGTCCGAGCCCGGCCCGCATCCGACAGAGCAGTAACCGAACCAGGCCCGAGCCTGACAGGAATTAGGATATTTATGTCCGAGCCCGACCCGAGCCCGACACAGTTAAAATCTCTTTTTTTTTCTCATACTAATGACACATGTACGTTTGTTTGTGTGGAAAGCCCGCTTTTATTAAGCAACTGCAGGAAGGCATTCAGAAATGTCAACAGATGAGAGCATCAGCGCACACGGGGCAACAAGCGCACGTTAACACAGGCGCGCACCTACATAATAAGCTTTTTTAAATTTAAAATGTTCAATGCCTTATCGGGCTGATGTGACCGAGCCCGACCTGAACTCGAACATCATTTCTAAATATCTGTCCGAACCCGGCCCGTCGGGTAGCAATGGGTCCCGACGGGCTCGGTTTGGGAATCCATCCTCTAATACAGTGGACAGCTGCAACTCAAGGCTCTCGACCATGCCATCTCGGCCATAAATATGCTCAGAAAGGTCCACACAATGTAAACATTGTGTGATATTCTTCTACTTATCCTATTTCTACTTTATCAAAGAGACATAAACCTTTTTCACAGTAACAAATAGCATCCATGATGGCAATGCATTGATGATTTCATGTCGTTTACAGAAAAGGAGAACCTGTACATGAGTAGAATGGAACTGCGATGCTACCGGCCAAGCGATCACAGTTGACCAACATGTAGTTACATTTCTGGGGAGGTGCACATCAGACTATGTGTCAAACACTCGCAAATTCTGACCGGCCAGCAAATCAATTTAGGTTCACAATAAATTCTGGCCCTCATAGTTGTGCGCCAAACCAAAAAGACGGGAAAATGTTTGCAAACCCCAATTATGCATAACTCAAAGTGGAATTGGCTGACTTTGAGATTCTGAAAATTCTCCCAGAAGAAGAGAGTTTGCATATTCAGGCTGTGTGGTTGTTGTGAGTCGGCACTGGCCCTAGTGGGATTCGTAAATTTGCGGCCCGCTAGGAGTTCTTTATGGGCCGGCGCGGCCCAAAAATGCGTCGGCCCACCGGGAAAATGTCCGGTATGCCAGCTGGCCTGTCCAGCCCTGCAACTGATTATCCTCCGGACAGCTAGTCTCTTTTTATTTTTGCTCCGTGTGGCGCGTGTCTGTGCTATTCTCCGTCATGACGACCTCTTGTACAAAACTAAAGTAACGAGCCAATTTTGTAAAATGTAAGGAGTAGAAAGTACCCATATTCATGTTAAAATGTAAGGAGTAAAAGTAAAAAGTCGCCACAAAAAAATATAGTAAAGTAAAGTAAAAATATCTGAAAAATCTACTTGAGTACAGTAACGAAGTATTTGTACTTCGTTACTTCCCATCTCTGCCATTCAAGAACCGGCTAACAAGGTAGTGATGGAGTTTTTCACACTATCGTCATGGCTGAGCCAGCAAAAAAG
Source organism: Sander lucioperca (assembly GCF_008315115.2). Lineage (NCBI taxonomy): Eukaryota > Metazoa > Chordata > Actinopteri > Perciformes > Percidae > Sander > Sander lucioperca. Next base: position 46,051,685 of record NC_050173.1, on the reverse strand, counting down.
AAGCAGAAAGCTAGGAAAGCATTGTCGGAGGAACAGAGAAAGAGGAAACGGCAGACTGACCGAGAGAGGAGTCAGACACAAGTAAACACAGGAGCTGCCAAATATCTATTCTGAAGCTGTAGGGGGAGCTCTATAGAGAACCCTGCCAGCAAAAAGCAAAAATGGCCAAAACTGCATAGCACCTCTGTACTTAAGCGTTGAGCTGTTCAGACTGAATGTGAAGCAATATAAAAGAGATTCATATGCCGAAAAAAGTAAAGTGCAAAAGATGCAGACTCTTACCAAGCTGAGCAAAATGAAGAAAAGGAACTATTTGTATGTTGAAAATGCAAAGACATCTCTTCATGGACCACATTTAATGTGGAAATCCATGCTTGGGCTGCAAGTATAGTGGTTGTTTTGATAATACATATGATAAGATATAGTGAAACTTGTCGAAATGACCAGGAAGCAATATTATTTTTCATACAAACATCTTGGGAAATCTCCCAAGCTCAACTCCTACACGAGATGTAGGATAATACTTGACACATGTTTTCCCTTCAGAGGACAGTGTTAACACTTAAATCAGCCAGTCTGTGTGTTTGTGTGTGTGTGTGTGTGTGTGTGTGTGTGTGTCTGTGTGTCGCGTTCTGTGGCTCAGGCAGGGCCAGAAGTGGCTCGGCTAGTTTAGAAGCCTTAATTAGCCAGCATGGCTCCTATAGTTTACCATCACACTGCTATTGATCTCTCTCTCTCTCTCTCTCACACACACACACACACACACACACACACACACACACACACACACACACACAGAGTTAATGACCTCTGACAGCAGGGACAGGGCTGCTGGTAGGAACTAACTGCTTTTGGATCACTACAGCCATGACATGAATACAGTGTATATGAGTGTGTACCTTTACAGCTAAAACAAAAGGGAACATCCGCTCAAAGGCGTTGTTTCTTTTTCCATCCAATTATTCTGTGAGGAAGCGGGGAACAGCCGCCTCTTTGTGGGAAACATTTGTGCTTCAGAAACAGAGCTGTTAAGCTCCGAGCTTTGCCTCGTCGCTGCTAATTCAAGAGACATTCTGTTGTCTCTGGTCCTTCCCCAAACCCCAATTTGTTTTCTTTTTGTTCTTTACCTTATGACTGTTAAAATATGCTGATGAAAGGAGGCCGAGCATTTGCAGGGAAACAACATTAAACCACTTGTTTTTATACCCAGAGGGAACCAGGCTTCTTGTTAGTCTGCTTTTCTGCCTGACTTGACACTTTTGCCCGGATCAAACATCTCATCACAAAATGCAACCCACAAACAAAAGTGCTTACCCATAATCCATCAGTGCAGGTGTGTGATGCGGCAGGCTCTGAAATGAACAGCAGAGCGTGTTGTTAATCCTTCAGACAAGCTTCCCTCTAATTAACAAGCTAGACTTTATAGCAACACAACGGAAAATGAAGAATTGTGTTTTCTCAACAAAATATAATTCTGCTCCTCTGCTGCAGCCGCTATGTGTTTGTCAGAGTTCAGGAGAAAGTTGCATCCATCAAAGAAAAGATGCTTTAAAAGAATGTTTTTTGTACATTTTGCAAATCCTTAAAACGGTAGTATATGGAATCTTTATGATAAGACATATGATACACTACCAGGGCTTGACATTAGCACCCGCCAACCCGCCAAATGCGGGTAGATTTCGGCAATGGTAACACAGTCACTCTCACTAGCGTCAGATTTTATCCCCCTTTCTCCCAATTTCGTAGCCAATTACACCCAACCTTTTATCCAGTAGCAATGGAGTACAGATGGAATGTAACCCTAACCCTAACATAGGGCCTAATTTTAAGATATATCTTAGAAATGTGGGAACATAGGGCTGTGGGAACATAGGGCTGACCCCTATATTGTAACACTGGTGGCTGGAGTACTGGGTCACTGGGCCACCTGATCTTGAGACCCTGCCTTGATACAGGGCCCAATGATAAAGTCCACTCTTAGAACCTCTATTGTTTTTGCCGATGTTGTGTTAGTCTATATCGACGATGTTTCATTTCCGGGATGTTCAGGTGCCGCCGGAAATTCTGACGGATGTCCCTCATTTCAGCCGGATGTCCATTACCTTGTTGTAATTTTAAGCTCCGGTGGATTTGTGAGGACTATGGTTAACTGCTCCTCAGATCTCTGCAGGGTAAATCCAGACAGCTAGCTAGACTTTCTGTCCAATCTGAGTTTTCTGGTGCACGACTAAAACAACTTTTGAACGTACACATGTTCCACCAAAACAAGTTCCTTGCCCAGGCTATGTTGCAGCTGCACCATGCCTCCGTCCGGCCCTTAGCACCGCCCAAGACGATTGTGATTGGTTTAAAGAAATGCCAATAAACCAGAGCAAGTTTTCCTCCCATACCGCAATGCTGTGTGGACTAGCCAGACCCTCCTCCGCAGCGCTGTGGAGGAAGGTCTGGCAAAGCGAGACTTATAACTTAATGACTAGCTTTTTGTAGATGTGTAGATGTCATAATTCTACCTATAATACCTATATAACACCGAGGCTAACGTTAGCAAAGCGCGGCACTGAACTCCAGTACTAGGTCTGGCAATGCGAGACTAGAATTGTGCTGACATGGTGCATATTTCTAAATTACATTGTGTTTCATTTAGGGCTGTCAAAATGAACGCGTTAATAACGAGTGAACGCAAATTCCTTAAAACGGCATTTACTTTTTTAATGGGCGCTTAACGCACGTACGTTCTGTGATTCCGCTCCAGAGTTTGGGAATTCGGGAAGCTGCAGCAGTAACGTTGTTGACAGTGTTGCCAACCTGGCGACATTCTCGCTAGATTTAGCAACTTTTCAGACCCTCTTAGCGACTTTAAATATATCCCTGAGTACGCCGAGTTTGAAATACCACTTGAGCATTAAAAACTAGAAAAATATCCCTTTTCAAAGTGCATATAGAACAGATAAAAATGGACAATTAATTAGTGATTAATTGTGAGTTAACTACGACACTCATGCGATTAATAGCGATTAAATAAAATGATTGATTGACAGCCCTAGTTTAATTATATTTCTGCATAGCAAGCCTGGGGTCATGTAATATATTTCAACACATATTGTAATAATACACAGAGAGGGCGAGGAACATGGGTTTAGTAGGAGCCCATTTTTGATCCGTCCATGTCAGTATGAATGCAAAGTACATGTGACTCGTAGTAAATGAGCTAAACTGTGTACCATTAGTGGTGCAGTAATTTAAAATGTTGAGGTTTTGTTCATTTTGTCGAAACCTGTCACCCAGTTTACCTGAGCTGCTTAACTGTCATTGAAATGAGCTAAATCAGCACAGCCAGTCTTTCCTGACTGGTTATTATCTTACACATTTTGAAAAACTGTCCAGCGTGTCCTGTAGATTTTGTTTTGCTGATGTAGAGAAACCGGCATGATGAAATCTGAAAAGAGGACAGGAGCGACGAAACGAGATGCTGAAGTTTCTAAATCTGGCAGCACAGAGTGGGAGCGCTGATAACTCGACCGCAACAAAGCCGGGACATCAAACACGGGGAGCAAATGCTCACCTGATAGTCGGCAAGTGGCGTCGAGCCCACATTGCGCTGCTGAGAAAACAGAGGGCAGGTTGGAGGCAGCGGCAGGCTCGCCTGTTAACACTCAGGGAAACAGCCAGAGCTGCTTCTAATGGTCTCGCCAAAACTTTTCATTTTATAATTGGCAGGCAGCCGCGGTGAGATTGACAAATGAGTGTCAGCCATCAGCGGTTCCCCGAGCCAGGGATGCCAGAGATGGAGAGCGGGAATCAAAATAATTAAAATAAATAAGGTGCCAAGTGATGGCAGCGCTCCCTCCAACATGGCAGATGAGAGCTGCCAGCGGAAACGAGAAGGAGGGATGGTTTGAGTGTCAGTTTTCACCTCCTCTCCAGGACCTCTCACCACTAAACCGTTATTAGGGACCAAAATCTGCCAGCAAGTCAGTCGCCCGTGTGTGAATGTGTGTGTGTTAGCGGAGGCCTGATTATAGCTAATTTTCACTTCCCTTTGATCCCGTCTGCCCTTTTTTTAGTGTGCATGTTACATAGGAGGAGAAGCAGGGTTCAACAATAAGGCCTCCTGCAGACTGCCTGCGTGGCGTGAGCGTGGAATTTCTGTTGCGTGTCAGTTGCGTGGCGGCTGCGTGACATTTTCAACAGCCACGTCACTCTTTGCACCTGAGTCGGCACCCAAAGTCAACGACCAAGGTACTCTGATCCCTAACTCCATTCTGCCGGCTCAGCAGTTAGCATTACTAGTTTTTAAATGCATGTGCAAAAGCAAGCTCTGTTATAATCCTAGACCAAAAAGAGATAATGAAGTTTTTCCCAGGGTGAGGTTATGGCCATGACAGTCAGCAGATTACCATGAACATGGTCCTGTTGCTGGATAGTCCCCGAGAAAACCTATTTCCTATTTACTCTTATTTGAGTAAACCTTTATTGATATCACCATTGTGGTTTAAATGAGTTTGCAGCGGATTGTGTCTCCTTTTGATGGTGCGAGGCTAACTGTTTCCCCCAACCTGATCTCACAGAATTCCGTGAAATGAACACGGCCCCTTAATTTAAAATCTGTGTCAGTTTCACGGAATCGCCGAAAATTTCGTGATGGGCCCACGGAACAATTCCGTGAAATTAACACTGCCCCTTAAGTTAAGGAAAAGGTCGCGGCGGGACGACGGGACGGTTGGGTTTAGGAAAACAATAACGGGACACGGGACAACAACGGGACAGTTAGGTTTAGGAAAAGAAGAACGGGACAGTTGCATTTAGTAAAACAAGAAAGTGACGGTTGGGTTTAGGAAACGTGACACACAGGACACGATCCCCGGTCTCCAGGGTGAAAATCCTGTGTTGTTTGACCCATCCACCCCCCCAACCAGCATCCCTATGCGGATTTTCGGGCTTTCATACTACTCACTACCGTAGTCGCTCCTAATGCTACGTCATCTTCTCATTGACTTTACATTGGCATTGTTTTCCGTGGTGGCCACACAGAGTTTTCACACATTCCGTGCCACCACCACGCTGTTAACAGTTCGTGCTCATTTCACGTAATTCTGTGAGACCAGGCTGGTTTCCCTTCTGCTTTCAGTCCAGACACATCCTAGACCTATCACTGTATTCTCACAGAGATGACATTATGATATCCATATTTTCATCTGACTCCCATTCCCTGAAACGTGAATATATTCTTTTTAAAACCATGTTTCTTAGATGAGAAACGATCTCCCTGCCCTGGTTGTGTGATGAAATGAAAAAAAAGAAAAAAGAAACTACAACTCTTCATCTCATTTAAAAACCTACCAAGGATCTTTGAAACCCATGTGACCGACAGCTGACACAAACACACACACACACACACACACACACACACACACACACACACTACTATTATCTCTTTGGTATTCTCGGCTCATTTCTCATCCCCCCCTCTCTCTTTTTTTCTATTTTGTTTCACTCTCATTTTCCGTTCTTCTCTGTGCTGTTATCTAATGGAGCTCTGCCGTGATGTGCAATGCTACGTGAGATGGCAGCAGAGCAGACAGGTGAAAGCCACTTTGTCATCACTAAAAATCACCTCCTAGCTTCCAAAAAGCTCATTAGCACCTTTTTGCTTCTCTTCTGTTCACTCACCCCCCCCTCCCCCCTGTCGCCGGCAACGAGCTTTGTTCTGAAATGTCAAATTGCCATCCGGGCGGTTGACAAACGCTGATGCTGATTACAGAGTGAGGGCCTGGACAAACAGCTCAGGACAGAAAGACAGAGCAGGAAAGTGACACAAAGGAAAAGGAAATGTATCTTCAACCTCTCCGCCTGTCACTCTGAGACGTTCATATCGATCCACAGGTTGCCAGATCTGAGCTCAAGCCGCACTTTTCATGTCTTAATCTGATCCGAGAGCCTCAAACTGAAATGTATTCCTTTTTCTCCACCTGCATTAACAAGCTCACTGACACACTACAATAGATTTGAACACATTATACCGTACAGGTGAGAACCAGCTTACAGGACAGGACATCTACACTGGCCGACTGAAAAACAAAGCCAGCTGTATAATAAAGGACCCATCCCACCCTGGACACTGCCTGCTCTCTCCACTCCCCTCCGGGGGAAGGTACACAGCAATAAAATGCTAAACAAATCAGCTGAAAAACAGCTTTTTCCTATACCTATAGCCACTGTCTCCCCTCCCCTTCCTAAAAGCAAAAAACAATGGGAGCGTGCCTATGTTCCCACAGCCCTATGTTCCCACATTTCTAAGAATTATTTCAAAAATTAGGCCCTATGTTCCCACATTCCTTTTTCATAAATTTGTATCAGATTTTGTCCCCCTTTCTCCCAATTTGGTAGCCAATTACACCCAACCTATTATCCAGTAGCAATGGACTACAGATGGAATGTAACCCTAACCCAAATCCTAACATAGGGCCTCATTTTAAGAAACAGCTTAGAAATGTGGGTACATAGGGCTGTGGGACCATTGGGCTGTGGGAACATTGGGCTGTGGGAACATAGGGCTGTGGGAACATTGGGCTGTGGGACCATAGGGCTGTGGGACCATTGGGCTGTGGGACCATTGGGCTGTGGGAACATAGGGCTGTGGGACCATTGGGCTGTGGGAACATTGGGCTGTGGGACCATAGGGCTGTGGGAACATAGGGCTGACCCCAAAAACAACAACACACAATTGAGACAGAAGATGTACATGTGCGATGGGAAACATCCGGTTAATGATAAAATAAGGACATATTGGGTAAAGGAATAGTTAATTTAGATAATCCTGGGCTGAGCTCCATAGGTTGTTTTTTTTCCTTAATCTGATCCAAGACCTGAGTCATAGTATTCAATGGCTCAAACACTTCCATGGAATTTGTGAGCCCGCCCCAGATCTTACAAAATTGTCTGGGTTTTCTTTTCAGGTTGTACAAAATGTTCTCACTACACACTACGCCAGGCACACTCGATCAAGCTAACGTTAGTTAGAATATTCTATCAAAATGAAAAGGTCCAAACTCTCTGGTGCACAGGGACGAAAACAGGAAAGGAAAGAGGAGGAGGAGAAGAAAGCCCAGTATAGAGGTATGTATTTTCATCTCAGACATTAGTTCTAAATCAAAATTATGTTTTGTGTGACAGTGTGACTGTTTATGGTGGACGTTTCATTGCTGGTAGCTAGCTATCACTGTGTGCTCCGCTAGCACTAGCTAGAATAGCATTCTATTTTATTCCTAGTAGTAAGCTTGCTTGGTAAATGGAGCTAGCTAGCCTGATCAAAACATATTCAAGAATGTTTGACAGATGACCAATATTTGGAAGCACGTTCTCATGTGTCACCATTTCTCCAAGCAGTATCACTAGTGATAAACATACAGAAGAAGTTCTCTTTTCCAATGAAAGTAGCTAGCACCAGCTCCAAAAGTCGCTAACAGTCGCTAGACGATGTCATACACTCATTTGCATATCTGTGAGGTCATTACGCAATCATTTGTATAAAGCTTAGTGGTTGTGTCAGCAAGGTAGATAGAAAGAAATAGAAATCTTTAGCCAAATAATCACAAATTCAATACAGGAATTTATTTTATGTTGTAATTATTACTTAGGTAGCCTATCTTTGAAGTAAAAAAAAAGAAATTCTACAAAGGGAATGAAAAAGATCGATAAAGAAGTCTTTCTCCCGTCGCGTCCTGCTGTCTCTCCTATCTACACCAACTAGCCTTGCAGCTAGGTAGCTAAACATTCAAAGTAATCAGAGAAAACATAGTGATGGTGCTACGAGGTGGAAACCTGTGGCAATGGCATGCTTGGAAGACAACTGGATTGTATTTACGGTCATGTAAATAGTAGATACATGTGAATACAGGTAGTAAATAATGTAATGGTGTTGGTAATGAGTGGTGTTATGTTATGCTAATATTGTATATTTTAAAATGTCCAGATGCATTCCAGAAATTTTTGCAGACCCCCACGTCCTGAAGAAAGCTCAGCTGATCCCCCAGGTTTACCTCTCTCTGAACCTTGTTGGTTTGTTTATTTATTATATTTATAGTTATTGGTGGTAGTAATAGAATTAGTTTTAGTAGTAGAAGTAGTAGTGGGCTATAAATGCATATTAATAAAGCTATAATCATCTGTTATAGTTCAAGATTATGTAAATACACTCAGAATATGACCTGACACTTCCATTCATTATAAAACTACGACTTTCAACCTCATTCCCGATCGTTTCACTCATTTTATTGAACTCCACTGATCTGGTTATACTTTGTACTTATATAGTGAATCAGTCAATCAGGTGAAGGGACATCTAGGATCACACCTAGCACAGCAACCAGTGAAACACAGACCGGGGACACAGAGCCTGTAGCAAGTAAGTCTATTTAATAATCTTTATTTTACTTTACATTTAAAAGCTTACAGAACAATGATTTATTTACACCTACTGCCAATTTCAAATGTTTTAATAATTGTTCACTACATTAAACGCCACTGATCTTGTATTTACTGCCTGTCGTATTATGACTCACAAGATCAGTGATAAATCTCAACATATGAACAGGAGAGAAAATCTGTCAGTGTATTGCCTATTGCCATCATGTATCTGTATTAAAAGATTAACATCAATTGTATGTATTTGCTTTCAGGTGAAGGAGCAACAGACACAACTGGCCTTGCTTCTACACTACAGCCTGCAGACACGCTATCCTCCACAAAAATTTCTGATATCCATGAGTCCGTCAGGGGAGAACCTATTGATCCTGCTGACTGGCCAACCATGTCTGACACGGTGAGGACTGAATTAGTCAGTAGAGGACCATATCATAACAATCCAGATTTCACCTTTCCCAAACGACAAGATGGACGAAGGATAAATCTCATTTGCATTTATTCGGCAGGGACAGCGCAGAATGTATAAATGAGGGGCACATTAAAGCCACATGGCTAATTCAGTTGTTGTTGGAGTTTGTAAAGTTCCAAAGTTACTAATAATAAAAATGTTCTGAGACCATTATATTGCCTGTAGTTCATGTATCAAATATAAATGTACAGTATAATACATACAACACAGAATACCTATAATGTCTATCATAATGATTACATGGAATGGATGTGGTTTAAAGTGGGCAGCCAATGGGCTAGAGCTGGCCCTGGTTGCAGGTATGTTTGTCCTTCCAACATTGTGACCAACATTTCCAAGTATTTACTTGACTGCGATGAATAAAAGAGCCCATCACTGGCCTTGGTTGCAACATTTGTAGAAATAAGACCCAACACGTGTGAATAACTGAAACAGATACAGGTTGGCCCTCACCCGCTGTCTATGGTTTAACTGTGTGAAGCTGCGGGAACACAAACCTTTGTCATTGAAACTGTGAAAAGCTTCTGCATTTTTTTGTCACAAATCTTACCCCCGGAATAAAAGCCGGTTGAGTTTTAAGTTTTCAGTCCTTCAACTTTTCTTTCATTTATTCTTCCAGGAATTGAGGGGAGCAGATAGAAGAGGACATTCAGGAGCAGGCGCGTCGTGTTTCTGCAAAAAGAGCATTCGGCAGGGAGCGCAGAGTTGCCTTCTATTATATTTCCTTAGATTTGAGTCTGAATAAGGTCAGAGAATAACCTTTGAAGTAGTGCACTATAAACCACACAAGGGCTGACTGAGAGACAGAAAGAGAGTGTGTGTGTGTGTGTGTGTGTGTGTGTGTGTGTGTGCGCGCTGTGACATTTCCCCCATCCTCTAATTTGAAGGCGATCCACTTTGAAGAAATTGGAGGTAGAAGGACTTTGTGTGTTCCAGTGTTTTAGAAGAGTTTATCATCTGTTGACCTTCTCAGCCACAAAAGCCACAAACTAAAGGAAAGAAAGGAAGAGAAAAAAGGAAACAGCCACTGCTTTCTTTTGTGTTCAATAAAGACTTGGGTCTGTGTCATGCAGTAGACCAAAGGCAGCAGAGCTAAGCAGCCTGTATCCTTTACAAATAGTATTTCAGCTGTAATCTAACGACAATATCTTATCACGGATTGGTTGTTTGTTTTTTGGTGGTGGGAGGAAACCGAACAACTTGATCTCATTGGAAGGTGTACAAATGGCACACCACTTTTAATATTTTGCGTGCTATGTTGACACAGCTTTGTGGTGTCATTTAAAGCTGTTTAGTCCCCATAAACTTCCATTGTGAAGAAATGCCGTACGACTATAATACATCCATGCGTACAACCTATATTTTTTACGGTGACACAGCATGCATGTATATGTGCAACACAACGAAAACGCCAAAGTACGATGGTAAGACGATTATGATCCCCGCCTCTCGCCTCAATGTCAGCTGGGATTGGTTGCAGCCAACCTTAAAGCATTCTGACGAATCCTGATGCAGGCTGTTCTCACGAACCATACGTACATATAGCTACGAAAAGTTAGCACTGAAATACGTAAGCTAACCCTAACCCATAGGGAGGAGGTCGGGGTAGATGTTTGGGTGGCAGTAGCTCAGTCCTTAGGGAGTTGGGTGAGGAACCAGAGGGTCACTGGTTCAAGTCCCTGTACGGACCGAAGTACGGGTTCACCTCCTGGGCACTGCCAAGGTGCTCTTGAGCAAGGCACTGAAGCCCCAACTGCTCGGGGTGTTCCTCACTCTGACATCTCTCCATTAGTGTGTTTAGCATGTATAGGTCCTGAGCATGTTTGTAATTCAGGCCTGTGTTCAATGTGTGTGCAACTGTACTAACTAACTAACTGCTCCTCAGATCTCTGCAGGGTAAATCCAGACAGCTAGCTAGACTATCTGTCCAATCTGAGTTTTCTGTTGCACGACGAAAACTACTTTTACCACCAAAAGAAGTTCCTTCCGAGCCTATTTTGCAGCGGCACCGCGACGTTTCTCTGGTGCTTAGCACCGCCCAAGACGATTGTGATTGGTTTAAAGAAATGCCAATAGACCAGAGCACGTTTTCCTCCCATCCCCGAATGCTATGTGGAGTAGCCAGACCTCCAGCGCGCTTTGGAGGAGGGTCTGGCAATGCGAGACTACTCAACTACCAACTGCTGCTGATATGACGGAGTTCTGCTGGCATCACGGAGCTCTATGGCGGCTAAACACAGCTAGCAACTGCCGCTCGGCATCACAGAGCCTTGTAGCCTGCCTCTGTAGCCCGTGTCATGTGACCAGCCGGCTGGCTAGTTCGTAGGATATCATACGTATTGGTGTGTATACAATTTCGTACGATATCGAATGGACCTGTTCATGAGGACATGTTGCCTGACTTACACTACTTTGTTTTAGATTCTCATTTTTTTGTTACTTGTGTGATATACAGTATATATATTTTATAAGCATTGTTGGACAGAGACCTAAGATTTTTATTGCCAACGACTTCTTCTCTGTAATCGTTTTATTGGTTTTGCTTTGTATCCAAATATTCTTGTTCTTGTGAGGTTGCCAGGTTTGAGCTCTGTCGTGACTCTATAATCATCAAAACCCAGCTCACTCTTTGATTAGCGACTAGCTAACAGATAACGATTGGAGTGTATATTGTATGACTTTTATTGGAGCTAGACTAGCACTTTCTCCTTGCTTCCTGTCTTTGTGCTAAACTTTCCGGACCTCTCTATATACTGGGCGAACAAAGTCTAAACATCTAACATGGGGATACATGTAGCACAGGGATTTTCCAAAATGAGTGTGAGTGTTCCTTTAAAACAATTTAACTAGACGTGAAGTTGGCAGCAGCTTCTTTCAATTTCTTCCAAAACGACTCGGTATCAGGGAGCCATTGTCTCCGTCAGAGACCTGTGACGTGGTGACTTGATGCACTCCCAAAAGGGTTATTTTCTTCACATTTGTCTCTTATTTGTCAAAATGACACTTTTTTTGTCTGTGGTCCTGACCTCAGACCAGCCTGTTAAAGCTATCTGCTCCGTCCAGGTTACCCGCCTCTTGCTTTGTCCCTCCTCGCCATTATTAGTTTCTCCTGCGACAGTGCAGCGACGCTCCAATTTGTGGAGCCGGCCAACTCGCCGTTTCTAAACATATCTGCTTCTGATTCATGACTCATCACCGTTCTGAGGTTTGTTTATTGCATTTTTTATATTCAGAATAGAAATGCATTTGTTTGCATCTGTTCCCTCCAGAGAAAAAGGGAAAGGGGGATGACAGATGTCGCCATGTTGGCTCTGCTTGTTTTTGATCAGCCACCGGCAACGCCACGACTCCCATCCATCAGAGCAGGTCGGCCGCTGTCGTGTCACCAACACGCATGCACACATAAACACACGCACGCACGCACACACACACACACACACACACACACACACACACACAGAATGCATATATACAGAATAAAAGAATAAAAACCACAAAATATATATGCATGTTATATTATGCGTTAATGAGCAAAAACACACAGCAAAAAGACTGTATATGAACACGCACACACACACACAAACACACACACACGCACGCACGCACACACACACACACACACACACACGCACACACACACACACACCATGGGGAGTAAATGGGCTGCAGTTGCCATAGAAACAGTTGAGTCCCACAACATCCATTCCAGAGAGCCTTCAGAGAAAAAAGAAGTGTTTGTCTCATTTTTCAGATGTGTGTGTGTGCGTGTGTCAACATAAAGAGTCACACACACACACACACACACACACACATACACGCACATACTGAGAGCCAGTGTGTGTGTGTGTGTGTGTGTGTGTATGTGGTAGAGCCCCCTCTGTGATCACAAAGAGCATCTCTCATCCCTGAGAATCCCATTTCACGGCCAGGCTTAGCAATGCCGGTGTGTTCTTATGTGTATGTGTGTACACATGGTTATTATCTGTATGTGTGCGTGTGTTGGCGGAGGTTGGGGCTGCTCATACAGGTTGGGATTATTTGAATTAAGATGTGAAATTCCTTCCACACAACACCAAATGAAAGACATCACAGTGTGAGGACTCTTACGTGTCCAGACTGATTTACATCTACAGCAAATTAAGACAAAACAGGTTGTTTGTCATTAAAAAAGATTAGCCAAATGCGAATATGTCAGCTCTCACATCTAACCTGCTTGGTTCGGTTCAAACAAACCATGATGTGTTTGCCAGTTTGGGTTGTTTGTGCTGGTGTGAAAGCTGTTAATTGAACGCCGGTGCTGGCTAAACACTTGGACTGACGATGCCTGTAAAGGAGGTGTCTGCTTCCAAGCGGAGTGTGTGTGCTGTTCGTTTGAGTCGTGAAAGCAAAGCAGACCAACCACAGGACTGCGTGACAGTATATATATATAGATATATATATATCTATATATATATATAAAATGTGATTTTAGCATCAATTCAAAAGATAAACTACAACTGGAGATTTTCCCTGATTAATCAGAAAGAGAAACAGACACCATGTTGAGGTAGTGTCCTGCTCCACGTATTGTAGCATTACAGATGCAGTAGGTAAGACTTATAAAACTAACTTTCTGTCATATTTGCTGAAACTGACCCTATGTTCCAGTAGAACTACATGAAGCAGGTCATTAAAATAAAAATCCAGCTCCTCTGGCTCCACCTACAGCCTGGAGTGGGATTTGCAAAAATCCATAACTCCCTGTTCAGATGCACCAATCAGGGCCAGGGGGGGTGTCTAACTGTTCAGATGCACCAATCAGGGCCAGGAGGGGTGTCTAACTGCGTGTCAATCACTGCTCATGCAGACGCATTCATTCTCCCTTGTGGGGGGAGGGGCTTAGGAGACCGTTTGGGTTTTAGCAGAAAGTGGGGGAGGGTCTGAGAAGTTGTCGATGTTCAAATTCTTTGGCTAAGTCCTGGATCTTCCCAATCCTACCTGCAGCACCTTAAACGGTGGCGTCTTAATCTGCGCCAGCCCATAATAAGAGCAACACATTCTCATGAATGAGTTTGTATGATATCGTATGAAAACAACAACAAATCATGATACCCTAAAAAATTATGGTGACCGCCAATCAAATAGTTAGTTTAGCGGTCTTTACGGTTACATTTAGCTGACAAAAAAGGTGACTGTGAGCTGGGTACAGAGCGCCGTGATGTCCCGGTGTTTTCAGCGGACATTGCAGATTTTAGCCAACAAAAGGTCTAGTCTAAACTTAACTGTCATGCAGCGACGTTAAGTTAGGCACAAAAACAACTAGTTAAGATTAGAAGAAAATATTGTGGTTTGGGTGAAAACAATGGTCCCCTTAAAGTGCTCATATTATGCTCATTTTCAGGTTCATAATTGAATTTAGAGGTTGGACCAGAATAGGTTTAATTTTCAGAAAACACCATATTTTTGTTGTACTACACATTGCTGCAGCTCCTCTTTTCACCCTGTGTGTTGAGCTCTCTGTTTTAGCTACAGAGTGAGGCATCTCACTTCTGTTCCATCTTTGTTGGGAGTCGCACATGCTCAGTACCTAGGTAAGGACTACTAGCCAGTCAGAAGCAGAGTATGAGGGCGTGCCCTGAAAGTAGCTAGGTAAGGACTACTAGCCAGTCATAAGCAGAGTATGAGGGCGTGCCATGCTAGCAGCTAGGCGAGCATTATAACGTGTGTTCCAAAGTGACCACGTTTGTCTCTGAAGTAAAGGCTGGACTACAATAGAGCTGTTTGGAGCAGTTTGTGAACAGTGTTTTCTGTTGGAGATGGTAAGTCCCTTTGGGGTGGACTTTGGGCTTTTTCACTTTGTAAACCTATAACATGCACAAAAAAAGATATATAATACAATAAAGGAAAGGGAAAAAGCCAAAAAGCATAATATGAGCACTTTAAGTAGGACTCCCCTGGACATGAACACCTGTTTCCTGGGTGAAAGTCTTGTGTTTTCTCCTTAACTTCTTCAGGACATGAACACCTGTTTCCTGGGTGAAAGTCTTATGTTTTCTCCTTAACTTCTTCAGGACATGAACACCTGTTTCCTGGGTGAAAGTCTTGTGTTTTCTCCTTAACTTCTTCAGGACATGAACACCTGTTTCCTGGGTGAAAGTCTTATGTTTTCCCCTTAACTTTTTTCCAGGACACGAACTCCGCTCGCCTGCTTGAAAGCCCTGTGCTGTAGGACCGAACCATCCCCCCCGACCTCCTCCCTACGCGGATCTTCACGCTCTTATACAGCAGCAGTCAATGTGCTGCTGACAGTAATAAATACATACCAATTCCAGTGCATTACTTTTCGTTTCTATATGTTCAAATGGTCCCTGAGAACAGCCTGATGGGAGTATAGGCCATAATCTGAAGAAAAATAAAAAATAATACAATACAATAAAATTATGCATTCACACATATGCCTTCAATAAAAAGATGTAACAAACACATGCAGAAAGTAAATGTGATACTTTCAGACAATTGTTTCCTCATCCCGAAGATACTTAAAAGGAATCCTGAGGGAGGATCAGAAGATTAAAATGAGAAAACACTGTGATAATTCCACTTTTATCTGACACAGTTTTCAGAAAAAAATAGTTGATTTGCATTGCAAACAAGAGAGATTATCTCACCCGACAAGCAGTTTTCTTTCCGTCACTTGTTTTACGAAAACATTTTCAGATCAGAAATGGCTGGTTTAGATGGAGATTTCTATTTTGCAGTGATGATAGGTTTGGTGTGAAGACTGGATTGCTTTCAAAAGCAGCTCTCAGGTTGAAATTTAAATTGTAAGAGAAGGAAAGTCAGACACTGTTCATCTTTGTACAGTGGAACAAAAACGAATTGATGTGAGGGTACCTGATAGCTGCTGTGATTCTCCATCTGGTCAGTTATTACAGCACGCTGTGTGATGAGACGCAGCGCCTGGATCAATAGTGGAGAGGTCTAAGGTCAGAGGCTAAAGCATGCAGACAATAGAAGAAGCCCGGAGTGGTGAAGTGGTGATGATGATGATGATGATGTAGGTTGAAGGAATAAAGAGGAAACGGAGCAGAGAGAAGAGAAAGCTGTGAATGAGAGTGGAGCAGTCTGAGGCTTTAGACAGACAAATCCTTCACACGGAGGAGATAAAGGAGACAAAGAGCGGGAAAGAAAGCATGTTTCTCTCAAACAGAATCCATACAGAGTGGCCGCCGCTGCTGCCGCTGCAGAATACCAATGTGAACTTTTCTACGCTGCGTGTAGAGATTCATTTATCGCAGAGTTTATCTGACGCATCAGAAACTGCTACAGTATAGAACAACACTTATGCCTACCATGCACTAGAAGACTTTGAACAGACTTTGAAAAGACTAAAGTCAGACACTTTCTCACATCTATCGTTAAAGGTGCAGTAGGTAAGACTTACACGTATATTATATGTATAAGACATGTATTTAGCTCAAACCAGTACCCGAGTACAACGGCAAACAGCTGCTAAAATGACGGTTAACAGTGCAGTAGGTAAGACTTTCTGTCATATTTGCTGACCCCCTGTTCCAGTAGAACTACATGAAGCAGGTAATAAAAAAACAATCCAGCTCCTCTGGCACCACCTACAGCCTGTAGTGGGATTTGCAAAAATCCACCGCTCCCTGTTCAGATGCACCAATCAGGGCCAGGGGGGGTGTCTAACTGTTCAGATGCACCAATCAGGGCCAGGGGGGGGTGTCTAACTGCGTGTCAATCACTGCTCATGCACACACATTCATTCTCCCTTGTGGGGGGAGGGGCTTAGGAGACCGTTTTGGGGCTTTAGCGGAAAGGGGGGAGGGACTGAGAAGTTGTTGATGTTCACATTTTTTGGCTAAGTCCTGGATCTTCACAAGCCTACCTACAGCACCTTTAAAGACTGTCATAATATGTAACGACGGGGTTCTTGCAGGGTCACACATTGCAAGACTACAACTAGATTCGTTTTGAAAGAATTAACCACGCTAGCTAGCTACCGTTAGCGTTAGCTGGTAACTTAAGGGAACGTTTGTTGATTTTCTGTTCTGCCATACATGCAGATGAATGTCTCCAGTACCCGGAGGACTGTGCTTATCCGCCAGGAAATCTCCGCTGGATAACGCATTTCAGAAGTGGTGAAAATCAGCAAATTCCCCTCTTTAGCATTTAGCTTAGCGGGACGCCATAGCAACCATAAACAACACTGGCTCTAGCCGTTTGCTGCTTCCTGTTTGGTGCTGGAGGGAGTTGTTCACAATATTTAACTTCACTACCAAAACTTAAAACTTAGGATAATATCAAACACGTTTGACTTTGTCAGAACGTCAAGACGGGAAAAAGACTGACTGGGACTGAGATTTATGACCTTACACCAAACAATGGAGACAACAGGAGTGACCCCGACTCTAGCAAGACTCTCAGGATTTCATTCCGATATTGGAAATTAGTCTGCGAGAATGTTATCGCTTACAAAGTCATTTGGTGTAAGGTCGGCATGAGCTGCACTCACTGTCCTGCTGCTCTCAGGGTTTCCACATCTGGAACCTGTAATCATTAAAAACACAAAAAGATCACAATTAAAACTTGAATGCTTTGTAACACAAAAATAACATACAGGAATTAGGACATAATTAGATGAAGAAGATTCAAGGTTCTTTATTTGTCGTGTGCATAACAGAAGTAGTCGTTGGCAATGAACATCTCAGGCCTCAGGCACCTCCAACAATGCTCATTAAATAACTTAACAAAACAACAAACAAAAAAAGCAAAATCTGAATCTAAGACAAAATAAAAAAATAAAGTGAAATAGTGCAAGGTCCTGGCGGCGAAAGATACATCATGATCTGGCCTTTCTTTAATCAAGTGCTTATTCAAGTATTATTATTTCAAATCTGGGGTCTGTGACATCTGGATTTAACTTGATTTAAACTCAACAGTTTGCCCATCCAGTTGACTGTACATGTGCTTTTAAGCAATCCATCTTCTCTAAATTTAGTAGGTTTTTAGGAGCTTTTAATCATATCATACACTTTTCAGCAGCGTTTGCAGAATTGTCATATAACTGTGGATGTTCCTCTTTTTCTGAGCACTTTAAGGACTTCTCAAGCATATTGGCTCTCCAAAACAGTTACCAAATGGACATATTACTTTCTGTCAAGAATTAACTTTGAACCTCCTCTGTTATGTGTTTTATGGACTTGGACAAGGCTTATGACTCTGTTCCTCAGGGTGTCCTGTAGGAGACCCTGCGGCAGTCTCACAATACACTGCAGGGCTTATACTTGCCTTCTGCCCCAGGGATCATTTTGGGATTCCCCAGGAAGAGCCTGAGGATGTGACTGGGGAGAAGGATGTCTGGGCTACCTTACCTACCTGCCACTATGACCTGAGTGTGGATCAAACGGATGTACATTTCAAGTATGCCAGTTACTGTTCTCAAAATCCCTTCGTTACGGAAAACAAATACAAACTTTGAGCTAGCAAGCTACACGCTGAAAATGGCAAGTTTTGAAGAAAGTTTGGATCGTGCAGCAAGTCAGTCCTGCTTGGTTCTTTCAGAGAATGATTGTAAAGATTTACAAGGAATATGTTTACGGCATTTCCTCTCTAACTGGGACGTTTTGGGACCGATTGGTGGGATTGCTGTGGACGAAGTACACACGGAGATACACTGGTAAGAGCTAATGAGGTTTAACCATGTATCCAGCTAATTTAAATTTACTGTATTGTGTCAACAGTTATCTTAATTTAATATTGTATGCGGCGGGCACCCGGCAAGCTCAGTTGGTGGAACGGCAACCATATATAGAGGTTTACTCCTCGACGCAGTGGGTCCGGGTTCGACTCCGACCTGCGGCCCTTTGCTGCATGTCATTCCCCCTCTCTCTCCCCTTTCATGTCTTCAGCTGTCCTGTCAAAAATAAAGGCTGAAAATGCCCCCAAAAAATTATCTTTGTATGTGCCGTTTTCTTTTGTGTGGTGCAAATGTTCCACCAAAACAAGTTCCTTCCCGACACTATTTATCAGAGCTACCGTCGCTGCGTCCGGAGCTTAGTGCCGCCCAAGGCCATTGTGATTGGTTTCTTTCTCCTATCCCGAATGTATCTGGGGTGTAGCCAGACCTTAGTCTACAGAGCTGTGAAGTAAGGTCTGGCAATACGAGACTACTATGACCAGGACCCAGATAAGTGGTTCAAAATGGAAGGATGGATGGATAAAGCACTGTGGTTTAATCTGGTTTGAACCAAACTCGGTCATATTGAGCATCTTGGTTGAAGATAACTCTATTTGTGCTGTTTTTATTAACTTCAAATATCAAAATGTAACCCCTGAGCGTTCTTCTAGTGCCACCGTCATTACAAAATGTCAACTTTGCACAAACAATATCTTATAAAATATGAATATTTCTTCCCACCTCTGGTTCCTGCTCCTTCCTTCAGGTGAAGACCTGCTGGAGGCCATGAGGCCTTTTTACATTCAATACTGAACTACTTTTCTTCTAAAAGAGATGATTTATACATTAACAGCTGTGAGTGTTATCTCTTCAGCGTGTTAGTTATTAGGGAATAACAACATGTCAGGACACAAACAGCTGGATTGTGTTCTTAATATGCTGACCAAGAAAAACACTCAAACATGACAAAATATTTAAATGAACTCAGCAGGGAGCGTGTGTGTGTGTGTGTGTGTGTGTGTGTGTGTGTGTGTGTGTGTGAGTGAGAGAGAAAGAGAGAGAGAGATCAGATGGAGCAGATGGATGGTGATTGCAGATCTGTGATCCACAGCATATTAAACACACGCTTCTGGCGTCATTTCACCTCTTGCTCATTTTTGCACATTTAATGTAAATGTTTCTGTTTTTCACTGCATGCTGCACATATTAAGTAACAATCTCGAAGATTTATTGAATGTCTGTTAAGTCACACTCTATTGCCGGAGCTGCTGCCCCCGCAACCCGACCCCGGATTAAACTGTTGATGATGAGTGAGTTGAGAGTGAGATGTTGATGAAGTTTTACTTTGGGGACATACCGTATTGGTCCGAATATAAGACGACACCCCCCCCCCCCTTCAAGAATAATTTTTGGAAAAATACTTTTTGAAGACCAAATATTGTTTTCATAAAGAAAATAATTTCCAAGGCCATCAGCTGAATGACTGCTGTGTTAATGGGCATCCCATCATTACGTAAAACACACTCTCCTGTCTCTTGGAAGCGGCCGCTTTGAGGACCACGGTAAAATTTTCTCTGGCTGTTTGCATTTTTAATCGGTGTAACATTTCCATGACAACGCTTCGTTGTACTTCCGTTCTAACTTCTGACTCTTAGGCTTTTTTGTAGCTGGATATATCATTTGCTGCGTCTAAATATGAATGTGTATAACGTTAGTGATAGTGAGATGCTTGCTACAATTACATTTCTAGTGATGAATCGCCGAACACACGTTATTTCCGTCTTTGTTCTAATGCCGCTGGGCGCTCCCTCTCTTCAGTCTCTCTCTACCTCGCTTGACCATACAACGTTACCGTGTTTTCATGCGGTCGTTGAGGCTCCGTCTAAAACTCTGCCATTTTGACCAGCTGTTTGTAACATTAACATAAAATGGATTATGGATAATTTAATTTCTATACTTTATAGCTTACTCTACCAGCTGACTTCTCTATTGGCTGTTGAAACAGGTGACGTCCCTTATGTTCTAAAACCAGCCTCTGGAGACTTGAACAGCTGAAAGTCTAGACCCTAAATATAAGACGACCACTCTTTTTCAGACGTATTTCCAGGAAAAAAAAACCTCTTATATTTGGACCAAAACGGTAATTTGAACTTGGAAAAAAAGGTAATAAATTGTAATATATCGCAGAATATCCATATGTAATATGTAATAATAACATTGTATTGCGACATACTCTAAGTATCGTGATATTATCGTATCGTGGGCCTCTGGTGATTCCCAACTCTAATTTCCATCGGCCCATAATGTCTTAATGCCAGGTGTAACTTCCTTTGACACACTGAGCTCCTCTCTCTTTCAATCTGTGTGCATTCATGTCCCAGTAATGCTTGTTATTAAATTAGCTCCTTATGAGAGTCCTTGTGCTTTCTCGCATCGCAGATTTCCTTGGATTGGGGTGGCACCTGGATCGTGGTTGCGGCTGCTGTCATGGTCCTGCTCAACGCCCTGCTATGCCCTGCACTGCTACTACTATTAGTTCTAGTCATATAATCTTAATTGGTACTATAATTGCCACTGTTCACCATACCATATGTATATCATATAACATACTATTCATGATTATTATGAATCATATTTCTCTATATCTGTATCAGTGTCTCTGCGTCCCAACCGGCAGCAGCAGATGGCTGCCCACCAAGAGCCAGGGTTTGTCCGAGGTTTCTGCCTGTAAAAAGGAAGTTTTCCTTCGCCAATGCACCAAATGCTTGCTCTTGGGGGGGTTGTTGGGTCTTTGTAAATATATAGTGTGGTCTAGACTAGACCTACTCTATATGTAAAGTGTCTTGAGATAACTCCTGTCATGACAAAGGCTATGAGTCCAAGACCATGTCCATTTGAGTCCAAGTCAAAACCAAGTCATGATATGACAGATTAAGGAGTTAGCATGGATCTATAAACAAGAATGATCTATCTTCTAACATCAAACTTACCAATGCATCACATTTAGGCAACATTTCATTTAATTGAAAACAATATTTTGGCTCGCTTTTCAAATTCTTTTTTGCATTTCAACTCAGGTGTTTCGTGCACCAATTCAAAATGCATCTTTTAAAAACAAGGACCTCCTGGCAGCATCACATTTAGGCCCCACTGCCAGCAGGGCAAAGATGCATCAGCTGCACATGCTTCAGAGTTAAGTTTAGCAGAGCAGGCGGTAGCTGCTGCTCCTGGATTCTGCTCAAACCTTCTCCTGCTTCTCCTTTTCCTGGAGACTCTGTTATCTGCTCAGCCTCGTCCACCGTCTGACAAGGGATATTATTTATACCCTGGAGGTAGAGAGAGTGCTGGTTCACGCTGAGACACCACTGTAAGAGTCCTGATCCGGGACTAAAAGGGAACTTTGATCCAGTAGAGATCGGTCCATTAGGGGGAGTTTCCTCCGATCAGCTCCGAGTCATTTATCAATCGACCAAGCAGAGCGGAGCAGAGCGCCTTGCTGGACGCCTCGTCTCTGTGTTTTCTTTCAATCATTCTGAAGTTGTGTTTCCAAAATGCCTGTGATTGGCTGTGGATGTGGTAAAAGTCGCCCATGTGGTCACCACCTCAGGTCTCTGGATCGATTCTTCTGTTAAAGTGGCGCATCAGTCATTGACAGGGGTGCCAGGTTGGCGTGTTGTTTGTCTTAAGTGACATGTAGTGCCATATCGGTGGGGTTAAGTTCAGGTACTGTACTTTAATGGCCCTGCAGTCCCATGTCGAAGTGTCCTTGGGGAAGACACTGAACCCCAAGTTGCCCCCGATGCTGCGCCATCGGAGTGTAAATGTGTGTGAATGTTTATCTGTATGGCAGCCTTGGCCACAGTGTATGAATGTGTGTGAATGGTTCCTGTACTATGTTAAAGCGCTTTGAGTAGTCGTTAAGACTAGAAAAGCGCTATATAAGAACAGCCCATTTACATTTACATTTACTAACAGATCAAATGTCACAGAGACTTTTCCAGCCTTTTCATAGAGCGTATTCTAATTCAGAAAGTGAATATCTGCTTTAAATGATCTGATTTATATCTAATCTGTACTTTTATCTAAACTGATCTGCCCAGCTGTACTCTGATCTGACTCAGTTTGATTGATCACATTTTAATCGTTGAACCGAGTTTTAGTTTAGCAGATGGTCTACATCAAGTGTAAATACTTTTCTACCCAGAGGGATTCTGGGAGAAACATTTAATATTTGCTATTTTAAAAAAAAATCTTTTAAACATGAAAATGATCCAATTAAAGGATGTTAAATCTTTTGGCATAGCACATTATATATCTGCAATTTTACTGCCAATTCCTGGTATTAATACAATGACGAGCGTGAAATTAATAAATGTGCAAGCGGAGATCAACTCTATGATTCAATATTTTCATCAAACCTGTAAACTATGCGTTTGTTGTTTGTTTAAAGACATTGCAAACAAACAATCAAAAACTGTGGCACAGAAAAAACTGATGATTTTGCCGAAATGTTGCTGAAGCTGAAAATGTAAATTCTGTCCTGATGGTGGCGCTACAGAGCGGGATAAACCAACAGGCATTAGTATAGGGGTTCTTAAAGGTCCAAGCCTGAATTTGACTTTAGGTAACTTAAGTATTTTTCAGCCTGGACCCTATGATCCTATGTTTTTGTTTCTAAGTGACGAAGTGATGGAAAGAACAATCTTTGACTCCAACAACACACTCCCAACTTGTCTGGGTAACTAACGGAAGTGGTCGCTATGGCAATGCACGTCAATGAATCTGTGGGAGGGGGGGCTCGGAGATTCTCAAGGGGGGGTTGTATTTGCCCCTATTTTCCCATGTTTTTGTGTCTAAGTGACTGATGGAAAGATGCTTGGTCAAGACCCTTTAGCGTCACATTTTTTAACACTAGGTAGCCCTTTGGTTAAATTTTTCTAACGTGTAGGGTCTGGTTTAGCCTGGATGCCAGCTGAACTTAGCCCCGCCCACAACATTTGAGGTCGGGAAGTTCGGTCTGGACTTGATTCGTTATGGAGCAACTATGCTTGAACCAGAGCTGTTCGGACCAATCAAATTGTCAGGGCGGGCTTTATACAATGATGGACAGATGATCAACAGTAACGTAATCAACGACGTCACCGAACAGCAGTTGGGTTGAATTCGTTTACAACAAAGATGGCAACAAAAGATCGCTGGAGAATTGAGATGTGTAGATTCTGCCATCGCGTCTGTTATAGAAGATATCGACAGCGCATTCATTTTAAAAGAGGAACAGAGAACCGCGATCACGTATGTATACACATTGCCACACCCGTCCGCACGACATGGAAACTGCCGCCTCTGCATTTGCTCTGTCAAAGCCTGCCTTTGACTTGCAGCTTCTGTGACGTCTGTCTCCGTTGCTCTGATTGGTTGGAGGTCTATCCAGTTGAGTGCAGAGGCATTTTCTCTCCTGGTTCGGTTGAAACACGCCCCATAATCACAGCCCAATGGAGCAGAATCAGACTCATATTCTGACTAGAATCTGAGTATGACGACGTCAGGCTAGGTCTGGTTAGGTTTACGCAACAAAACTACTTGGTTAAGTTTAGGACAAGATTGTAGTTAGGGGTAGGGGTTTGGGTAAGGGAATGGTAAAAGTTCTCTCGATGCCTCCCGCTACCTCGTCCAATGACTGGGGAGTTGAACTTGGGAGCTTAAGCCAAAGCACTGGCCAGTGCACGTCATCGGCAGCTCTCCATTCCCATATTACCCATAAAGGTGTATTTACCAAATTATTTGTCATATTGTTTTTTTTCTTAAGGAAAGGGTTTTGGATTTCTGACTTTAAAGGGGTTAGGGTGAGGGTTACCCCTAAATTCTACCAGGCGCATCTGCGCTGCATTCCTCCATAGCCACCACTCAAGACAATGCTTGTGATTCCATCTGCCGCAACGCAGCGCGTCGCAGAAGCGTCTATCCACTCAAAATACACGCCACCTCTATTTTTGACAGAGCCGTGGGGCGTTTGACAGGCCGGGAAAGGTAGTGGAAGAGCTCAAGCTTTTGAATGAGGCAAAATGCTCCGCTTCTGCACGCTCCCGGTGTGGTATGACGTGTGGTGGACGATGGAACTAAACCGGAACGCGGGGCATCCGCGCCTGGTGGAATTTCGTGATGAGTTCCAGATTGATTCACTTCTCAAATCGATCTGGTACAAATCCTTTAAGACTTTCAGAAGAATACAAAACTTTCAATTCAGGCTCTCTTGTAACTTAACTTAGCTTAATTTAACACCCAACGTGAACTAGGCTGGGATGCAGAACTCTGTAGTCTTTAATGTTTTGTGTTGTCTGATCTGTGTAGAAACTTTCGTGGTGATCTTTAACTGACTTCATTATCAGCGTAACAGACGTGAAACCAGCGGCTGGCTGTGCTGGAGCTCCAGAGGAAGGCTTTGTCTGAACTGGATGGAGGCTTTGTGTGTCAAAAGCTATTCTTCCCTTTCCCCTTCCCCTTCCTCCTTCTCTCCCTTCCACCTCCTCCTTTAGTCTTCTGGGCCAATTTTTGCAGGCAGCAGGGGACGAGAGGAATGAGTCTCCTCACAGCGAGGTGTTGCGCTGAATGGGGAGAGGATGATGAAGGCTGGAGAGAGAAAAGAGGCAACACTTCGCTGTTTGGCAAACTGAGTGCAGAGGAGCTTCAGAAACCTTCTGCCTTTCTTTTTAGACTCGAGAGCACAGGCTTCATGTTTGTTAACTGACGCGTATTTACTTCTTCCTGTGG
This sequence comes from Sander lucioperca, assembly GCF_008315115.2. NCBI lineage: Eukaryota > Metazoa > Chordata > Actinopteri > Perciformes > Percidae > Sander > Sander lucioperca. Next base: position 46,026,345 of record NC_050173.1, on the reverse strand, counting down.
AATCTGACATGTTTGCGGTTTTACTTTTTGTTCATTTTGGCACAGAAGATCTTATTTTAATACCTTAAACAAGCCTTATACTTTATATATCTTAGCCAGTTTTATACATTGTATTTTCAGACAACTACTTGTAATGTAAAGTGGTCCCTTGTAGTGATAAAACCCACACAGAGGTTGCTTTTCAGCTCCTAGTTCTGGTTTTACAGCACATATCCTGTCTGGTTTAGCCTCAGCGTCCCCTGCAGGTCACTAATAGTCTGTATACAGCATATGCAGTCAAAAGTTTCACATTTTTATAATTTAGCATTTTGAGTGTCTGGCTGTGTTTGCAAACTCCGATTGAGTGAGTTATTGTCTGTTTTAAAAAAGAACGGTCATGTTGGGTGCGGGGTTATTATATTAAAGGTGCTCTAAGCGATGTTAGGTGACGTCACTTCTTGTTGACGTTCAAAGTATTGTCAAAGAAAACGGAGGCTAGCTCGCCCCTCCCTCCTCCTCCTCATCCCGTCCCCTCCCCCTCCCTTCCGCGCACTAACCCCCCAACCCCCATCCCCAAATCCTTCTTGTCGGTTATTGGCTGGAACACTGTTTGTTATGTTTGGTGGTGCAGGTTGGCACAGATTTTTGTTTGCAGTTTGTTGAGCCTGGATTGTCTACAGAGACAGCGTTTTTTTTTACAGTGTGTTCAGGGGACAGGCAGCTAGCGGATAGTGAGATGTTTGCTGTATGTGACAAAAAATGTCACATCGCTTAGAGTACCTTTAAACTAAAACTAAAATAAGCAGTACAAATGTTTTTTAGTAAACTGAAAGTAAAACATTCAAGATAAACTAAACTGAAACGATATTGCCAGGTAAAGAAAATTAATACAAATAAATATACATAATTTCAGTTTTAACTCACTTAACAGTGAACTACAGAAATTCAACAGACTTGACACATCATGGCTATTCCTATAAAGTTCTCTAACCATGTCTTTTGTATGTAGCCTTGATGTAGCTCCATCTAAGACAGTATACCTGGCCCTGACAAAAACTACCTAAAGCTACTGTTTTTTTTTGTAGGGCTTTTAGGGCGTTATTTCTGACAGGACAGCTTTAGACATGAAAGGGGAGAGAGACATGCAGCAAAGGGCCACAGGTCGGACCGAACCTGCGGCCACTGCGTCAAGGACTGAGCCTCTAAAACTAGCGCCCTGAAACTAAATATATAAAAACTAAACCTTTCTTAAAATCTGAAACTAAACTTAAACCAGCAAAGATACTCTGAAAACTAACGAAAATTCAATTCAATTATAAAATAAAAACTGAAGACAGACCCTGGCTCTTGGTGGGCGCTACCGGTTGGGACACAGAGACTGCTATGATGCAGTGCTAAAACAGTGCTTGGTTGGGTGTGATAGCAGCTTCTGAGGTTTTGTATTTAGTAGTCTTCTTGGTGGGTGGGGGGGCGGACTTTACAAATTGTTCCCCAGGCTGCACAATAACACCAGAAATGATTCATAAAGTGTATTTTATAAAAATAGTTTCCCGGAGACAAACCTCAGCTTTGTGTCTGAGTGTACAGTTTGGTTCGTATAGTGTTCAGAGACAGAAAAGCTTTTCGACTGCACTGCTATTCAGAAAACGGAGAGGTGAAACACACACACACACACACACACACACACACACACACACAGCAGGTCGCATCTCTGCTTGTTTTCAGCATCGATCGCAGAGATCGACCCACTGAGCCTCACAACATCCAGCCAGTAAGCAGTCAGCCACTGACCGGCCGCTCCATCGATCCACTGCTCCACTGGCTGACTGATTAAAAGCCTGACACAACTGTTTCTTGCCTGTTTATGAACTGTCTGACTGGATTCCTGTTTGAAACAGCTTCGCCGCCGCACTCAACCTGCGACTGTGTCCCGTTTGATCCCACCTTGGCTCGATTCTTCTCATTCTTTCTCGTACGATTCATTCTTGTTACAGGATCGATGAAGTTTCCTCTAATGTTCATTAATACTGAGGCTCAGACAGGGAGAGCGCCCTGTACGCAGCGGGCCGCACGTTTGATTCCTGCCACAGGTCGTCTTTCAGCGTTACCAAAAGGCTTGGACATTAAAAGGGTTGAAGGGTCGATAGCTCGCTGTGTGGCCGCGCTCAATCGGCTGGCTGATATAAAGCTCCTGATTGGCTGAGAAATGTTTCCATGGATTTATACGGAGAGGGCTGTTTGTTGATCTTTATGTGCAAAAGCTTTAAGGTTTATTGGATGTTTCCTGTTGGTTTTGTAAGGGGTCGTTTCCGATGATGCAATGTGACGGGCGATTTCGCCTCAAAGAGAATGTTTACTTACACCAACCTCAACATTGATAACGTTCTTCGACCTTTTTACTGGGTAGAAATTCTCTTCAAATTTCTCATCAAGTGTTTACCTCAAAAGCAGCCTCGGGCTACAAAAACACATTCACACTTTTTTTTTTTTCACAGGGAACTTCAGCTTTTGCCATAATGGTGAAATACCAGCACGCTTTAACATGACTGATGTTTTTGTGGACTGCTAATGATAAACTCTCCGCCTGGTGAGAATGAATGAACAGGAGGGGGAGGCGGCAGAGTGTGGCTCTGTTTTTTTTTATCAGTACTGGGGCTTCAGAGCTGCGTGTTTTCACGGTGAAGTGGTAAATTCTTCAGGCGGAAGCGGATTGTTTTCCCACCTTTGCTGGCTCGTCCTCCCACTCGGAGCTCGTCTGGAGCTAAGCGCTGGCGTTTTTTTTTTTTAAAGCTGTTTTCTGGTGGCTTTAGTTGGCGAGGGCGAACGCACAAAGACCCTGCAAAATCACATAAAACCCCTCTCTTTGAAATCCTCCAACCAGTGCATGCTTTTTAACACACGCGTCTGTAATGCAGGACGAGGCAGTCGAGTTAGGAAGGATCACATTAAAGCCAGGTTGGAACATTGAAAAGCGATCAGGCCTGAGTGGATTAGATGATTCTTCTTTGGGATTAGATGGTTCTTTTATTGTATTACAGTATCCATGTGAACACTTTATATGTATGTATGTCCCTTTAAAACATGAAAAGAAAGAAAGGATTCCTTTAAATTCCTTTCAGAGCTTTGGGTTTATGGAACCTAAACACTGTGCTCTTCACGATGTAAATATAAATATAAAAGTACCCTGAAGATGCTTTTGTTTTAGGCCTTAGACATCAAACCATGGCGATGTCAGTCGGTCGGTCCACCACTTTGTGTCCATACTAAACAAAATTTGACAGCTATGGAATATGTATACTCACACATTCATGCTCCCCAGATGATGAATCCAACTGATTTTGCTGGTCCCCTAATTTCCCATCTAACGCCGCCTTGAGGTTGCCTTTTATTTTTCAGTTAAATGTCTCGTTAACCTTTTGGATGGATTGCCATAAAATGTGGTAGGAACTTGTTTTTGGTACCATAGAATATATTGTTGCAGAAGTCAAGCCCTTATTGTTACAAATGACTGTACGAACGTTTCTGCAGCAGTATCCAGGGTTTAATGTACATTAGACAGATGGCACATGGTTTGCACAGCAGTATTTCACACCATCTACATGACTGGGTGGAAACTAGGGAATATTGAAATAAATATATCAAGTTCATTTTATCGGTGTAGATGCTCCATGTTGGCCACACAGCAACTCACTGATGATCCATCCATCCATCAGCTCAATAAAAAAATAAAAAATAAAATAAGAATAGAAACACTGTGCTGGTGTCAATTTAAAGCCCTGGTAGCAATATATAATATTGAGGAGGTGACACATCGTGATGCATCGTGATATTGAATCGACTCGAATCGTTGACAGGATAATTGTAATCGAATTGAATTGTGAGACCAGTAAAGATTCAGACCCCACTTGGTGACCTACAGCTTGGTCTGAGCTCAGACTCTGGAACCAAGTTTAACGTAATACTAATGATCACAGTACAGATTGTCATCTCTCTGTCTCTTTCCTTTAATTATGATTAACATGATGTGATCAGGAACTCAGTCAAGGGACTCGGTCCGGGCTCGGCCTCTCGAGGACTCTCTTCCCACTTATACACATCTATCAGTATAGATTCACAACATACTGTAGAACTGTGAAGGTGTGCTACTAGAATGTTATGCTTCACTGAGCAAGCAAAGGGTGGGAAAAAATAGACCTGCAGTGTAAAACAGCATAGGTCTCTCAGAGTCGGCAAGGTCTAATACATATGTATAATGTATAAATGTAAGAGGATGTCTTACAGACGTGCCGTTAACAATACGCCTGCGGTGGAGACTGCCCTCAAGACACTTGAAACACAAACTTAAAGGATGAATAAATAATCGTTGTTTGCATTTAATCTGATCTGAACAGTCTCATTAATGTTTGACAACTGGCACACCGTGCAGCCTACATATTCTTTATACTGGGAGCGCGCACACACGCACACACACACACACACACACACACACACACACACAGTGTATCAGTAGAATATATTACAGTCAGATGCTGCTCTTTGACTTCTTTCTTTTGAAAAATACAGCTAAAAACAAGAGAACACACAGCCTGCAAATGAAGATGTGTTTTCTCTTTGCTTCATGAGACTAAAAACATTTTTTTGTGAACCCATAAATATCTTCTATTTTGATTTTTCCTGGCTTGGTTCTCTTTCATCCGCAGGACGCTGACGTCAGGTTTTAATGAGCGTCTCTGTTGTTATCATCATTAGGACTAATGCTTGTTATTTGTTGTTGTGCATTAAGGCTCTGCAGCGTTAAACTAAAGCGGGATCAGACGTGAGAGCTCATTTTGAACAAGGTCGGAGGTTTATATGTGGGAAGAGAGTGTCAGTAGTCATATACTTTCACAGTATATATGTATATAATGAACCTTAACAACCTTATTTTGTCTTTAGACGTAGCTTTTTGCTCGTACATCAGGGAAACACAGGAAAATGCTCTTGTTTTGTTCTGCTTGTCTGGGTTTATTTCCAACCGATCTCTGAGTTTCTGAATGAGTTTTGTTTCAGCTTTTTGTTTTTAAAAAGCCTCAGAGCAGCGATCTCCAGACGATTCACTCGTGGTTGAGTTTGTACTGAACAAGAGGAGATCGGCTTTGATATGGGAAACATAAACATTTGAAGAAAAAAAACAGAAAGTTACAAGAACTTATAGGTGAAAAGTATCTCTGTTCTCTGATGCTGCTCTGTAAAGCTGCTTACACATGAGGTGGGGCGCAGAGCATAGTGCAGACATTTGAGAGGCAAAGCGCAGCGCAGGTATACATCATTATCGCTTCGGACTACCTCTTCTCATTGACTGCGCTTTGAAAGGTCAGCAGCAGGTCTAGCTCAAAGTTGAATTAACTTGAAGGCAGTGCAGATTTTTTTCTTAACCTACCTAGTCAATGTTGTGGTAGTCTCGCATTGCCAGACCTTCCTCCACAGCGCTGCGGAGGAGGGTCTGGCTAGTTCACACAGCATTCCGGGATGGGAGAAAAACATGCTCTGGTTTATTGGCATTTCTTTAAATCAATCACAATCGTCTTGGGCGGCGCCAAGCGCCTGGTGGAGCAACGGTGCCTCTGCAAAATAGCCTCGGGAAGGAACTTGTTTTGGTGGAACATGTAAAACTGAGATTGGATAGATAGTCTAGCTAGCTGTCTGGATTTACCCTGCAGAGATCTGAAGAACAGTTAACCATAGTCCTCCTCCTCCGGAGTTTAAAATTACAACACAAAGAAAGCAGAAGTTAATGGACTACTAGCCGAATAGAGTGACATCCGGCGGAACCTGGTGGATATAGACTACCTCACGTTGATGGGTACCCAGCTCAGTCACCTTGTCTTGGCTACACAGTCTGTCGTGATTTCGTAACATATCACACAAATTGTTTTCATACAATCACACGATCAATATCTAAAGCACCTGCTTCGAACATTATCAGCCGATTAAATGGCCGTTATAAGTTGTCATCTCTACCATAGATAAGAGGCATTCTACTCTCAGCCTCCTAGTTGGCGTAGCAGGCCATCCATCATCCGTTGGTAAGCTGGATCACCCATCTGTGTCATTATTCGACACTTAGAGCAACTGCTCGAGCGCGGCGCTGTAAGATGGCGTTGTAACAGCGATAATGGTCGGGAGTAGACCAAAGACCAAAACTCCATGTAAGGAAGGTTAAGGTGGTGAATGGGTGAACCAAACACAAGATTTTCACCCGGAGGAGTGGTGTTTGTGTCCCGTGTGAAACCAAATGTCAATGTTTTTTAAAGTTACATAGGCAGGGGGGTAGCACAAATTCTGGGCCCTGTAGAAAGGCATTTTCTATGGGCCCCTCCCCGCATCCACAGCTATTCATTCTAGCATCTTTTTGGGCCCTCCTCACATGAGGGCCCTGGGTACTCAGTCCCCTTTTTCCCACCAGTTGATGTAGGTTACGTAAATTAACTTTCCTACAAAACGTTCTTAACTAACGCCAAAAACTTTTGTATTTTAACCCAATCCACATTAACTAAACCTAACTAAGTAGTTTTGTGGCCCGGAACCTAACCAGGTATCCTTAGTTTTGTTTGAATTCACAACGGGACTCCCAGAGTGTTAAAAAGTGATGCCAAGGGCTCCTGACAACGCTAACAGCGACCGTTACCATATCAATAGATCACTGGTTCTCAAACTGTGGTAGAAGTAGCACTGGTGGCACGCAAGCTCTCTCTAGGGAAACGCAGATGGAATATCTGATATATTTAAAAAAAAAAAATGAAATAAATTAATTTGAAAACATAATACTATAGAAATACAACATTTCAAATAATAAGACCTATATCACAACATTATAAAAAGAAAGGGAAATGGAGTCACAACATGAATTGCTTTCTTGCAAAAAAGCAGTAGGCTTCAAACACATTTTTAGTAACTGACTTAAACTAAGCCCTAAATTCCGTTTTTTTCCAAGCCAAGTATCCCTAAACTTGCACTTCCCCATAGCCTATGGTACCGTCTGAAAGAGACTCACGCCAATAATACGAAAGTTGATTGGCTGCAATATAAGTTGCATGTTTAAGACCTGTTTAAAATGATTTAAGACCTAGAAAACAATACTACAGTGAATGTAAGACTTTTTAAGGCCTAAAATTTTGATTTAGAAATTGTTTACTTTTTTAGACTTTTTAAAGGGGAACTATGCAGTTTTTTGGCGGCGAGCCGCCGGCCTCAGCATCAGGAAGTATGACGTGATATCAGGTCTCGCGATGTAACGAATTGCTTCACCGCACTGCACACATACACCCATTCAGGAACTGGCTAACAAGGTAGTGATAGAGTTTTTCACACTATCGTCATGGCTGAGCCAGCAAAAAAGAAGCAGAAAGCTAGGAAAGCATTGTCGGAGGAACAGAGAAAGAGGAAACGGCAGACTGACCGAGAGAGGAGTCAGACACAAGTAAACACAGGAGCTGCCAAATATCTATTCTGAAGCTGTAGGGGGAGCTCTATAGAGAACCCTACGAGCAAAAAGCGAGAAAACAGCGAAGAAATGGCCAAAACTGCATAGGGCCCCTTTAAGTCCCCATGGAAACCCTGAGGCCTATGCCTCTATTTTAATGTCGGCCATAATGGTGGTGCTTAGAGAGCCTAATATTTTCTGAAGTGGTACGTAGTGTAAAAAGTTTGAGAACCTCTGGAATATTTCATAACAACCTTCTGATCTACTAGTAGGCCCTTTCTGATAACCACTGATAATGTCCATTAAATGGAGTAATTACTCTCCCAACTTCAGGCTTTAGTGTTTCTTTGTCTTTTTCTTGTTTTTGCCTCTATAACTCTCATGTCTTTTCAGACTCTGCGACTCCCTCCTGCTCTGCATTACCTGCTGATTACATTCAACCCCACACTCACCTGCTCCTCGTCACCTAATCAGCCCCTCAGTATATGTACCAGTCCAGTCCCCCAGATTATTATGTGTGTTTACCTACAGTAGCTCTGTAGCGGTCTGTCATTCTCAGTTGGATTCTGATCCTGCCTGCTTGTGTTTTGACCTGCCTTTTTGGACTGTCCCTTTTGCCTTCCCCCTTCTGCATTTGTTTACTATGTTGATTGACTACCTGGTTTGATCTCCACTTTTTAAACACTGTTTCTGCACCTGAACTGTTTTCTGGGTCGTGCTATTGGGTTTCTTGCCTGCCATGTTGTGAAACCTGACAGATAACATTCAAAATGGGTGGTCCAAAGCTGCTTGGCCACCAGATGGCCGGCTCTATATAGTATTTAAGAGTGCTTTCACACCTAACGTGTTTAAAGGTTCCCTGCCACACAAAACTGTTTTGTTTGTTTGAAATATGTTAGGTCCATATGTGTTTGTGTTATGTTGTGAATGTGAAAATGAACTGCTACCTCCTCTGTCAGCTCTAGCTACTGAAAAGAAATAAGCGGAGAAATCAGGCCAATTACAAAAGCTGGTCAGTCTGACGTGGTGTTGCCTGAGCTCATTACTATTCATGAGCTCGCCCAGTTGCACTGGGTAAAGGATGCTGATAGCCAAGCTCTCATTGGCTAGCTGTTAGCAAATCAGAGTCAAGCAGCTTAGCTCGTTGAATATTAATGAGAACTGGCACAAATCGAGCTGAGTCTTCCTGCAGGCTTTCTATACCACGCTAGAATGGCTTGAAACAAGGTAACCAAGGCATTTTTTCCACAAACAATGTTACAGAGTCCATGGTAGAACTTCAGACATTATCACAAAGTAATGAAATATGTGTGGCAGGGCACCTTTAAACTTATGGGCAAACACACAAGAATTAGTTTGAACTGCACCAGTCTGTTTTGGCTGGTGTAAAAGCTGTCAGGTGTGGACCAGACAACTGGACGGAGACCTCTTCAAAAGATGGGTACCTAATGTGAGCATATTTTCACACATATCACTCAATCCTATAATAATCACACTTATATTTCCAGTTGTGAAATCTCCACAGCTGAAAAGTTTGCTTCCAAAGGTAGATAATACCATTATAGTAGAGCTCCATGACTTCATAAATGCTTATGAATTACCCCAGTGTGGGATTAATAAAGTAAATCCTATCCTATGTATAGTGTGTGTGTGTGTGTGTGTGTGTGTGTGTGTGTGTGTGTATATATATATAGTGTCTTAATTATTATAATTACTTTACTGTTTGATGGTAATGTACTGTTACTTTAGACCAGTGGTTGTCAACCTGGGGGTCGGTAGCCCCCCAAGGGGTTCGCGAGATAATTTCTGGGGTCGCCAGATGGTTGGGGACAAAAAAATGAAATAACATATTCTAGATTGGGGAATGGTTTTTACACTACTGTGTGAGTTTGGTACATTTCATTTAATGTTATATTCAGAGCTTCATGTATAAATCAGGAGTTCCTGGAACACAGAAAGGGGGTCTGAAGGCAGGTGGGGGGGGGGAAGAAAAAGTCACAACTGCATCAAAAATCCACAGAGCCTGGAGCAAATTGGACAAGGCTAGGGGCTAGCTGCTAAAACTAAAACTAAACTTTATTAATCAGAGCATTCACAAAAAAAAATCACTCAATCGAGGCATGTAGATACCAGTTTGCAGCTCTTTCTCTTGTTGTCGAGGTGGGGTCGCGAACATCAACTTCATTATTCTGGGGGGTGGCGACTTGAAAAGGTTGAGAACTACTGCTTTAGACTGTAGTGAAGAAAGTGAAAGCTGGACAGAGGCCTCAATACTATTTCCCAATTCATCTGTTCACCTCTGACATTTACCTACAGGAAGACAGCTGAGATGGACGCCACGATGGCTGCAACACATGTTGCTCGTAACCATGTAAGGAGGATGTTATTTAAAATAAATGTAACCAGAATACTGTAAGTAAGGAAAAATAAGACGTAAATCCAGTAGAAAGTCACATTTGGTTTGAGATGGTTGTGAATGCTGAACTGTCTTCTGCACTGTAAACCTTTCGATGTATACATTTATAGCTAAAATCTCAAACTATCTTACTGTTTTAATGTTATACAGTATCGTACTGTAAATGGCAGTGCATTCTGGGAGAAAATAATAATATTACAGCACTATCTGCGAATGTTACAGATTACAGGTATTTACTGTTAATACCAATGCATCTTGGGAAAATAAAGGAGAAGGCGGGAAATACACTGCAGCCAGTCAACCCAGTCTCACAGCAGTTCGTGAAATGGTCACGTTATTTAATCTATTGATTCGTGTACACGGGCACGTTTTTGTTGTTTTTTTTTCGTGGTGGCCAGCACGAAAATGTAAACTAATGTATTTCAATGGAAAGCATATATCGCGATCACAGCACGACTATGGTAGTGAGTAGTATGAAATGCCGAAAATCCGCGTAACAAGGTAGGTTGGGTTGGTGGATGGGTCAAACAATACAGGACTTTCACCCAGGAGACCGGGGATCGTGGCCCGTGTGGCGTTTTGTTTCCCCGTTGTTGTTTTCCTAATCACAACCGTCCCGTTATTGTCGCGCGTCCCCTGCGACCATCTCCCGGTGTGTGAGGTGTCCTTTCCCCGTTCTTCTTTTCCTAAACCCAACCTCCGCCGTCCCGTTGTTGTTGCGTGTCCCCCAGAGACCGCAGATCGTGTCCCGGGGTGTGACGTTTGCTTTCCCCGTCAATCTTTTCCTAAACCCAACCTCAGTATAGATGGCTCCCATTTCGTGCTGGCCACCACGAAAAAAACGAGATAAACGTGTTCTTGTACACAAATCAATAGATTAAAAATAACGTGACCATTTCACGAACGTCATGAGGCAAGGCAAGGCAAGGCAAGGCAGCTTTATTTGTATAGCACATTTCAGCAACAGGGCAATTCAAAGTGCTTTACATGAAAACAGAATAAAAAATTTAAAACAGTTAAAATACAAGAATAAAAGTTACAGTGCAGTATAAGAAATGAAACATTAAAGAGCAATTAAAACAGTTAAATATATAAAAGCAGATAAAATAAGAATTTCTCTTTATAAGCTTATATAGAAAGAAAGGCAACATCAAATAGATAAGTCTTCAGCCTTGATTTAAAAGAACTGAGAGTTGCGGCAGACCTGTAGTTTTCTGGGAGTTTGTTCCAGATATGTGGAGCATAGAAACTAAACGCTGCTTCCCCCTGTTTAGTTCTGACTCTAGGGACAACAAGCAGACCTGTCCCAGACCACCTGAGAGGTCTGGGTGGGTCATACTGTACTAGCAGATCAGAAATGTATTTAGGCCCTAAACCGTTTAGTGATTTATAAACCAACAAAAGTATTTTGAAATCAATTCTTTGAGGCACTGGAAGCCAGTGTAGAGACTTCAGTACTGGAGAGATGTGATCCACCTTCTTGGTCTTAGTGAGGACTCGAGCAGCAGCGTTCTGAATCAGCTGCAGCTGTCTGATTGATTTTTTAGGGAGACCTGTGAAGACTCCGTTACAGTAGTCTAGTCTACTGAAGATAAAAGCATGGATAAGTTTTTCCAAGTCCTGCTGAGACATAAGTCCTTTAACCCTTGATATATTTTTAAGGTGGTAATAGGCTGACTTAGTAATTGTCTTAATGTGGCTGTTAAAATTCAGGTCTGAGTCCATGACTACACCAAGATTTCTGGCTTTGTCTGTTGTTTTTAACATTATCGTTTGAAGCTGAGTGCTGACTTTCAATCGTTCCTCTTTTGCTCCAAAAACAACCACCTCAGTTTTTTCTTCATTTAATTTAAGAAAGTTCTGGCACATCCAGTCGTTAATTTTCTCAAGGCACTTAGTCAGTTGTTGTATTGGACTATAGTCCCCTGGCGATAAGGTTATATACAGTTGTGTGTCATCCGCATAACTGTGGTAGCTTATTTTGTTGTTTTCCATAATTTGAGCCAGTGGAAGCATGTAGATGTTAAACCGTGTTGAGCAAGTATATGACTGTACATTTACCGTGGAAAGTTTTACAGTGTGGATCTCTCGGTACTGTGTGTTTAATAAAGCGGTCTTAATCTGAAGATCGAGTTTGTCATAGGTGCATAAAGGCTCAACACTAAAACCCTATTTATGCTCCATAGTATTGAAAGGAAGGCAGATGTGTCAAAACCTCATGACTTGATTGATGTTGTTTTGTGATTTTGGGTGGACTGGCCCTTTAAAACAGTGCCTGCACTGTTCCGTAGTTCAGTGGTTCTTAACCTTTTTGAGTAGCGACCCCCCCAGAATAATGAAGTTGGTGTTCGCGACCCCCCCCACCCCCCTCGACAACGAGAGACAGCTGCAAAATGCTGTGTTTCACACAGTAATGTAAAAACTATCTGGCGACCCCCAGGAATTTTCTTGCGACTCCCTTGTGGATCCCGACCCCCAGGTTGAGAACCACTGCTGTAGTTGAACATGTTGAAGGTAGAGAAGCTGCCATGTAGCTGCTACTCGCCTCCCCCCTCTCCTCCCCCCTCTCACTCCCCCTCTCTCTGTGAGAGTGAAAAGCCCTTTTTTTGTTCATCACCAAGTGGCTCTAAAATCTACAATACCAGGAGACATGTTTAATATTCCTCTCTGTACATCAGATATTTTCTTTTGCATGAAATCAGATATTTGCCCCGTTAATATTCTCCAGCTTCCATTATGCACAAAAAAAAACATTTTATACTTTGACCAAGAAAATGATGCCTGGGAGGCGTTTCAGTACAGGGGGATGCAGCTGCACCGAGGGGGCCAGGGGGCTGACGAAGAGCCACAGTGACCCCTACAGGACGGAGGGGGAAGGACCGCAGGGGCACATGGAGGGATAAAGTGGGGGGGAGAGAAAGGTAGAAAACATATAAAAGATGCAGCCAGAGAGTAAAAGAAACAGAGGAAATGATGAAGACAAAGAGGGAAAGAGAAAGGAATAGAACATAATGAAAAAGACAAATCGAGGTAAAACACTGATAAATGACTCCCCCACTGAAATGAATAATGAGGATTCATTTTGATTTATTTTGCTCCTGAACGTTGAACAATATTAACATTTACAGAAGTGGTTCTCAAACCTTCTCTGCCATGCCCACCTTTGCAGAAAAAACATTGAAACCAGTTTATTGTTTTCATCCGTTAAAGTGCTCACATTATGCTCATTTTCAGGTTCATAATTGTATTTAGAGGTTGTATCAGAATAGGTTTACATAGTTTAATTTTCAAAAAACACCATATTTTTGTTGTACTGCACATTGCTGCAGCTCCTCTTTTCAACACCACTGGACCACGGGATGTTCAGGTGCAGGTTAGGCCCCCGTTAAAATGTGTCATCACATTTTGAAGAGTTCCCTGATAACAGCAGCTCTAGAATAATTTGAATCCATAGATATAAAGATAGTTTTAGACATGCACATTGTTAGGAAAGTCAGTAGAAATACGGGCTAATATTCTGTGTTAATATGAAGGAATTTTCTGTAATGACTTTTCACAGTTGTTTTTCCATATTTCGATTTTTTTGGATTAACAGAAATGTCCGTTAAAGGTACAGAGGGTATACTCAAAATGTACAGAATTTTCCGTTTTTGGATAATAAAGAAATATCCGCAAAAATGAACGGAAAAGGAAACGGAAACTTTGATTTTGGTCATTTCCCCTCAGTCTCTCTGACTAGGACGGCATATCAATGGAGCAAAAGTTCTATTAGTGCAAAAATATCGCCATTAATTCTGTGAACTCTACAAAAAAAGAGTTTTTTTAAGATAAGTAATGCTGCGACAAATTCCTACCCTATCTACTAGTGGTGTGCGACACTGCAAAATTTGGTATTGATCCGATACCAAGTAAATACAGGGCCAGTATCGCCGATACCAATACTTTTTAATTAAGGTGGATTCATTATCAAATTGCTAAATCTAAATGAATTTTCATGACCTTTTTAAGTGGTTTTATGATTTCACCTTTGGATTATTAACAAGTCAAAACTCAGGACAGAATTTGCATATGCTTGTATATATTTGTTGTGTTAACACTGTATCTTACAGCCTTTTTACAAATTATACAGCTTGCCGTTGTTTCATTCTTGGCCTGTAAATATAGCCACACAGCGCTCCTCTTCCTCTCTGCCATTATTCTGTCGTCTTTGTCCTGCTTGTGTGCTGCTGGCCACTGCCAGTCCTCTTTGATGAAACCGCAGGGGTGCCTACTGGAGGGAAACTAAAACTAAAGTATCGATCTCATTACACTGGTATTGATCAATATCAATACCAACATTGGTATTGATATTATCGATATTTGGATCGATCTGCCCACCACTACTACCTACGTTACGTAACTTAAAAACAGAAACCTGAGACAATTTGTGCCTCTTTTTATGTGGCAGTAGTGAAAATTAGTCATCCTAAATTTGTTGCGTTCTGGTTTCAGAATGATGAACAGGACGTCGGCTCTACAGGATGATTCTTTTCCTTGGCAACTATCATGTTTTTCCCAAATGATGTATATATTTTTAGGCATTTCTTTTATGAAATGGCTTGAAAAATAGTGCAAATAGCTGCCGTAAAATGGAGTATGCCCCCCTTAGGTTTGGGCTGAGCCCTGAATGTTTACAACATCCAGCTCCGCCCCTAGGAACTACCAAGGGTGAATACGTTCTTAAAGCTATAGTGCGTAGTTTCAGTCAACCCCATGAGGAATTCTAGGTAATGACAACAATTCTGTCGGCGTGTCCACATGATACAAGCCTTCCGTGATCGTGCATCGCCCCCACCCGTCCTCCACACAGTTGCTAGTAGCCAAGGAGGACACGAAGGATTAAAAAAACGGACAAAATGGACTCTTCAGAAGAGGTAACTATCTTTACTTGAGTTTCTGCGCACAAAAGTCGAACTTTTTGATATTAAGTTACATTCAAGCCATTGCCAAAAGAGTTGCTACAAAGCTAATGAAGACTATCAGCTCCACACAACTCTCTCTGGATTTCTCAGTATGACTATGTTCAGAAAATGATGATGTCCGGTGACTTTCGCGCACAGAAACTCAAGTGAAGATAATAACCTCTTCTGAAGAGTCCATGTTTTTTTAAGCCTCCGTGTCCTCCTTGGCTACTAGCAACTGCGTGGACAAGGAGTGGGGACGGTGCGCCGACAGTTTTTAAAATTCCTCATGGGGGCGACAGAAAATACACACTATAGCTTGCCCCCTAGTGGCAAATGGGCACGTGCCTAGAATGTCTATGCCTAGATCCGGGCCTGACTGTAACTGCCATTTTCCTGGATTGGACACACTGTTTTTACACCTAAACTCTGGCTGAAGTCACACACTGAAACTTTTAAAGCTACCGCTGAATAAAAGATGAATTTCATGATCCAGAAACGCCTTGCCACCGTCAGTTTTATGCTTAATTTCTTTTCTTTATTGTCACGAGTATATCTGTAAATACCAGAGTCTAATCACCGTAAACTTCAGTGACCTGCGGCAATAAGAAACCGTTACATCATGTTTTATTTTTCTTCAGCAAGTCTGAGAGAGAGAGAGTGCGTCTAAGGTGGCCTGATTACACAGGTCAGTTTTATAAAAAGACAATTATACAATGGCAATTATGTAATCCGCAGATAAAAAAATAACAGGACAAAGGGTGAAGCACGTAGGCAGGGATATTTTTCCTTGTACAGCTGTGTGTGTGTGTGTGTGTGTGTGTGTGTGTGTGTTTGTCGAGAAGTTTAGTATGTTTTCCTAAATGCTTCTCTATACTTCTTAAACAATTATTACTCAAAGTTTGCTTCTGGCTTATTCACAAAAGTCTAATATCTTAAAAAATATCAGACATTGTGATGGATATAAAATAAATTCCCTGATTTATTGCCAACGTTGTCCCCAGTCCACCACACACAAACACCCAAAAGACTTAATTATAAAAAAGAAAAACTCACATCCAACATACTTTGTGCTTTCATTTGATGTGTAAGTTCCCAAAGTGACCCATCATGGCCCCCCTAAAATTCAAGGCAATTCTAAAATTCAAGGCAATTCAAAAAATGTGTGGAAGTTGATGGCAGAGTTTTCACGGATTCCACAACAAAATTGAAAAAGAAATAATTTGAGAGAAATAGAGAAAAGAAGGAAATAGGAAGAAAGCGAATTGCTGAAGTTATACAAACGGGTATGATGAGAACTTATTTTCCAACGCTAGAGAGGAGAAGCATTTCTACAACAAAAATAAGGAGAATCTCTGAAACTGTTCCAGTTGGGGGCAGTTTTTCCTCGTATGGCTTGAACTATTGGAGATAAATCGTGATTTCACAGCATGGTTACCCAGATTAGGTGATCACAGAGTCATGAATTCTTGCTGGGATTTGGCGGAGAGACAAGACAAGTTGGACCCCAACCAATCACAGCTTGACATCTTTCACGAACATTACACAGATCGCATATGTTGGCAGCGTCATGTCTCACAAATGTTTGTCGTCCTGGTTAGTTACCTGATTAGTTATTAGGGGGCTTTTACACCTGAAAGTCCGAACCAAGGTCCGGACCGAAGTTCGTGTTTTTGCATTTGATCCGGTAAGTTTTGGTTTCACACTGCAGTTATGCAAGTACACTAAAGACCTAATACATGACAAAACTACGTCCTGCCATCATCACATATGTGAGCTGCGTCTCCTGATACTTGTAATTGATTGGTTTGTAGACAGGCTTCCCCGTACTCTCGTACCCTCAGAGTTTTTCCGGCTGACTGCTGCTCTCCCCGTGCTGTTTTGTTGCGTTGTTGAGAAGCAAGACACTGGAACTTTACTTGGGATTTGAGGAGCTGCAGCATTTATTCAAAGACAAACTGACACCTACACTGTACATTTACTGCCACTTAACAAGTAAACTGCTGATTTATTCTCTGCTCTGATAGCCAACAGTTGGTGCTCTGAGCACTGACACTGTTACCCTCTCTCACGTACACACTAAGCATTGAGCTGTTCCTTAAAGGAGCTTCCCCGGGCTTATAACAGGAAGATAGCCTGCCAGAGCTTCCTGTATTTGGTCCGAAAGTCCGAACCATCCAAAAAATGCTTTCACACTAGAAACGAATCGGACCATGGTTCAGTTTTGATCCGGACTGAGACTACCTTTTGGTCGGACCAAATTTCGGCCGTTTGGTCCGGACCGTGGTCCTGGGGGAGGTTTCAAATCTGTAATTTTCGTTCGGATCAAACTGAAAAGTCCGAAAGTCCGCACCAAATGAGGTAGATGTGAAAGCCCCCTTAGCCATTGACTTAAATATCACAATACCAAAACACAAAATAACTTACACATGATCAAATAAAATAAGACCCAAACAATATTCAATTCATCACATTTAAAAGCTCTCACGTTTTGCACCATATTTACCTTCATACGAGTCTCCCCTGGTTTTCTGACCACGCTCAGAAACTAAGCAATCAGGAAAGGTTAACACACAAACAAACGTACATGTGTCATTAGTATGAGAAAAAAATGAGATTTTAACTGTGTCGGGCTCGGGTCGGGCTCGGACATAAATATCTTGATGCCTGTCGGGCTCGGGCCGGGTTCGATTACTGCTCTGTCGGACGCAGGCCGGACTCGAACAGAAAAATGCAGCCCGATCTATTCTACATCACTTTCTAGACCACACTTTGCACTAACTGTATTCTGACCCTTTAATACATCTCAGCGGTGATATAGACTGTCTATTCATGTATATTGTGTTATTACCTTATCACTTTCGCATATCCACCGACGTACTTACACCACACTTTTGCGCCGGCTTTGTAATGTCTACTTAATCTGCACTTTATGTAGCCCATTGTATTCTGTATTCTTGTATTGTACTGACAGTGAAACTGTATGTTGTCTCGCACGCCTACGCTTTTCTTAGCCAGGTCGCAGTTGCAAATGAGAACCTGTTCTCAACGGTCTATTGTTTAAAAATAACTGGTAAGAGCTAATGAGGTTTAACCATGTATCCAGCTAATTTAAATAGCTTATGTTACTGTATTCTGTCAACAGTTAACTTCATTTAACACTTTGTGTTGTCTTATACCAACTCCAACTTATTACCACTAGTTTTACACTTATTTGTGGAATTCATGCTCAATTAACCTCATTTATATGAAATTTTACCAAATTTTTTTGTTCAAAAAGCAAAAATTATAATAAACCACCCCAAATTCAATGAAACTAGTGATCCTATCCTTCATTTTAGCTGCGCAAAACATTGTATGGAACCATCCATGTTATTTTTGGCCAGTTTGGTTAAATGAAACCCAAAACGGGTCGAATTTGACCCGAGGACAACAGAAGGTTAATAGTATGTTGCATTTTCTTCTGCGGGGTGCAAATGTTCCACCAAAACAAGTTCCTTCCTGAGACTTTATTTAGCAGAGCCACCGTCGCTGCGTCCAAAGCTTAGCGCCGCCCAAGACCTCTACAGTGCTGTGGAATGCAAGACTATAGTTCCCTAAAATGGAATAAAGCATCATTCCTGTTTAATTTTTCCATGTTGTGTTTGAGAGAGCGCCCTGTTTTGCATCACAGTAACATTAGACAATAGCATGCTTTTGTGTTTGTCCCTTTCCTGTTTCAACATGACGATGATCCCCGTGCACAAAGCCAGCTCCATAAGGAAATACTTTCCCCTGTTCGGTGTATTAGAGCTCGACTGGTCTGCACAGAGCTCTGATCTTAACACCATCCAACACCTTTGTAATGAACTGGAACCCCGACTGTGAGCCAGACGTCATCACCTAACATCAGTGTTGGACCTTTTGTGGCTGACTGGGTATAGTACAAATTTTGAGGTACTTGTACTTTACTTTAGTCTTTTCTTCTCATGCCACTTTCTACTTCTACTCTGCTACATTTCAGAGAGAAATATTGTACTTTTTACTCCACTACATTCATCTGACAGCTTTAGTTACTAGTTACTTAACAAATTAAGATCTTTGCACACAAAACACATGTAGTTTATAAAATATTTTTTATTATAGATTAAACTACCCAACAATATAACGGCCTACAAGTAGCTGAAAGGATTAGCCGAAAACAAATACACTACACACTTTTGATCGTTTCTAGTTTCTAAAATGTGAGTATGTTTCTACATTGAGTACTTTTAGTACATTTTCCTGATGATACTTACATACTTTTACTTAATTAACATTTTCAATGCAGGACTTTTACTTGTAACAGTATTTTTACAGTGTGGTATTAGTACTTTTACTTAACTAAAGGATCTGAATACTCCTTCCACCACTGGAGAAAATCATCCGGGGAAAGCCTTCCCAAAAGCATGGCGGCTTAGTCTGGCTATCACCAGACCAAGCTCAATCTTTTAAGATTGAACATTAGTCTGGGGAGTCTGCTCTGTATTTTCTGCTGCACAAGAGGCGTGATCAACGGGCATAGTTCAAATGACTCTGTACACAATTGGATAGTCCTGC
The DNA here is from genome assembly GCF_008315115.2 of Sander lucioperca. Classification (NCBI taxonomy): domain Eukaryota; kingdom Metazoa; phylum Chordata; class Actinopteri; order Perciformes; family Percidae; genus Sander; species Sander lucioperca. The sequence goes on along the minus strand of NC_050173.1, from coordinate 46,006,970 downwards.
AACCAATCAGCGCGACGAACAGTGGCACGACCGCAACAACGGGGTTTGAGCTGAGCTCCATTCTTTGGGCCACCAGCGGGGCTAGCTGCTAAATTAGGCTTTTACCAAAGCCGGTCAGTAGAAAGGCAAACATATCCTTCTTTTGTAGGAATTGCTCCGTTTTCAGAGAAAACTTGCCTTTAAAATCTTCTAAAACAGCAGCGACAGCGGCATCAACGGGTTGCTGCCCTTTGGTGCCGCCATGTTGAATGTAAACAAAAAGCTGCTTGCCGTCGCTTCTCTATCGCCATCGTGTTAAACCCGCCAATGGCGCGGCAGGTGGATAAGCCAGTTTGTGATTGGTCCCCACAGATTTGTAACGGAAGCAGGATAGAAACATTTACAGGTTTACCCAGTCTAATGGCGGCTCTTATAGCAGCAGATTTAATTCCCATTTGGGTGTAATGCTTTGGCGTCTACACATGAATGAATAAATTCATTTATTTTTTATTTGCGTGTCTGGCTGCTTACACGGCCCATCCATTATAGGATTATTCAGACACATTTTTGAATAAACACTTTCCTAGTGCTGACACAAAACAATAAGTTCATAAAGGGTACACATATGGAGTTTACAATTCGACACCTAGTGTCTCAGTGTTTAGTCAAATTTTTCCCTTTTTACTTTTCCAAAGCTTACACTACTTTCCTCTCCAGTGATGGTGGAGACGGCCGCATTTGCGAGCGAGCCGGAGAATCGTCAATCTGTCCTCCCCTGATGCCCCACCTGCTCATACTTTCCAACACAACCATCCTCCTACCTTAACGAGTTCCCACCCGAGCGTTTCCTCCCTCCTGGTGTTTGTCGAGAGGTCGAGAGGCCTGCCAGCCCAGATGACCGGCGGCGCCCCGCCAGAGCAGGTGTTTAGCCATATTGGCGAGGCCGTTAATTACCCACAGTCCCCCCGCAACAACACGGACACCGGGCAGGCACCATATTGCCGCCATATCGTCATGACAACACATCAAACAGACACGGTGAGGCCAGGAGTGTGGACTTGAGCCTGTGGTGGGGAATTTATATGATGATGATTAAGAATAGAAGGGGAAATAATTAGAGCGCTGCACTCGCCAAAACCTACTCCATCTGTAAGAGTGTGTGTGTGTGTGTGTGTGTGTGTGTGTGTGTGTGTGTGTGTGTGTGTGTGTGTGTGGGTGGGTGGGTGTGGAGAAAGGCTACCCAGAGCTTTGTGGTGAGCGCCACGCGATTCCATTCCAGATGAAATGGGATAGCAACACAATTATCTCAAGTCCAATTCTTTGAGGCCTATTGTGTCTGCAAACTGAGCTTGAGCGAAGGATTAATGTGTCTGTGGGGTTTAGAGCGGAGGGATGGAGGGGTGGAGGTGTGGAGGGTGGAAGCAGTGGAAAGCTGTTGCTTCATCTCTCTGGTGAAAAGACTCTAAGCTCCAACTATCAGCGAGGTGGAGAGAGAGAGAGGCAAGAGAGACGAAAAAGGAGAGGGGAAAAAAAATCTGATGTGGAGGCGGTTGGAGAAAATAAAGGAGGGACTGGCCTTCACCAACAATGGACAGAAGAAGAAAAACACCGAGAGACAAGAGAACAAAAAAACTAGCCATTTATACTGTCAAAATGTAACGAAACATAAGGAGAATAACCCACACCGCCCGCCCAGAGAGCAGGGAGGAGAGGGTAGACAAAGAGAGAGGAGAGAGGGACTCATAGCCATCACAGCCATCACCACGGCAACAGACTGGCAAGAAACACTGGCCAGTTCTCCCAGGATGCTCGGCTCCCCTCATCTGGTATAATTTACCATCACGAGTACGAGCCCAAATCTCCAGCTGAGTGAGTTTAGACAATACATCTGCTACTGCAGGTGGAGTACTACCAACCGCAGTAACAGGAGGAGTATTGGGAGGAACAATATTTTTTGTTCATGTTTTTTTTTTTTTTTTTGGTATTTGTTTCACACACAAATACAAATCACATTAAAGAAATATATAATGCATATGAGGGACATACCAAATATTTCCGTACAAAATCACCAGTACATTTTAACTATTACTGTTCAAAGTTTCATATAAAATAAGTGTAAAAAAGAGAATTACATGCAGAGAAACAGAAGTATTTACAGTTTAAGTTTACAGTATTTAGAAATAAAATGGATATAATAATGGATATCCACTCAAATCAACGGCATCCACACAAAGCACGTTGCTATTGCCACGATTGACAGCTTTATTCGGCTCGTTTTCTGTGAACGATGTGGCGAGGGGGTAACGTTAAGGCGGAGTTAGCAAGCTAACTTTAGCCAACTTACACTGGCTGGCTGGCTTGCTGGTTCCGCCGTGCTTTTATGCTGCATCTCTTACAGAGAATGAGCTAAACAGCGGGCTGGGTCTAACATTAGCGGGCTGGGTCTAACGTTAGCGGTCCGCTGACCCACGGAGGAAGGTCTGGATAGTCCACACAGCATTCCGGGAAGGGAGAAAAACGTGCTCTGGTTTATTGGCATTTCTTTAAACCAATCACAATCGTCTTGGGCGGTGCTAAGCGCCAGACGGAGCCACGGTGGAGGAACTTGTTTTGGTGGAACATGTGTACGTTCAAAAGTTGTTTTAGTCGTGCAACAGAAAACTCAGATTGGACAGATAGTCTAGCTAGCTGTCTGGATTTACCCTGCAGAGATCTGAGGAGCAGTTAACCATAGTCCTCAGAAATCCACCGGAGTTTAGAACGCCAACACAAAGGAAGAGGAAGGTGACGGAAATCTTGCCGAAAATTTGGGACATCCGCCAGAATTTCTGGCGGCACCTGAACAATGCTGGAAATGAAATGTGGTCGATATAGACTAACCAACGTTCAATGCTGGATAGCGGGGCGATCCCTTCAGTCAAAAAACGCCCCTGTGGGCTCGTACCATATCACTGGTCCTGCTTCCTCCATTGACAGCCCATATGAGCTCCATTCGCTGGGTCCAGTTCAGTGCTCTCCACCTAAAGCTGCTTTACTGACCACTTTACTGACACCAAAACTTGGCTGCATTTCTTTTGCTCCTTTATCAACACGTTGAGGTTCATCACAAGGAAGTACACAAACACCTGAATGCAGCTTTAATCTCTCTTGCATGAACATTAGTCGACTAGAACTTTTCTGTTGGTTTTGCGAGTTGTGAATCCTATAGTGGAAAGAAACTGCTTTGACAAAAAACAGACTCCAAATATATACATTTTACCTACAAAAACATGCACATTCTTCTTAGTATTTGAAAGAGAAAGCAGTCCCTTTGACTCCAGAAATCAATCACACCACTGGCGCCCCTCCCTGCCAAGAAACAAAACACAAAACTTTTCCATCCGGCGTGATGCCCTCAGGCTGTGGTAACTCTGCTGGTTTGATGTTTTTCATGCTGCACAACAACAATAACAACCTGCCTGTCTGCCGAATCAAACCCACAATGCACCTGCTGTAAGTCAGACCTCGGCACATTCACTCAGACGAGCCTGGAGGGAGGCGACATTTTGTTCCTGTACGATCCGTCTGCTGCTGAAGGACTTTCCCTCCAGGAAAATAAATACATGGAATGAAACCTTAGGGATGATCAAAATAATATTCTACGGAGTATCATTTCATTATGATACAATAAGTCAAAATGATGACTAACTGGCTAACTGGGGTGTTATTTACCGCATGAAAAACATGTAAACTTTATACACGGTAGCAAGTCAAGTGATACAATTTTGAAAGATGTGAACACATTTGTCACAGGAAGAATGAAGATGAAATCCTACTTAACATCTGGCTGGCAATGCAATGGGAAATTTTCATTTCTTTTTTATCCAATTTCTGATCTCATTTGGGTTTTGGTGGTGTTTTCTTGGGCTTAAACACTGTTGTCACCGTAATAAAAAGATGCAAGTGCACTGCCTTTCCTAATCCACAGGTGGTGATCTGTATCCAACCCGACCACACAGACAGAGAGGCGTGCACGTAGCTGGCGTCCTGTCTCCTGCGTGTCAGTTGTGTCTGCAGAGCTGCGAGTGAAGAATGAGTGGCGGCGTCCTGCTGTCTCTGAGGAGCGCCGGATCAAAGACTGCAGTGGAGAGCGAGCTCTTTAAATGACATGGAGAGCGAGACGCCGTTCACGTCACACAATAATCCTCTGCCAAATAAACCCTGTCAGCAGAAATCAATGAAGGTATGATGTCTCATTCATCCTTTTACACCACGAACAGTGTTGATGCTTTGCCAGGCCGCTCCACAAACACCCAACAAGCCTCAAAGGTTTAGGGCTGTCCTCAGTCTCGCAATGAGGGTCTGGCTAGTCCACACAGCATTCCTGGATGGGAGAAAAACGTGCTCTGGTTTATTGGCATTTCTTTAAACCAATCACAATCGTCTTGGGCGGTGCTAAGCGCCGGACGGAGCCACGGTGCCTCTGCTAAATAGCCTCAGGAAGGAACTTGTTTTGGTGGAACACGTGTACGTTCAAAAGTTGTTTTAGTCGGAAAACTCAGATAGGACAGATAGGGTCGTAACTCTGTGTTGTAACTCTGTCTGATGCCCCCACTGCTAGCCTAGCTTAGCACAGATCCTGGAGGCAACCGGCTCCAACTAGCCTACTGATGGCTGTGTCTCATGTGACACAGTTGTTATTTGTACACGCTGTGACTATACAAATCACAACATGTAAATAGGAACATGTTGGCGTTATTTTGTCACTTATTGGGAGCAGTAGGCTAGTTGGAACCGGTTCCCTTCAGGATCTGAGCTAACCAGGCTAGCGGTGGGGGCTACGGGGAATAAGCTATAGTCCCAATAAGTCGGCATGTTCCTTTAAAAACAACCAGACATTCATTCAAATCGAAAACCATTGAGGTTTCCCTCATTTGCAATCTTGTCGCAAATGAGAGTCGTTTGCCAAAAGTCTTAACTCAAGGTCCACCTAGCTTTCAACCGCATGTACACAGTCTTCCTTAGCAGCTAGACTTTAATGAAATTTCATATTTGTAAATCAGTGGCCCATAGATAACAACCTGACCATGTTGAGGAAGACTGCGAAAGAAAGAGCACGTTGAGTAGGGATTTTAACGAGGATATTCTTGGAAGTGGTAAAAAAAATAATCCATCCTAGCGCAAGATTTTTTTAAATGATGATTACTTTCTGGAAACTTCTCCAGAAAACTGTGATTTCACATCATAAATTATGTTTTAAACAGAACTGGACAATGAATTATCAAATAGTTTTATTCTAATTTCCAAATGAATGAGGGAACGGTTTCGAACACAACTAATGAATGGGAAGGGTGGATATTTGGTGTTTTGAGGCACAGAGACACTTTTGACGTTTAGTTGTAATATTAGGATGATCTGCTCAACTTGTTGAACCTGGTTAGTCCCTTAGTATATACTATTCCCTCACGGATCAGCTATTGGGCCACCATTGCTATGCCACTCAAGTCTCTGTTCATGTTTGCACGCCTGCCTGGCTGCTCCATTTTTGAATTTGTTTCCCCCTGGCTGACTGCCTGATCATGTAAAGTGCTCATACTCATCCTGCTCTGTTCCAGGGTCTTGCTTTTGAGTCTAGACCTCTGCTACCAAAGCCATAGATTTTGCATTCCACTTTTCACCACTATTCACATTTATTCTAAAAAACGAATTAAAATGTAGCCCCTCCAAACAGGACTGCTTAAAAAGTTAGGAGAATAAAAGGCTGCTGATGAAACAAGGATCGAGTTACACCACCATAAAAAGATCCTGGGTCCTTGCAGGTATTTATTCAGGGAAAATGGATGTTATTTGGGCGAGAATTAAATCAGAATTCTAAATATTCAACCCTGACTGTACACTGATCTGTTTGAACTTCACATGTATTGACACTCAATGCTGCACAAAGCAACATTGAGCTGCAGATGAACAAACTCGGGAGACGCAGCTTCCTAAAACTCGTTTCATTGCCAGACCACTATGCTAATGGTTTCATTTATTATTCGGTGTGACATGATGCACATACAGGCAGCTCGTCATGCTGTCCTAATCTCTGCAAACACGTTTCAGCTCGACAGCTTCAGTTTTAATTGCTGCTTTGCTCTCTCCGGCTTCAGATGAAGTGAAGAGCATCAGGCTTAATGTTTGTTTACATCGTTAAAGACACATGTAACGATGAATCAGGATAAACAGAAGAGAGGCCAAAGATCACTCACATCACTTCATTATCAAAACATCTCATCTTTAAATCCTGAGCATGGAAACCAAATACCAAATGCACCACAAGCACGGAGAGACACAAACAAACCAACAAAAAAAGACACAATTTTTAATCTCAAATAGTGAGCTCCAGAGCAGAAAAAGAGAGTGTGTGAAGGAATGGCGTCTTATTAAAAATATGTATTAATAGCTGCCATGTAAGTAATAATAGATGATTATGTCGGACATCGGACACTTCAGCAACTGTCCAACGTGTCCACATACAACGATCCGTATTACATATTACGAAAAGTTCTGCACAATTTGTTGTGCGTTATAGAATGTCCAATATAAGCAATTAGCTCAAGCTCCTGCAGTGCAGATCCTGTTGAAGCTACAAAAGTAAGTTAAAATAAGTCAGCGCTGACTTTTGCATTCACACAGGACATAAACAGCGGCCTTTTGGGTGAAAGTTCTGTGTTATTGTGACCCATCCATCCACCCTGACCTACTCCCTAACAGGGGGTAGTGTATAAGTGAAGCCAAACATCTGTATCGCCCCCTGGTGGCTGACTGCAGTACAGGTCATAAACCCCGCCCCGTCAAATACATATTTTAGGTCGTTCTGATCATGCATTTTTTTGATAAGTTTGGTTTTAATTAGTTATTTGGTGCTATAAAAATGTAGGGAAACGTATATACAGTCTACACTCCCTACACAGACTCACTCTTTTGGTGGGTTACATACGAATTAGGAGTGCATTACTTTCTTAGTTATAAGTACGAACACAGTGAATGACAACAGCCTGATCTGTTTCTGTACTTGTCCCTTGTCCCTGAATAATGTAACAATCCTACAGGTTTATGGGTCCAGAAGCATGTTTTTAACGATGCTAATGAAAGATGAATACTAGACGCTTCATTTAAATAATAATCAAAATAGATCTACATTGAAATTTTCCTCTGTATACTCTGAAGATGAGACTTCATGTGTTTAGATGAGTCCGTGTAAAGGCAGAGTAATAGACGGAAAGGACCAGAAATATCCAGCCCTGAATCTTTCTCCCAGTTTACTCTTGAGGGAATTCAACGACCCTTTGTAGACATTTGGGAGTACATGAATCCTATATTTCTTTAATTAGTGGGGTTAATGAGAAACAATCAATCAAGTGGGAAATCTGGCAGCTGCTTTTAGGAAACTTTAAGGGGGCCTCATTAAATCTGTTGAATCGCACTAGAGTTCATTAGCCCCCATGGTACGGTTTGTGTGGGCAGGTGTGAACGTGGCAATCGCACTCGGATGCGCACCAAAAGCGGACCAAACAAGCCTACCGAGACCTTCTTGAAGAGGTGGTCTGGGTACACTTTCAATCAAGCTCTGGAGCGGTTCGTTTGTAGTGAGAACATGATCCGACCTCAGACTGCACCAACTATATGTGTACTCCCAACCCGTTCTCACTCCCAACTCGTAAAATATGCTTGGTCAGCGCCTCTCAGCATCAGATACGACGCAAAAATCCCCCTTCAGCGTCTGTATGGAACGCACCGGGCAGAGCAGCAGCTCGACAGACTGAAATGCCGCATAATAAATTGAAGGAAAATATAGGAACACAAGACCTAATTTTGAAAATGTCCTAGAAATGTGGGAACATAGGACTGTGGGAACATAGGGCTGTGGGAACATAGGGCTGTGGGAACATAGGGCTGTGGGAACATAGGGCTGTGGGAACATAGGGCTGTGGGAACATAGGGCTGACCCCGTGAAAATACCAAGTTAAATGAAAAACACAGTTATCCTTTATCCCAAAGTGCTTCAGGCGAAGGAATGTCTTAAAACTTGAGTCTTAAAACTTGAGAAAGAAATAGTAAAAGAAGAGGAAACTTTTGTCTGTGTGCTTTAGTGACATCTTCTTTAAATGGATAAATTCAGGATGCTGCTGTTCTTGTTTTGAACAAAGCGGTTTGAGACCATTTTTATCTCTTCACACACAGTTGTGTTTCCTCCTCTGCAACTCTTTAGTAGTGAGCCTCGACAAAGGACGGCTGCTTTTAAATGCAAGGGGGAAAAAAAGTGAGAAAAATACCAGCATGGTGATGAGCGATAGAGCAGCTAATTGTGTCCTGGGAGATAAAGACGCCGGCAAAAGAGAGAAGTAGAAACTCCCTCTTCGTTATCAGCTCTCTTCTGAGACGGTGGCTGGCTTGGAGTTTCTTTCTCTAAAAAAAAAAAAAAGAGCTTGTTAAAAGGAAATAAAAAAAGGTGTGAGGAGGCACAAAGGACGCTTATCCACCTTTCATGCAGCCGACAAAAGGAAAAAAATCTCAGCTCTGGCTAATTACAACCAAGGTGATGAAAGAGACGGACGGAGACAGAAAAGAAAGAAAATCCCTCTTTTTTTTCTCACCTGGGAGAAGGTGGAGAGGTCAACAGTTTTCTTCCTGAAACTCAATCCTTTTGGGGGGGGGGGGGAGAGAGAGCGAGGGAGAGAGAGAGAGCGGGAGGTTGATTTGATGGACGTGGAGGTGATTGGTGGACGCTCGTCTTCGTTGTCTTGCCGCCACCGGTTGAACAAATTAAAAGTGTCTCCCAATCTAATGAAAGTAAAGTGCCCTCAGAGCTTTTACGTCTCGCTCTTTCCCTTAGAAAAATCCGATTGTTACTCGTTCATTCAAGCTGCTCCAGACTGATTTCACCTTGTGAGTGTTTCTTTGACTTGGACATGTTTGAGAGAAATAAAAGGCTGGGAAGCAAGGGGGGGGGAAGTGGGAGCAGATCCAGGCAGGTTTTCCTTTCTGCGCCGTGGCAGCTTGGATTCTTTCCAAGGATCTGATGTCTTTATGCCTTGGCATGATGCTCCATTGTGTGATTAATAAAAGTTTGTATTTATAAAGGATTTGTGTGTGTGTGTGTGTGTGTGTGTGTGTGTGTGTGTGTGTGTGTGTGTGTGTGTTCCTTTTCCAGACTGTTCTCATGAACCATATGTACATGGGAAAACAAAGGACTTTCACCCAGGAAATGCATGACTTAACTAGTCTTAGCTAAACTTAACCGCAATGTCTGCCGAAACTACCAGCAGCTCGTAGAGCCCTATACCAGGCTCGAAGCCCCCTTTTCTCTAACAACTTTACCACCAACTGCCGCTGATACGACGGAGCTCTGTAGCCGGCGTCACAGAGCTCTGTGCACAGCTAGTAACTACGGCTCGGCATGGTGCCATGTCATTTCTTCGATGCTCCATTGTCCTCCACTAGTCCGACGTCTCTTTGTTTCGAAAAAAAAAAAAATAAACCCTCTGCTCCGACATCCCATTCTTCCGACCACGTAGGCTTTTGTGGATCACCTCCCATAATCTAGAATCTGAATCAAAAATAACAAGCAAAATTACTTTTCTCTAGCTTATTAACACATTTAAATGTTTAGCCTATCTTTGAACAATTGAAATAAAAATGTAGGATAAGTCCAGGGTAACAGGGTAAAGTTAGTTTTGGGTTGGATATGTATTTATATTTCCATAAGCCTGCAATGATAATGAATAGGAATGAGGCATATCCCTGCAATAACCAATGTGAGACGAACTTCATCAGTGAGAAGACGCCTCATTTTGGCTGTTTCAAACAGGAAACTTTGGGATTCCCGACATGTTAAACAAGGCAAAAATCCTAAAGAGATATTATTAATTGTGCCTAACCATAATCATAACCCTAACCCTATATGGCCAGAACAATGGGATGTCGGAGCAGAGGGTTTATTGTTTCGAAACAAAGGGACGTCGGACTAATGGGCGGAGAAAGCGTTGGTGTCACGGTCAACGGTCACCTAGTTTTTCGTAGGATATCATACGTACTGGTGTGCATACTATATGTACTATACTATACTATTTTCATACCATATCATACGGACCCGTTAATAAGAACACGTTGGTTCCTTCAGCCTTTTATGTTAAGCTCAGACGCACCTGAAACCCCCCAAAATCACAATTCACATTGACGTCACCTTGTGTTTGGGAAAATACAATTTTTCTGTTTTTTACATTTAACGATGAATCAGAAAAATAATCACCACATTACAAAAATATATATTATCGCCAACAGTTGTGTGTTGTAGCCCCAAACAATACTACAGTAAAAGTAAGCAGTGAAACAAGTAAGGCTGACGCACACAAACAATGACATAAATAAGTCTCAAACTGTTGGCAGAACGCCAACCTTTGATTGTTAACAGTAAAGTAACTATTAACTTAAGTTTAATTATTAATTAAACATTTATTAGTGATGGTTATTATGAAGTGTTAAAGTCAAGGCTTTAAATTAATTTCTTTGAACACCGGCCAACAGCTAGTAGATTTTTAAGTTACTAGCCAGTCAGATTTTTCACTAGCCACATGTTTGTTTATCATTTTTCTTCTTGACTTCACTACCTAATTTCAGCTCCTCTACTTTGCTTCGCGCTGTTCCGTTCATCTTCTCTGTTTCAGCGTAGCTCATGATGCACGTAATGGTTGAATGACCCGTCATGACATCGTGTTCATGGGAAATGTAGGATTAGTACTACAAGCAGAGTTGTTACCAGATAAAGATTACGTTTCCAAGCCAAACACACACTAAACCACCCAAATTTTTTGGCAGAAAACAGACCCATCTGGCAACAGTGACTTGTCGCATTGTTTCTGCAACTGCAATTTCAATCCCAATCGTCACCCAAGCGGTGCTAAACGCCGGACGGAGCAACGGTGCCTCTGTAAAATATCCTCGGGAAGGAACTTGTTTTGGTGGGACGTGTACGTTCAAAAGTTGTTCGTAGTCGTGCAACAGAAAACTCAGATTGGGGCGCCTGGGTAGCTCACCTGGTAAAGCGGGCGCACATACTGTATATTTATATAGAGGTTTACTCCTCGATGCAGCGGCCACAAATTCGACTCTGACCTGCGGCCCTTTGCTGCATGCCATTACCCTTCTCTCTCCCCTTTCAAGTCTAAGCTGTCCTATACAAATAAAGGCCTAAAATGCCCAAAAAATTATCTTTAAAAAAAAGAAAAGAAAAAAGAAAACTCAGATTGGACAGATAACCACAGTCCTTTTTCACAGCAGACGTGTTGACATGTCATAGTAGGAAAAGCACAGGTGTATTCAAAACCATTAATGATGGCTGCATTCCACTTAGGAGAGGCCCTGGTATTGTTCATGCTGACTCACTGAAATAGCTTACTGGGACACTTGATGGAATTGAGCCATCGTTAAGGTTATCAATTTCAGCTGTGCTTTTCCTACTATGACAAGTCAAAATGTCTGCTGTGAAAAAAGTCTATTACCTCATGAATCCACCGGAGTTTAGAACACCAACACAAAGAAAGAGGAACGTGACGGACATCCAGCAGATTTTCCGGCGACATCTGAATAATCCCGGCAGCGAAACATCGTCGATATAGACTAGTGGGCAGAGACAGCGGCAGAGACAGCAGCGGCGACGGCGGCGAACAACACGATGTGTGGGAACAGGGAGAGAGCCTTCGGGGTCAGAGTTCAGCTGGTTCGTCATCGTCAACACGATGGGAGAGGCTCTTCACGCTATGAGCTGTTATGACTAAGAGACAGCCATGAGGGGGAATTTGGGAAGTTGACAACACTAGAAAGACTCTTCGCCTCGGCGGCCCTCCTCTTCAGCTCGTAGACAAACATACGGTCCTGCTCACTGTAAAGAAACAGAAACCTTCATCCTCTCTATGCTCCAATTATTCTCTTTTTCAAGAGCCAGGCGCCCAATGTCAGCGCTCGCCACTAAATTATCTGTGAATAGGTGACTTTGTCAGAGGCACTGCTTGCATTTTTTCCCTACACGGAAGATCAGGGGGTCTTTCAAACTACCTGTTAGCCCAATGTCACCGGTACACAGGATTTTCTGCTTCTCTTTATTTCTCTTTATAGAGGGAGAGGCAGCAGCTCTGCTCTGTTTACTTTCAGCTCTTTTTCAGTGTGTATTGTTGGCTGTTTGACTTTGAGCTGGATGAAACATCAGTCCACACGCAAGCTCAATGTGCTCTTTGTTCAATAGCTCTGTGTATGTGTCAGTATTTCTACTTTTTCTTAATTCAACTCGGCTGCTTTGCTTTTGCTTTGCTAATATTTTGCCCTGAATTTTAAAAAGATTGTTGCTTTCCCCTTTTACAACTTGGGTACTATTTGTGTTGTTTTGGCGAACATTCTTATCTCTTATATTACCATTTTACTCACCAGATTAACTGGTGTTGACCACACAAAGTCAATAGTTTGACACTTTGTCAATTTTGTTCAGCTTTTTGGCAAGAAACATGGCAAAAAAATCTGCTACAGTTTTTCTTTTTCAATAAAATTTGTATTGGTGCAGCATCAAAATCAAGTACAAAATCAGCACAAATCACTGTTTTTCTTTTCGTTTTAGCCTTCCAAACATACACCCACCCCCCTCCAAAATGCCCTCCAACCCAACCCATAAGTACATCTGCTACAGTTTTAAATAAAATTCAATTTTATGTATAGTGTCAAATCATAACAACTTATGTCAAGACACTTTACAGGTAGAGTAGGTCTAGACCACACTTTATAATTTACAGAGACCCAACAAGTCCCCCAAGAGCAATCATTTGGTGTGACAGTGGGGAGGAAAAACTTCCTTTTAACAGGCGGAAACCTCGGACAGACCCAGGCTCTTGTTGGGCGGCCATCTGCCACGACAAGTTGTGGGGAGAGAGAGAGAGACAGAGCTATTATTCATAATAATTATACTAGGTGGCGTGATGAACAGAAGCAATTATAGTAACTGTACTGATAATAGAACTATGACTAATAATGATGGTAGAAGCAGCAGTGCAGGGTGAGCAGGACCACGGCAGCAGCTGCAACCACGATCCAGGTGCCACCACAATCCATGGAAATCTGCGAGGCGATAGAGCACAAGGACTCTGGGGTTAAAGTTAGTAACATGCATTAATGGGACATGAATGCTTGTTGAAACGGTGGTTGTACCTTAGCTTGAAGTGTGAAGAAAACTGTTACTTTTCCACAAAAGCAACATTCTACCATGTGCTGTAATCGGGCAAAATGTAAAATGTCTTTCTGTTCTCTGAGTGAGAGTCACCTCCCCTGCCAACCAACTTGAATCAAACAATGATATATAACGTAGCCCTCCACCTCCCCGCCTACAACCACACATTCAAAGGTCAGACTCAACAACATGCCCCTTAATGCTCTTCAAAAACACACAGGCTCTTTTTTTTCTCTCCCTGTTCTGAAGCCGCTGCAGGTGATGTTGCATGACTCGGAGACAACGGCAACGTTCAGCACTCCCAATAATACGACCAGACACGCACACGCACAGACAGACAACCCAAATGGAAGTTTCATTTTGTCAAGTTCATTGATGTGACAGATGATGTGCGATCCGCTGAGAGATAAATCCTGAGACAGCCAACCAGCACATCAGCTCCTAATTTAATTAATAACTCCTCCGTCTAATTAGCAGGCGATGGGGCGGGATGAAAAACATCTGCAGTCACCTGAGCTTCTCAACTCCTTCGCAATCCCCAAAAAGATGAAAACGACAAGATTAGTCTCCAGGGGTGATGGCAAGGGATGTGTTGAGAGAGCTGTGTGTGTGTGTGTGTGTGTGTGTGTGTTCACAGGGTGTAGAGGTGCTGATCAACTGTAAATCCTCGGGGTTTAACATGTGTTTTCAAGCAGCAGGAAAGCAGCCACAGTGTTATCTCCTGGCCCCAAGGATGTACTCTGTTGGAAAAACAAAGATGGCGTTGGGCGTACCTTTGGGATTCGATTGACAAGTTGCGGAGAAGCAGCAGCATGTCGGCTTGTCGGTTTGTAGACGCTCGCCGTCTGGTTGTGTGAGTAATTAAAAGTGGTTGAGCTGGCCTTCGCACGTCCAGAGGCGATAATATCTTTAGCGTGTGGAGATTAGAAAAAACGTCCGTGCGAGAGGAAACATCTCTACAGCTGGGCCTACGGTCAAGGGTCAGATTTTGGTAAGAGTTCATCTTCAACATCTGCGCCTACTGCAGATGTTCACAATCCACCTCGTAAACCCTCATATTTCTAATAGTGTCAACGTAAATACACCACAAGACAGAAAGATATGCTCAAACAACCACACTGCTGTAAAAACAAGACTAACAGATTAACAAGACTTCATCATATCAGTACTATTAAAACACAATTTAGAATCATATACATATGCCATCAGAGGGTTAGGGTTAAGGTTAGTACATCTCTGATTGGTGGAACTCGTTACCATGGAAATGTTTAACTAACCTGCGGCTTGTAGGGAATTATGTCTAAAATAAGGCCCTACGGCCTTTCAAATCTGACTCCAATTTATTAATTCCTGCTTCTTCTTTCATCAGACTTAAGTTTACCAGAACACAAGGATCAATCTGAGACGAAGAGTTCAGTTAAGCAAGTTTACTAAAGTCCAGCAGTTAAGTTAAAACACACGTGTGGGTTCACAAAAAAGATCCTAAGTTTCCCTGACCGCAGATAAAAAGTATACGGGGGTTCAGGTCCACTCAGTCTCTGTTGTGAACCCCGTCTGACCATATCCCTAATCTTTTTATCTTCTTCCTTGACGGCGTCATCCTTCTGTCTCCGGGCAGATTTCTTCAGTTCTCACACACACACACACACACACACACACACACACACACTAACCCAAGAGCCACCCTCATTCCACCTCTCCGTCTGGTACTAAAAAACTGTTTCTAACATACACTTCACATTCCTGAACTATGTCATCAAAGCTGAAGCTAACCATCTGTGTGTCCTTGAGTCTATACATTGTACAGGGAATTGTTCCCTGGAAATTGTAACCACGTCTCATCATTACGCACAATAACACATCTAGATTATAGAAATATTTCTACAGGCTATAACAAGCTGCTATTATTGAAGTCTATGATCGTTCATGTACACAGTCTTGTATCTTTGCCTTTTTTCACTTTTTTTGCGACGAATCAAATGTTTTATGGTCAGGATTCATCTCGTAGCTGGTTGGCTCGGTTCCAGGATTAAAACTCTTTGTAAATGCATTTTCTAAAAACGTCAATACAGATATTGAACGGGGAAAATCACTTCCAGAACCAGAGTCATTAAAAAAGTGGGCAGCCACTGTTGAGCTCTATATAGTTGAGCTCTATAAACTGATGATTTAGCCTTTCTACATCGTATTCAATTAAAAATCTCTTTAAGCATTAGTCCTGCAGCCAAGGCCTCCTAATGCACGGGTTTACTGGGGCTTTAGCCCAGGGGGCCTATGAAGATGAGGGGCCTATCATGAGCCAATAAAAAATCACATTGATTTGTAATTTGTCGAATTTTCTGTCCATCACTTAAAGTGCCCATATTATGAAAAAATCACTTTTTCTGGGATTTTGGGTGTTCTTTTGTGTCTCTGGTGCTTCCACACACATACAAACTTTGAAAAAAATCCACCCATGCTGTTTAGAGTGAGATACGGTTTCTGAATGTGTCCTGCCTTCAGTCTCTGGGTGAGCTGTTCAAAATCAGCACGGCTTGTGATGTCACAAGCCGAAACGAGCAGGCTAACCGCAACCATTAGCTCGTAGCATTAGCATGCTAACGCTAATGCTAACGCTAGCATGCTAACGGTAGCATGCTACCTCGTTCTCAATAGCAAAGCACTGCTACAACACACACAAGTTCACCATAATCTACAAAAGAACTACTTACATGTGCGCCCTCATTTAGAAGTCTCCCAGCTAATCCTGCCTTGTAACTGACCCAAGTTGTAGAAACAGCCTTTCTTTTACTGTCTATGGAGCTAGCTAGCTGACATGATCTACATCTGAGCTACTGCACATGTGCAGTGCAATCAAAGATAGTACAGAAGAAGAAGAAGAAAAGAGGTCTCACTCTGTAGCTAAAACAGAGACCAGCTGAAAAGAGGATCTGCAGCAGTGAGATAGAGCAGTGCAGTACAACAAAAATATGGTGTTTTTTGAAAATTAAACCATGTAAACCTATTCTGGTACAACCTTAAAATACAATTATGAACCTGAAAATGAGCATAATATGGCTGCTTTAAGCCAGTGATAGCAAGGGGCAAGAATGGGCTCAGCCCACCCAAACAAGAGTTCAGAAAATGTGTTCAGCCAATGGAAAAAAATAGCACACACATCTTCTCATCGTGTTCAGGCCAGCTTGTTAATATGGTCAGGCACAAACCCACACACAGCTGAGACAGACCCGTCCGTCGCTCTGTCTCCTGTCTGTACACACAGACTCTATGTGTTTACTGTTACGGATCGATCAATTGCCGCGCGTAGTCTCCCCCATCTGACCTGGCAGGACCTCTTCAACGCACATATATTTTCAAGGAAGGAAGCAGCAGATAGAGAGGAGTTAAAGAGTACATATAGAGAGAGTAAAATCCTTCACAACAATACAAGAAGAAGACAAAAAGAGATTCACTCTTTAAAACCACTGAGCTTCACCGAGCATTTGGACTGACTCTGCTGTGATAAAAACCCTCTGATGGCAGGGGGGGGGTGGGGGGAGGGGGCTGGTGAACAAACATATAAATCAGAGCGAGCAGGACATGGTGAAGTGCCCACCACTCGCCTCCTCCGTCAAGTTGCTTGATGTGGCCTGAAGTGTAAAACAGACCCCAGTGACTCGCTGTTATGGAGACGGCAATGAAACTAGTGATGGTTCTCCTGACAAGCTCCTGCTTCAAAAGAAATCTCTCCCTCTGCCCTTCTCTCTCTGCCTCTCTCCAGTCCTCCATATACATGTGAGCTAAGTGTGCAGGTGAAGTGGGAATCGCTTGAAAGGAAGCTGGTGACTGTGGAGCGGAAGACGAATGTGTGCAGACTAGACTCAAGTGGCTGCTGCTGTCGCTGATCATCATTATGGCTCTTCTCAGTTCGGATGTGTGGACTCTGTTACTTGTGGTCTGCAGACCTGAAGCTAGCAGGAAACGGGAAGCTAAAAGGAAGTTTAAATCATGGGGGGAGACAACACATCCTCACTCCCATCGCGTGAATAAGCGACGCTTGGTTAGGTGCCTTTGGCGTTTGTCACGGACGCAAAAAGTCTCCTTTAGCGTCATATTTAGACTTAGCTCTTAGTCGGGACTCTTGGCGTCACTTTTTGGCGCTCTTGGGACTCCCATCTAGCCCTTTGGTGTTCTGGGTCAGGACGTACGTTTAACTGACAAGCGACACAAGTTTTGTTATGGTATACAGTTACAGTTATGTTATAGAAAAGATGGTGGGTGGGGTTACAAAATATACTGTTCAGTGACACACGGGACAATAAAGGGACCTGAACCCTGGTGTCCTGGAAGAGTAGCTGATGTTCTGCATCAGCTAATGGGGATCCTAATAAAATCAAATCAAATCCTGGGTGAAGGTCCTGTGTTGTTTGACCCATCCATCACCCCAACCTGCCTTCTTACACAGATTTTCCGTCTTTCATACTACTCGCTTCCGTCGCTCTTCATACAACGTCATCTTACAGCGCCGCGGTCGAGCTGCTGCTCTGCCCGGTGCGTTCCATACAGACGCTAAAGGGGGATTTTTGCGCCGGTATCAGGCGCTGAGAGACACTGACCAAGAGTCAGTGTTTTAGGAGTTGGGAGTGAGAACGGGTTGTCCATGTACATTTTCTGGAAAAGTCTGTCGATCTGTTCCCCAGCGTATCTATCATACATCTTCTTAGTTAAAGTGCTTATATTATGCTTTTTGGCTTTTTCCCTTTCCTTTATTGTGTTGTATATATTTTTTGTGCACGTTTTGTGTATGTTATATCCTGCACAAAGTGCAAAAGCCCAAAATCCACCCCAAAGGGACTTACCATCTCCAACAGAAAACACTGTTCACAAACTGCTCCAAACAGCTCTATTGTAGTCCAGCCTTTACTTCAGAGACAAACGTGGTCACTTTGGAACACACGTTATAATGCTCGCCTAGCTGCTAGCATGGCACGCCCTCATACTCTGCTTCTGACTGGCTAGTAGTCCTTACCTAGCTACTGAGCATGTGCGACTCCCAACAAAGATGGTACAGAAGTGAGAGGTCTCACTCTGTAGCTAAAACAGAGAGCTCAACACACAGGGTGAAAAGAGGAGCTGCAGCAATGTGCAGTACAACAAAAACCATGTAAACCTATTCTGATATAACCTCTAAATACAATTATGAACCTGAAAATGAGCATAATATGAGCACTTTAAAGCTACATTGTGTAAGAATTTCTCCCATCTAGTGGTGAAATTGTATATGACAACCAACTGAATATTACTTTCTAGCCCCTCACATTCCGATCGCATTTTAACTCCAAACCCAAACCCAAAATTAGCTCTTACTATCTCCATCGTTTACACGCAGCTGTTCTAGCCACTCCAATATTAACTTTGGTCTTGTTGCTTTGCCTGTCCATTGTCGTTTTAATTCTCTTATTTGCTTCCCTGGCGATTAATCTCCCCCTGGCATTCGTCACGGTGCCACTGAGTGTAAGGCGGAGGTATGTCCCTCTTTGGCTAAGTTATTTTAAAGATGGAGGCGCAACATGCCGGCCGTCATTCGAGCGAATCGCTCGTATGTATTCTGAATGATTCTGAATGGCCGATTCTACGCTTACGAGAATACTTTGATTAGTTGGTGGGAGTAATTACACATGAATGAGCACATATTTGTGAAAGAACAAAGGGGTTTTTGCTAAGAATCAACAAAAAAATGACACAATGTAGGTTTAAGGAACATTAGGCATAGTATTACTTTAAACTTTTGTTTTGCGAGGATGGACGAGGGCCCTTTCATGACCTGATGGGGGAAAAAAAAATTTTGTTTATCATATGGGAGATAAAAGTTGTCACCTCTAACCCTACAGTCACTTTTGAGGTTGAAGTATGAAGCCTTTTTGCGCTGACTTGAGTTAGATGGACAGATTTTTTAGGTGATGTTTGTCCGACAGGACAATACGTTCTCACACCCATCTCATAAAATACGGACGCTTGGTCAGGTGCCTTTGTCGTTCTTATTGACACTAAAAGTCTCCTTTAGCGCTTTAAGTAAACGCGCTTGGTCGGGACTATTGCCGTCCCTTTTGACGCAGTTATGTTAAGGAAAAGGTCGTGGGTGGGCGTACGGTTCTGTGACACGCAGGAGTAAAGAAATTAGATATTAGATTAATATATAATAATATAGAAGACTATAGCAAGCGTGACAAGCGGGACGTGAACCCCGCTCTCCTGGGTGAAAGTCCTGTGTTTGACCCATCCACCCCCCCAACCATCCTCCTTACATACTACTCTCTAAATCCTCTCTAACTGCTGCTCTCCCCGGTGCGTTACACAAACACGCTGAAAGACGCCTTTTTCGTCGCATCAGAGGCTGACAGCCACTGTCCAAATGTCCTTATTTTACGGAATGAGAACAGGTCCACTTAGTGAGTTTTGTGACACATTATGAGGTATGTTTGAAATCAGTCAGTGACTGATCTGAGGAGGCGGATGATGATTGCTTCATCAACATAAATGGAGCAGTTCAGATAAAGTTTTCATTAGTTTTACCCAGGACTGTCTCCCGCAGGGAGTGAGTTTCTTCATCGGTGAAATGAAACGATCCGCGTTATGTTCATATTATGTGTATATGCTCAGTGCTGCTCTCCTGTAGCTGCTGCTGTCAATAACCCTGCAGCATGACAAACAAATCGCCTCCCGGGGAGAAACAGCGACGGATGTTTTTTGGCTGGCCGCAGTCATCAGTTCTGCTCCGCTGCCTGACAACGGCGAGTCCTGAACAAAAGTGCCGACACAGGCTGGAGAAAAACATTCTGTGGTCCGCTGCGTCCAACATGTCAGCCCTTTCCGCCAGCGGCACCTGTCAATCAGGTGCACAGGAAGTGGAAAATCTGGTTGTTTTTTTTTTTTGGCCTGGCCACTCTCAAGAGTGCTTCATGAGCTTTATAGAGATGTTTCAGAGAGCGGCGAGGGCGCTCTGGTCTGCAGGCAGGCAGACAGACTGCTGAGGCGGCAGGGGGGAAAAAAGGAGGCCAGCTGAGAAGAAACGCTGAAAGAACACGACTCTGCCGCCACCGTTGCCGCATGAATCCGCTGAGCAAGCAGTTCAAAGCTTTGAAATTAACGTTGATGAAGGAGGCTGAGCCCCCTCCTGCACTCCCTGCACAAAGCCCTGTGTGCTAAATCACAGTGGGGCAGGCTCACTCGTCATCAGACTGAATGGGTGCAGCGGCCTACATGTTAAAAATACAGAGAGAGAGAGAGAGAGAGAGAGAGAGAGAGCTGCAGTCGGGCCACAAGGGCCAACAAAACACCTGCTGACTGAGGGAGACAAGGTCTTCATCCTCCAAGGCAAGGGCAAGGCAAGGCAGCTTTATTTGTATAGCACATTTCAGCAACAGGGCAATTCAAATATATAATATAAAATACGAGAATAAAAGTAAAATGAGCATAATATGAGCACTTTAAAGCTACATTGTGTAAGAATTTCTCCCATCTAGCGGTGAAATTGTATATTGACAAATTGACAACCAACTGAATATTACTTTCTAGCCCCTCACATTCCGATCGCATTTTAACTCCAAACCCAAACCCAAAATTAGCTCTTACTATCTCCATCGTTTACACGCAGCTGTTCTAGCCACTCCAATATTAACTTTGGTCTTGTTGCTTTGCCTGTCCATTGTCGTTTTAATTCTCTTATTCGCTTCCCTGGCGAGTAATCTCCCCCTGGCATTCGTTACAGTGCAGTATAAGAAATGAACAATTATTTAAAGAAAGGAAACATAAAAAAGAAAGGTCTTCAGCCTTGATTTAAAAGAACAGAGTTACGGCGGACCTGCAGTTTTCTGAGAGTTTGTTCCAGATATGTGGAGCATAAAAACTAAATGCTGCTTCCTCCTGTTTAGTTCTGACTCTGGGGACAGAAAGCAGACCTGTCCCAGACCACCTGAGAGGTCTGGGTGGGTCATAGTGTAGTAGACCTGTCCCAGACCACCTGAGAGGTCTGGGTGGTTCATAGTGTACTAGCAGATCAGAAATGTATTTCGGCCCTAAACCCTTTAGTGATTTATAAACCAACAAAAGTATTTTGAAATCAATTCTTTGAGGCACTGGAAGCCAGTGTAGAGACTTCAGAACTGGAGTGATGTGATCCACTCTCTTGGTGTTAGTGAGGACTGGAGCAGCAGCGTTCTGAATAAGCTGCAGCTGTCTGATAGATTTTTTAGGGAGACCTGTAAAGACACCGTTACATAGTCTAGTCTACTGAAGATAAAAGCATGGACAAGTTCTAACAATCTAACAAAACCTCTGAGAACTGTGGGAACAGAAAGAGGGAAGGTCGTTGCACACTGGGTCCGATGCAAGTTGATTATTCCATTGCAAAAGATTTTTGCTAAACAATACAGAGTCAAGTCTTCAAGCAGTGAGGATGATTTTTGATTGAGGATGAGGATGAAAGAGTAACGGAAATTGAGCACAATACTGTACTATAAAACTGTACTATAATCTCGTACACCCTTTGTTTTGATATCACTACCTACCATCCTGATTTCCAAGCTGTTCCACAATCATCTGCCACAATCTGCTTTGTGCGGCGAGACGAAGTGGAGTAACTTGTCATACGCCGTTCTTGATTTTGACGTTTGCTTGTATGGTGGCTCTGAAGTGTCAAGAAACCTCAAAATGCTTGCTACGGATGCGGAAAAAAAACGTAGAAAAATTGAACCAGATCCAAATTTCGAAAGGTTCGGAGGCAGTGTGTAAACGTGATCAACACAAGGTATTTACTATAGGTACTTGTCCTACTATATATGTTTTTTCTTTCTAGCACTTCACTGTATTTAATATGTAGCACTTTTAAGATTTTAAGATTTGTTTAAATATAAAGTGCATAACAAATAAAATGTATTACAATTATTATATTTCGGAAATTTCACACGGAAATTCTGGAGTGCGCAAGTACATTTTATGATGTGTTCATTGTCAGCGTCATTTTCCCACTTCCCAATAATTTCTATGGAAGTAGCCGTGCAATGCATTCTGGTAGCGTCACAGGGACTTTGGAGAAATGGGGTGTCGGGTCGCCCAATCCTCATTTGCATAAAGTTACATCCTGCTAACTTTATGCAAATGAGGAGCGGCCGGCTCGGCACGATGCCTCTTAAAAGCTAACGAAAATCTGTTAAACTGACCTTTGTCGATCTGAAGTAAAGACAGATTTAGCAACTGCACGGCCTATTTCTCACTTAAAATGTTTTCAGATACATGTTTCGGTGAACTATTTTCGTAAAATAAGAGTACTCCGTGACGCGTTCGTCCAATCAGCTGCAGACGTCATGGTTGTAGGAGGGTGGAGACGGTTTTCTTTTCTTGTCAGTTGGTCAGTGAAGAGAAACTGGAGGCGAGCTCACTAACGTGCAATGCTGGGAGGCGGGACGATCCCATCCGTGAAAACAACGCCTATGTGGACGCGTACTCTTAGACATGTACCACAAAGAAAGCAGGTACTTCGGAATTAACTAGTTGCAAAACACTTTCTAAAGGTCCCATACTGGCTTTAACATCTTGAAGTCATAATTCCTCTTAGATACAACTGAAAATCCATGCTGTGCGCGGTGCCAAGGAGTACACATAAAGTTTTGGCTTTTTAATTAGCTTTTTGGAGAAAAGGGCTGTGTACAAAAGGCTTTTATACAGATCAGAATGACTCAGGAATGTTTGATTGTGTGCTCTCCGGCAGCTTTTCAGCCTCATGTGTCGGCCGCAGAGACACAAGCAGTGTAACCCACACACCGGAGAAGAAGAAAAGGAGTATCCACAATGACGTTAGCTATGCCAGAAGTTAAGAAAAACTTTTAATTAAACATTTTACTGTACAAAAAGGGTCAAGGGAAAACCACGCTTTGTTGCTAGATCTCACTTATCAACACTGATTTGAGCTTCACCCATTTCTCGGCTCAGCAATCAGAAAAAGTCTCTAAAAAACTTTGGAACAAAGTTAAATGGGCATGTTTTTCAGAGGAATTAAAATGACATGAGCTGCTGAGAGAGTTTTTAGATTATTTTTTTTTTAAATCCTTATATTTAAACTGTATCATAAATATTTCATTCCATTAAAAACATTAATAAATTACTTTCTGTCTTAAGAAAATGCAATGCAATTACTCATGCAAAAACAGGACTGAAACATCATTTATCTTCCATTACTGAGCAGATTCTATTACCATAAGTAGTCGCCATTTTGCTTAGTTTTTTTTTTTCCAGCACCAAACACGAAAGTGGTCATAGACAGTTTACAGTCAAACTTCCTGACTAAAACTTCTAATCCTTCAGACAAAGATTCAAGTCTTTCACATTCAGAACAACAATAAAGGACAGTGTCTGGAAACAGTTGGGTTCATTTCTCCTACAAAGACATTAACGGCTAAAGCCACATGTAAAAAGAGAGAGCGAGAGAGAGAGAGGGAAAGTAAGCAACATTTTGCTAAAAATAAAAACAAAGGTCAGAACCGTCGTTCAGTTATAAATCATTTCAGAAATATAAAAAAATGATTAAAATATAAATGCTTAACAAATTAAATCAAATTGAAAGCCAAAAGCTAAGGTGATCAGAGAAATGACTTTGGTTTGAATTAAAGGTGCAGTAGGTAAGACTTATAAAACTAACTTTCTGTCATATTTGCTGAAACTGACCCTATGTTCCAGTAGAACTACATGAAGCAGGTCATTTAAATAAAAATCCAGCTCCTCTGGCTCCACCTACAGCCTGTAGTGGGATTTGCAGAAGTCCACAGCTCCCTGTTCAGATGCACCAATCAGGGCCAGGGGGCGTGTCTAACTGCGTGTCAATCACTGCTCATGCACACGCATTCATTCTCCCTTGTGGGGGGAGGGGCTTAGGAGACCGTTTTGGGCTTCAGCAGAAAGAGGGGAGGGACTGAGAAGTTGTCGATGTTGAATTCACTTTTTTTGGCTAAGTCCTGGATCTTCACAGTCCTACCTACAGCACCTTTAAACATTGTGACAGTGCAGTAAATAATTAAAAAACAGGATCCAGGAAGTCCTGCTTGATGTGAAGTGGTGCAGACAACCATGAAAAAACTCGTCTTTTGGTGAAATATTATGAATGTACCGAGGCAATGTAACTGGGAGAAAGAGAAACGGAAGCTAGGTAAAATAAAAGGTGTTTTGATGAAAAAAAGGTAAAAAAAAAAAAGTCGTAGTTGAGTCTATAGGCCTAATTTACAGGGGGTGTAGGGGGGTTACAACCCCTCCATAATCAAAACTGTCTAGTGCAACCCCAGCCCCCCAAAAAACCATAATTTCCTTCACATAAATAAAAACATTTGCACCATAACTTGATGCAAAAAAAGGCACAATTTGTTGCAGAAAAATTCAACGGAAGCAGGAAATGAAGTGTTTGACATTCAAAATTTCAAATTTGCTCAAAAGTGGAGATCTCAAGGAGTGCTCACTTTAAGTTTCACTTTCATATCATAGAAACAATGGCCAAAACTATGACAATTAGACTCAAGTTGTAGCCATAATTATCCTTTCAGGACTATCGTATGTAGGTGGTCTTTCTGTAATGTATAAACTGGTTTTATTATGTTTGCTTGACCACTCACACACCCACAATAGCCACTGTCAGAATATGACCGAAAATAGTCCTGATCTATGACTCGTAACAGTCTTCAACATGCTCATTGACTATGAACAACAATATGTTGATGATTTTTGCAGCTAAAACAAAAAGAATAGAGATTGAGTTGAATCTGATTGAGCAAACAAATGATCTCTTAGAGTAGTTGAATGGCATTTGAATTCAGGTATTGTAGAATTGTTTCTCGACATTTATCTATTTACATTTACATGTAACTTTTTTTTTTAAAGATTGTATCTCTTATATATTTGGACCGCTCTGCTCTGTCCCTAGCCAGGAACAAGTCAAGATTTTTTCAGGCTAATGTGGTGGTCAGCGGTCAGGCCGCGGCTGCCCGAGAGCCAGTGACATATCACAACTCTGTGCCGCTGCCCCACTTACCTCCCAGCGACATGATTCATCATGTAAATGTTTGTCGTGGACTTTCTGCTGAGCTGGCAGAACATGATGTAAGCACAGAGAAACAGCAGCCGGCACCGACAGGTATTAATGACGTCAGGTAGGGGCAGGAGGGTCCATACTTTATCAAAGTCATAATCGTTCAACTCTGCCTGGACGTATTGGAATTTGACTGATTCCAACTCAAGCTGAATTAAAGGGTAACTTTATGGGGTTTTTTTTTCAACATGGAGCCTATTTTCCTAAGTTTTTATGTCTAAGTGACTGATGGGAACAACAATCTTCGACATGGCTCTATACACGCTAAAAGTATGTTAATTTAAATGGAGTCTTGTGGGTTTAGTGATAGCAATCTCGGAGCTGTTTCTGGTTAAACAAAGAGGATTTAACTCTTAAAAAAAAAAAGAGTATCTCTGTAGGGATTCTTTCCATAATGTTGTCAGACACTTAGAACAATAATCTGAGCTTGTCAGCAGCAAAAACAGAACTTTTAGTGGACGAAATTTTCGATGCACATTTGGCTTGTAGGGTTACGTCACAGCCCAGTTCACGGCTGCCGGTCACAGGTTTCTTGCTTTATACTGGACCAATTTCAAAGATTTTTGTTCCCATCAGTCACTTAGACACCAGGCTACATGAACGACGTTTCATTTCCGGGATTGTTCAGGTGCCGCCGAAAGATCCGCCAGATGTCCCTTATTTTCAGCCGGATGTCCGTCCCCTTCCTCTTTCTTTGTGTTGGCGTTCTAAACTCTGGTGGATTTGTGAGGACTATGGTTAACTGCTCCTCAGATCTCTGCAGGGTAAATCCAGACAGCTAGCTAGACTATCTGTCCAATCTGAGTTTTCTGTTGCACGACTAAAACTGCTTTTGAACGTACACATGTTCCACCAAAACAAGTTCCTTCCTAAGGATATTTTGCAGAGAAACCGTGGCTCCGTCCAAGGCTTAGCACCGCCCAAGACGATTGTGATTGGTTTAAAGAAAAGAAACCAGAGCACGTTTTTCTCCCATCCCCGAATGTTGTGTGGACTAGCCAGACCTTCCTCCGCGGGGCTGTGGAGGAAGGTCTTGCGAGACCGAGTCATAAATCAAAGGTGTCACCACGCCTCCAGATCACATCACCCTATCAGATTTCACATTATATCAGTTATCACAATAATAGCAATGATGAGCAAAATAACGACACAAGACATTCCATTGTGATACCATTAGCATAATTGTAAATTAAATAAGGCAAATCTGCAAAATGGGCAAAATGGCTCCAACAAGCTGTTTAAAATGTTACTTTTAACCCAAACCAGTGCAGCCATGTCGATGACGATCAAGCCTCTGAAATGAGGAAACAAAACGAGTGCTGTGTGTTCACCCGTTTGGTTTTTCAGAAGCCTTTCTCCCGTGGGGGCTCATAAAAGCAGAGGGGTTTGCATAGTTGTGGAGGAGAGGTGGGGGGCGCCCAGTGGGGGTAAACACGCCTTTGGGTGTGGGTCCACGTCGAGAGACATGGCCTGACCTTTACAACAGCGCTTGATGAACGTCACCAGCTGAGAGTTTGCCCTTTTCCCACCTGTATCTGAAACCCTGCTGAAAATAATCATTCCCTTTCCTCTCCCTCTCGCTCTTTCTGTGCATCCACTCTGCTGCGTTATGCTGAGCCATTAGTGTAATGAAAGAAAGAATAATTCAGAGCCAGTTATGCTGACTATACATCAAGAGACATTTACACACACTCACATTTATCAACAATCCGTTTTGAGTCATTTTTCTTCAGTCTGAGAGGTGAACACAGCAGAATTACACTCACACTCCGGCAGGGCCGTAGCCATGGTTTACGAATCAGCCAGGTCCAGAATCGATTCTTTGAATGCAGCAGATTTTATTTTCTGCATTTCTAGACGAGCAAAATGCATACCAAAATGAAAGCTACACACACAAGCCAAGCTAATATACTACACATAAACTCATTATCATTTATTAAAGCTATAGTGTGTAGTTTCTGTCTTGCGCGTCCACATGACACAAGCCTTATGTGATCACGCACCCCCCCACTCCAGTAGCTACATGTCAGAAGGAAATAATGTACTTTTTACTCAACTCCATGTATTTGACAGTTAGCTACTTTTAACATAAAACACATTTGCATATATAGTTTTTTAAAGATTATATCTCATATATTTGGACTGCTCTGTCCTCATCCAGGACAATGCTTTCTTATGAACTTGTCGGTATGATATTGTACGAAAACATATGCACAATAATTCGTATGATATCCAGCCGGTCACATGACAGCGGTCTTTACAGTTAAATATTGTGTCGGTTGTCATGTTGCATGATGGGTAATGTGCCAGGTATCATTACATTACATTATTAACACTTTACATCGTGAGGTCCATCGGGTCATCGCATTCTCATGAGCGGGTTCGTATGATATCCTACGAAATGATGGCGACCGTTCACGGGACGAAGTTTAGCCGACCAGTCACATGACAGTTAAGTTTAGCTGAGAAAAGGTGACTTTGCAGCGAGAACAGTTATGTTTGGACACCAAAACGACTAGATAAAGATTTAGTGCGTAACTTTTTTATAATAATGAACGTCTGTTACATTCAAGCCGTTGCCAAATGAGTTGCTACAAACTAAAACTAAGACTATCAGCTCATTTCTCAGCATGGCTATGTTCAGAAGATTGTGGCGTCCGGAGACTTTCATCCATAGAACTCGAGTGAATATAGTTACCTCTTCAGAAGAATCATCATGTTTTTTTTTTTTTTTAATCCTCCGTGTCCTCTTTGGCTACTAGCAACTGTGTGGAGGGGGGGTGGTGCGCGATCACGGAAGACAGTTTTGTTGTCATTACTTAGAATTCCTCATGGGGGCGACACAAACTACGTACCATAGCTTTAAGTAAAGATTGTGGTTTGGATTAAAAACACCGGCCCCCTTCAGTAGTACTCCGGGGACACAAACACCTGTTTCCTGGGTGAAAGTCTTGTGTTTTCTCCTTAACTTCTTCAGGACATGATCACCTGTTTCCTGGTGAAAGTCTTGTGTTTTCTCCTTAACTTCTTCAGGACATGAACACCTGTTTCCTGGGTGAAAGTCTTGTGTTTTCTCCTTAACTTCTTCAGGACATGATCACCTGTTTCCTGGTGAAAGTCTTGTGTTTTCTCCTTAACTTCTTCAGGACATGAACACCTGTTTCCTGGGTGAAACTCTTGTGTTTTCTCCTTAACTTCTTCAGGACATGAACACCTGTTTCCTGGGTGAAAGTCTTGTTTTCTCCTTAACTTCTTCAGGACATGAACACCTGTTTCCTGGGAGAAAGTCTTGTTTTCTCCTTAACTTCTTCAGGACATGAACACCTGTTTCCTGGGTGAAAGTCTTGTGTTTTCTCCTTAACTTCTTCAGGACATCATCACCTGTTTCCTGGGTGAAAGTCTTGTGTTTTCCCCTTAACTTCTTCTGGGACATGAACTCTGCTCTTTGGCTTAAAAGCCCTGTGTTTTATGAGCCAAACATCCACCTCGACCTCCTACGTGGATCTTCCCACTCTTATACAGCAGCATGCAGCAATAAAAACGTGGAATACATACAAATTACAGTGCTTTACATTCATAGCGATATACGAATGGTTCATGAGAGCATCCTGAACCATCGACAAGGCTGCACCGGAGAAAGATCCAGCAGTTACAGTATCTCTTCCTCTGACTCTTTCACTGGGAGCAACTTTATCACATTAAAGAGACTGTTTTATGAACTGCAGCTCCTGGAGGCTTTTTTTCTACACATTGGAGAGTTGCGCTGACCACGCCTTTACAGTATATGAAGTGTCTTTTTTTTATTTCCTGTGGCGTCCTGCATCATCCCGTCCCGCAGCTCTGCTTGTCAAACACCCCATGATCTGTTTCTAGCTGCTAGGTTACAGAAATCCCTGCTGGCTTCTTCACACCTCGGCATCCAACCAGGTTCAACCTGCCTGAACACACACACACACACACACACACACACTCCTCCCAATTGAAACCCAGCTGCCACGCATCAGTGATGGGCAGGTCAGCCGCGGCAACCGCAATGAAGGACAACATCATTAAGCTCGATATCAGCGGCAGCGAAAGCAAACAGCCTGTCCACTGTCATCAGGTTGATGCATTGGCACTCGCCGCCAAGAGGACGTTTTAATTGTGTCCAAACACGCACACACACGCTGACATGCAAACAAACACACACACACACACACACACACACAAATACACACACACACACACACACACACACACACACACACACTCACCTCTCAGGACCCCTGTGAGTGTGTGTGAGACGCTGCAGTTGGGTATTTGCAGAATAAACCTGTGAAATTTGTGTGAGGCTGCTGCAGTTCTATTGAGCGCTTGGTCACACACAATACATGTTGTGTAAGATCAATTCTGCGGTAACCTTGTACGGATGAACTTTTCCATGGTGCATTTTGGTGGGCTTAGCTGAGTGTAGCCAAAGGATTTTATGCTAAAAGACAGATGAGAGTAAATCAAAATGTTCTGGGTGTAAAAGCAGGGCTGCAGTTAATGGGAGTGTTAATTTACTATCAATAATTACTGTTGTTTTCGGACGTATCCTTTCGTCTGTGACGTGTTAAAAATGACAAATGATCTTCAAAGGTTCCCAGAGGCCAAAGTGATTCTTTAAACTGATTATTATTATGTCCAAAACCCAAAGAGATTCATGGAACAGAAACAGATTCTCACACTTGGAAGGTTGGAAACAGATGTTTGTGATTTTTACTGGATACATTTAGTTACTATGGCACACTTACCATCCAGAGCAATACTTCGCCTTCGACGTCAAACTGAAATTTCAATTCTTAATGTTTTCAACAAGGCTACATTGTGTTGTTTTTAGTACCTTACTGAAACCACATACTTTACCTTGCACGGCAGCTGGATGCCCGCGATATCGTGAGATCAAGCAATCGCTGGATCACATATCACACGAAAATCCCGGGCGTTGTTTAGGTGTGTGCGGCGGCGACGACTGTTTGTTTAAAACAACCATGGCGGTGGCCAGGTTAGCTCAGTTGGTAGAGCAGGCGTACATATGTAGAGGGTTTACTCCTCGACGCAGCGGCCGTGGGTTCAACTCCGACCTGCGGCCCTTTGCTGCATGTCTGTTCCCCCCTCTCTCCCCTTTTCATCATTCGTCTTCATCTGTCCTGTGAAAATAAAGGCCTAAAAATGCCCCAAAAAAATAATCTTAAAACAACCATGGCGGATGTGATAGATGGTTCATCCAATTGTCATGGTTGCGATTTTCTGTTTATTTGAATTTATTAGTTTTAACCTGTTTTCATCCTTGTGTATGTTTTATGGTTCAGTTTCCTGTTTTATTTTGTAGTCTGTTTTCTCCTTTGTCATGTCTTGTTTTACTTCCTGTCTTGTGTTTCCCTGCCTTTGTGATTGTCTGCCCCACCCAAGGGGGTAAGCGTCTCCTGGCGCCATTTTGATGCTAATAAGCCATCACTTCCCGTTAGCATTCCATTGACTGCCATTCATTTTGGCGTCACTTTGACAGCGAATAACTTTACATCTGAAGAGTTTAAAGACTTTATTTGTCCATTGTTTATTTCTAAAGAAACACGACAATGTATAAAAGGCTCCATTACCTTGTACCTCACGTTATGGCTCCGTAGCAGACGTTTTTATAAAAATAGGCTAACGATTGTGTCATAACCACGCGACTTACTGTCGCATAGTAGAGGAATTACCGTATAGTACAGGAGAAGCTCTCAGGCAGTTTCGTCTCACATTAGCTGTTTAAGTGTAATTACTAATGTTAACTATCATTTTAGCTAGCAATAATTAGCCTGTGCCTATGTTATCTCCTTACATATACCTACGCTCTCCGTCTCTGCAAGATTGGGAATGATTGAGATTTCTCTTGGCACAGCTACCAGAAGACTTCCAACTTTCAGACACGTTGCTCACGGCACATTTACGTCGTTTCTCTCAGTTGGAGTCTGCGCAGTAATGCTCAGCGCTCACCGGAAAAGTGCTGCTAAAGGCCTTCACTGGTCTCCGTCCAGAGCAACGGGATCTGTTGGTCCACTCTTATATACAGTCTATGGCCCCACCCTGTTGTCTTTCACCTGTTACTGAGCCCTCGTGTCACTTGTCCCTTGTTTCACCCTCGTTACCTTGTGTATTTAGTCTTTGTGTGGACTGTTGTCAGATCATTGTGTGTGTATTGTCTCGGTGTGCCAGTTTATTATTGGATGCCTGGTCTTTTGGTTCCTCAACGGTTTTTGGTACCATTTTTGCCTGCTTTTTTCAGAACTCCTTTTGTTGTATCCCTTTTTATTAAATCCTCAAGTTCACTACTGCCCTGATGTATGCATTTTTGGGTCCGCCATTTCCCTAATCGTAATACTAATCACCTGCCTGGTATTTTTTTGAAAGTGCCTGCCTTTTTCCAAACATTTTTCCAATGATGGCTTCTCACCCCTAAACTGACACAAATTAGACCAAGGACCCCATTTTAAAAGGATTTTAGATTTTAGAAGTTTTAATACGTCATTGTCATTTCATTTCATTTTTTGGCTATTTTTTGTTTTATGCTTTTCTTGTTTTTTTCTTGTTGTATTCTGTCTCGTTAAGTTGTCTTTATAAGATAAAAAACTATTGCTGCTCCGTCTGATTTTTTGTTTGTATTTGTAAATAATTATAAAAAAGTAGATAATTAATACAGAACGTGTATGAAACCCATAGTTATCTATTCTGTCATTTTGTTACTAAAATAAAGTATTTCCCCTTTTCGCTGGGGAGCCCCTGAGCCCACTTTGAAAACCACTGCTTAAAGTGCTCATGTTATGCTTTTTGGCTTTTCCCCTTTCCTTTATTGTGTTATATATATATTTTTGTGCATGTTATAGGTTTACAAAGTGAAAAAGCCCAAAATCCACCCCAAAGAGACTTACCATCTCCAACAGAAAACACTGTTCACAAACTGCTCCAAACAGCTCTATTGTAGTCCAGCCTTTACTTCAGAGACAAACGTGGTCACTTTGGAACACACGTTATAATGCTCGCCTAGCTGCTAGCATGGCACGCCCTCATACTCTGCTCCTGACTGGCTAGTAGTCCTTACCTAGCTACTGCACATGTGCGACTCCCAACAAAGATGGAACAGAAGTGAGATGTCTCACTCTGTAGCTAAAACAGAGAGCTCAACACACAGGGTGAAAAGAGGAGCTGCAGCAATGTGCAGTACAACAAAAAATATGGTGTTTTTTTGAAAATTAAACTATGTAAACCTACTCTGATATAATCTCTACATACAATTATGAACCTGAAAATGAGCATAATATGACCACTTTATGACTTGGTTTTAGTGCAAACATTTAGCCAAAAACAAAATACGAGAAATAAAATGCAAGTGGTTAAAACACAGACTCTCACTGTGGACCAGTGAGTAAAACAGTTCAGCATTTTGTTTGTTTCAACGGATAATTCCTGTTATTTTCTCCCCACGTTCTCATCTGCATATCAGACTGGAACAACAGCAGACCTCCGGCTGCAAACCATCTCTGACACTGATCCATTATTACACGGAATAAAACAAGAGCACAGTGTTAGAAATAAGCATACTGTCAGCAGTGTTTGTGAAGATTGCATGGCTTTATGTAAAAATTGTGCCATTACTTCTGTGGCATTCTTCAAAAAACAAAAGGATAAATATGTCCATTTTCTCAACTTCAGTCCCATTTCATGCTGTTCTCTTGCTTTTCATTTCACGCTCCGCTTCAGCCTATTTATAGATGAGACGGAGGAGGGAGGCAGGAGGCCATTACTGACAGGAAGTAACCTGACTGTGTGTGTGTGTGTGTGTGTGTGTGTGTGTGTGTGTCATACATTCTGCATTGGGTAATGTTGTAGGCAGTTTCCCATAAAAAAAATCTAATTCCAGCATGATTTTACTGAAATACAACTGAGATTTGAATGTTAAAGAAACACTCCACCATGTTTGCGGGTAGATCCAGGCTGGTCTTCACGGTTACCATAGCGGCCATACCTCATACTGCCTGGCAATTCCATACTTTACTTGTTTCCACCCCTTACGACAATGGGGTTGAATTTGGAGAGGCATACCCTGAGGTAGTCTCGCATAGCCAGACCTTCCTCCACAGCGCTGCGGAGGAAGGTCTGTCTAGTCCACACAGCATTCTGGGATGGGAGAAAAACTTGCTCTGGGTCGGATGGGTCCACAGTAGAGTGCTGATTGGGCCACATTTTTCTGTCCGAGCCCGGCCTG
Organism: Sander lucioperca; assembly: GCF_008315115.2. Classification (NCBI taxonomy): domain Eukaryota; kingdom Metazoa; phylum Chordata; class Actinopteri; order Perciformes; family Percidae; genus Sander; species Sander lucioperca. Next base: position 45,973,388 of record NC_050173.1, on the reverse strand, counting down.
CGTCCGACAGAGCAGTAACTGAACCCGGCCTGAGCCCGACAGGTATTAAGATATTTATGTCCGAGCCCGACACAGTTAAAATCAACAAGCGCACGTTAATGAGCTGTTTTAAATTTAAAATGTTCAATGTGTTAACCTTTCCTGATTGCTTCGTTTCCGACCGTGATCAGAAAACCAGGGGAGACTCGTTACCTCCAGGGCCGACGTTATAAAATCAATAATGTCGGGGTTAAAATCCCGTTTCTGGTGAGCAATTGAATGAACTTGGCTTTCAGTCTGGGGATTATTTCACACACCAAAACTTAAACTTATTCCACCAACTCTGCTCCGGTCACATCTACAACACGTCTGCTTCCTTTTTCTCTATCTCTCTTAAGCCCACTTACCACACACACACACACACACACACACACACACACGCACACACACACACACACACACACACACACACACACGCACACACACACACACACACACACTGAGCTCTCTTAAAGGAGCCGCAGCACCATTTTACAACAAATGCCTTATCGCGCTGATGTGACTGAGCCTGACCCTGAACATAATTTCTTAATATCTGTCCGAACCCGGTCGGGCTCGGGTCGGGTATGCATCCTCTAGTCCACAGTGCCGCTGCAAAATAGCCTCGGGACGGAACTTGTTTCAGTGGAACATCTGTACGTTCAAAGGTTGTTTTAGTCGTGTAACAGACTAAACTCAGATTGGACAGATAGTCTAGCTAGCTGTCTGGATTTACCCTGCAGAGATATGAGGAGCAGTTAACCATAGTCCTCACAAATCCACCAGAGGTTAGAATGCCAACACAAAGAAAGAGGAAGGTGACGGACATCCGGCTGAAAAGAAATGACATCCGGTGAAATTTCCGGCAGTACCGGGGCACCTCTGGAAGTGGATATAGACTAACCCTGAGGAAACCTCCCTCTAGCACGACCAGACAGGCTTTAACCTGAAACCCACAAGGGGAAAGAAAGCCAGGAAGACCCAGGAACAGCTGGAGAAGAAGGTCTGTAGAGGCAGACACAGTATCATCCTGGAAGGAAGCAGAGAAGACCGCGTGTGAGTGTATGTGTGGATTTCTTATAAGCATTGTACACACTATAGAGGACTGCACTTTGGGCAATATTTTCATCCCTTGTATTACTTCTGATATGTATTTTTTTGATTCGCTGATTGCTTTTTGTATTGATTTATTCCCATTTTTATTTATTATTTTCTTTCTCAGTTTCTATTTGGACCTATGAAACTACAACTGTGAACTTCATTTCTCATGTTTGGTTCAATGACAAACTACAAATGCTCTATCTGTCATTATAAGCTTTAAGAGTCCCTGTTTGATTTGCTCTGATCGAGGTCTAGTGACGGACAGGTTGGCTTTATCATAGCATAGGCCTACTTGAGTCTTTTCCTCATGTTTGATTTTTTTTTTGGCCTTCTCACATCTCAGCATTGGGTTGTCCAGTCATCTGTGGAGCAGACAACGGGACGCTTAGAGGAGTAGAGAGAGGCTGGCTGTTTGACGGAGACTCAGTAAATAAGAAAGATATGTTTTGTTCTGACATTATTATTTCCACGTCTTTAAATGTTTACCGAATAAACTGTCAACCGAGTTGCAAGGCTGTTGGGCACTGCGCTGAATGACGAAGGGAAAGGAACGGACTGGCCGAAGCTGAGGACAAGCCAAGGAACGCCAGGTAGGCCTCTCACCTTTACTTCTTCAGTCGGGCAGCTGAACATTCAGTTTATATTATCATATGTGCGAGCATAACCAAACTCTGTTGTAAGACCTAGACAAAACGGAGTGAGCAAGTTTCCAGAGTTGGTTATGGCGTGACAGCAATCCTCTCAGAAAGATGCTTGAGATCCTGAAAGCCTGTTTTTTTTTTAGCTTTAGCCACAATGTCATACCTATGTCAAAGCAGCTTCATTGGTAAAACTTAGTGCTAGTGATGCCCTGTGATCAGGCTACAGGCTCCTTCCACCGCCACACCCAAGCTCTTACCCTCCAGGCATTGGCGATTTTAGACCCTTTTTAGGGGGGCTCAAGCCCCACAAAATTTCATCTCAGCCCCCCTAAAAATTCTAATAGTAATATATATATATATATATATATATATATATATATATATATATATATATATATATATATTACTATTAAAAACTAAAATTGATTTAAAAATATATATATATATATATATATATATTTTTTTTTTTTTTTAAATCAATTTTAGTGCTTCAAGTTGGAGTTTGCAAACGTGTCTGTTAGTGCCAGATGACAAAGAATTACAGGTTCAAAGAGCTTAAAAAAAAAAGCTTAAAAGGTTTAATATCCTGTGTGTCTGTCGCCGATGCTATGCACCTGTAACCCAGTCAAAGAAAGGGTTAACAGAAACGTAGTGTTGGCCAATCAGAGGAGGTTGTGCCAGTCTCCCGCCTTTGGCTGAGTCTCTATCTGATCTGTCAGAGGGAGAGCAGGAGACGGGTGTGAAGTTTAACGGTGGTAGTCCCCAGAGAAGAAGTTGGTCATTTCATGGCGCAGATTAGAACCCAAATTGAAACGTAAACAACTAAAATTGCTGAATGTTAGAACATTGTGTCAAAGGTCTGATCCTAGAATCGCCCCTGCCTCCAGGATCTGATCTCTGAGGCCAATCCCAGCGTCACCCTCCAGATTTAGATGTCAAATGTCAGCCATGCCAAAGCAGATGGAGATAAGACTGTCAAATATCATTAATAGTTTGAACTAGTAAACTAGTAGGCATCTCTTTCAAAATAAAATAATTTTGCAGTGGCACGTCATCCACAAGCGAACGTCATCCACAAGCGACAGCAGTCGGCGGGGACGAGGCAGCCGGCAGCTGCCTTCAACCTCCTACCTAACAGTCGGCTCTATCGCCTAGTTTTTATTATACTAATAAAGTGTTTTTAAAACCAAAGACACATTTTTACGTGTAAGTAAGTATTAGCCTCACGCTAATTTATCAAGACTAGGCCTACCGGCTAAACTAACGCTAGCTTCATGGCTACCTCTACACCTGGCGAGTCCCCACTCCCCCTCAGGATTTCCTCGTTGTTCAATAATACAAACAAAGAAATTGCTGACCTCAGGGAAGATGTTCGTCGGCTTTCCGAGGACTTAAAAACCAAAGATGCTTTGTTAACCGCCTGCTTGGACGTGGCTCATAATCAGTCGCTCCGGATCTCATCTCTCTCGGCGGCCTTCCAGGATACCGCGCCATGGGACCCAGCTGCCTGCCCACGCCCATCGTCCTGCTCGACACCGGTTATCAAGCCACCCTGGACTGAGGTGGTTTGCGGCCGAAAGAGAGCCTCGGGTAGGGCTCCATCGCCTCCTGCCCTCAGCCTCTCCAACCGCTTCAATGCTTTGTCGGAGTCGGAGCCGGTGGTGGCCAGTGCGGCTCACCGGGCTCGCCCCGCTTCAAAGCAGACTGACCAGCCGTCGTCACGGAAGACGATTGCTACCGCGCGGCGAAAGCTTCTGAGGGATGCGGTAGTCAGACGGTCCGGTGGCCTACACTGCCTGGATCAGCCAAATGACAACGTTCCTCAAAAACAATCTCCACAACCGAACGGTAAGCATTCTTCCTCTTCTTTTCCCTGCCCATCTGAAACCGACACTGACTGTTTTGCTCCCGTCACCGGCTACCCACACCCCCCCACTCCTCGTCCGCTCTTCCCCCTAACCACAGTAATTATTGGGGACTCCATCACTAGAGACCTACGGTTTCATAATGCTGTCACACACTGTTTTCCCGGAGCCAAAGTTGCAGACATCCTGGCTAAAGTTATGGACCTGATACCCTCATTTCCGACCTCTATCAAACGCATCGTGGTCCATTGTGGACATAACGACATGTCCACTCGGATTCAGGAGTGTGAGCGCACAAGGCGAGACTTTACCACTCTCATTGAGGCTTTAAAAAGCACTGGGAAGTCGGTTTTTATTTCGGGCCCACTTCCATCTCTAGGTCGCGGATCAGGCCTCTTTAGCAGACTACTCTCCCTTAACACCTGGCTCCAGCTCACATGCAGTATTCACAGGATAGGTTTTATTGACAACTTCAATCTGTTTTGGGAACGTGGCTCCCTGTTCAGCAGGGATGGGATTCATCCCAATACACGCGGAAGCCAGATGCTACGTGGAAATTTGCACCACGCCCTGCATACCCAGACCTCTGATTGACTGTTTACATCCCGTAAACACTCCCACAAGCACACTGACCAGACACACTCTCCCAAAGTCAATAATCAGAGATACAGCGCTATACGCCCCTCTGTGCTCCCTTCAGAGCAATCACCCATTCATAATCCCATAACCACCGTGTCTGTCCCCCGACTGAGACCGTTTAAACCAAACACTAATAAAAGAGGTGCTATACTAAACAACCTAATTGGAATTAAAACAACCACTGCAACGACAGAACAGAATAGGAAAATCAAATGTGGGCTATTAAATATTAGATCTCTGTCATCGAAAGCATTATTGGTAAACGAATTGATATCAGATAACCACATTGATTTATTCTGCCTCACCGAAACCTGGCTGGGCCATGACGAATATGTTAGTTTAAACGAAGCCACTCCTCCCAGTCATAATAATACCCAAATTCCACGAGGCTCAGGCCGAGGAGGGGGAGTTGCAGCCATATTTGACTCGAGCCTGTTAATTAATCCTAAACCTAAACTAAATTATAACTCGTTTGAAAGCCTTGTTCTTAATCTTCAACACCCAACATGGAAAACAGTACAGCCAATTATATTCGTTGTTGTTTACCGAGCACCAGGTCCATATTCTGAGTTTTTATCTGAATTCTCAGAGTTTTTATCATGCGTAGTCCTTCAATCAGACAAAGTACTTATTGTAGGTGATTTTAATATCCATGTGGACATTGAGAGCAATAGCCTTAGTACTGCTTTCAATTCACTGCTAGATTCTATTGGTTTCAGTCAGAGGGTGCATAAGGCCACGCACTGTTTTAACCACACCCTCGACCTTGTGCTAGAATATGGCATCAAAATTGACGATTTAATAGTATTTCCGCAGAATCCTTTATTATCAGACCATTTTTTAATAACTTTCGAATTCCTACTACCAGACTATACGAAATTAAATAAAAGTTTCTACACTAGATGCTTATCTGACAGTGCTATAGCTAAATTTAAGGAAGCTATTCCAACAGCACTTAACTCAATGTCATGCCTTAATATAACAGAGGACTGTTACGTTAACTCTAGTCCCTCCCAACTTGATAACTTTGTAGACGCTGCTACGGCCTGCCTACGGACTACTTTAGACTCGGTTGCTCCTCTCAAAAAGAAGATGATGAAGGAAAGGAAACTAGCACCTTGGTATAACTCCCAAACTCGCAAATTAAAACAAATCTCACGAAAACTTGAAAGTAAATGGCGTTCCACCAAACTGGAAGAATCTCGTGTGGATTGGCAAGATAGTCTAAAAAATTATAGGAGGGCCCTCAGAAATGCCAGATCAGACTATTACTCAACACTAATAGAAGAAAATAAGAACAACCCAAGGTTTCTTTTCAGCACTGTAGCCAGGCTGACAGATAGTCACAGCTCTATTGAGCCATCTATTCCTATAGCTCTGAGCAGTGATGACTTCATGACCTTTTTTAATGATAAAATTATAACAATTAGAGAAAAAATTCATCACCTTCTGCCCACAGCTTCCAACGACTCACCATTGGGCGCAGGAGGGCTAGAGAGAACGATAAGACCTGATACTTATTTAGACGGCTTTTATCCTTTAGACCTCCAACAATTAATGTTAAGGGTCTCTTCAGCTAAGCCAACTACCTGTCTCTTAGACCCCATTCCAACGAAGCTACTTAAAGAAGCACTACCTGTGGTCAACACCACATTACTAGATACGATCAATATGTCCTTATTAACGGGTCACGTACCGCAGTCTTTTAAAGTAGCTGTGATAAAACCTATTCTGAAAAAACCCACCCTCGACCCTGAGGTCTTAGCCAACTATAGACCTATATCTAACCTCCCGTTTCTCTCCAAAATCCTTGAGAAGGTAGTCGCTAATCAATTGTGTGACTTTCTGCATAGAAATAGTCTATTTGAAGACTTTCAGTCAGGATTTAGAATGCATCATAGCACAGAGACGGCACTGGTGAAAATCACTAACGACCTTCTAACTGCTGCTGACAAAGGACTTGTCTCCGTACTTGTCTTATTAGATCTTAGTGCTGCATTCGACACTATTGACCATACCATCCTCTTACAGAGACTGGAACATTTAGTTGGCATTAAAGGAATCGCACTAAGCTGGTTTAAGTCCTATTTTTCTGAGCGATCCCAATTTGTTAATATTAACGATAAACCATCCAAATACGCTAAAGTTAGCCATGGCGTTCCTCAAGGCTCAGTGCTTGGACCAATTCTATTCTCTTTATATATGCTTCCTCTAGGCAATATTATTAGGAAACACTCAATTAACTTTCACTGTTACGCAGACGACACCCAATTATATCTGTCAATCAAGCCAGACGAAAGCGGTCAGTTAGCTAAACTTCAAGCGTGCATTAAAGATATAAAATCCTGGATGACCCACAATTTTCTGATGTTGAACTCAAACAAAACGGAAGTTATTGTGCTGGGACCCAAGCACCACCGAACTTCATTATCTAAATATATAGCTACCCTAGATGGTATTGCCCTGGCCTCCAGCACTACTGTCAGAAATCTAGGAGTCATTTTTGACCAGGATCTATCCTTTAACGCCCACTTAAAACAAACCTCAAGAACAGCCTTTTTCCATCTTCGTAACATTGCCAAAATCAGGAACATCCTGTCTCAAAACGATGCTGAAAAACTAGTCCATGCATTCGTAACTTCCCGGCTGGACTACTGTAATTCTTTACTATCAGGCTGCTCAAATAAGTCCCTCAAGACCCTCCAGCTGATCCAGAATGCTGCAGCACGTGTTCTGACAAGAACTAACAAAAGAGATCACATTTCTCCTGTATTAGCTTCTCTGCATTGGCTTCCTGTAAAATCCAGGATTGAATTTAAAATCCTTCTCCTGACCTACAAAGCACTAAATGGTCAAGCACCATCATACATAGAAGAGCTTTTAGTACCTTATTGTCCCACTAGAGCACTACGCTCCCAGAACTCAGAGCTACTTGTGGTTCCTAGAGTCTCTAAAAGTAGAATGGGAGCCAGAGCCTTCAGCTACCAGGCTCCTCTCCTGTGGAACCAGCTCCCAACTTGGGTTCGGGGGGCTGACACCGTCGCCACATTTAAGAATAAACTGAAAACCATCATCTTTGATAAAGCTTATAGTTAGGGAGTGAGGAGTTGCAGCATAGTAGAGTAGAGTAGAGGGAGGCAGGAAGTACAAGCCCGTTCCGGCAGGGGAGAGTACGAGCCCGGTCCAGGGCCCCTCTCTTTAGCCTGCCTCTCTTAGTTATACTATTATAACTCTAGACTGCTGTGGGAAGCTCCTTCCAAGGACACAATGAGCCGCTCCCTCTTCTCTCTTTTCACTTGTCTCCTTTTGTGTGCATCTTAGTCCCAGAAATGCCTGTTACTAACCTATCTCTGGGGAGTTTTCTCCCCGGAGTCCCTTTGCTTCTTCTTCACCCAGAACATCGCCTTGGAATTGGGTGGCACCTACACCGGGGTCCTGGGTGCAGCTGACGCTATGGACTTACTACACCCTGCTACGCTCTGCGTTTCCCCGCAGTGTCCGACTGCGTCCAACCGCGTCCACCCAGGCTGCTGTGCCACACTACACCCCGTAACGCCCTGCTGTGCCCTACTATGACATGAACTACTATGACTACCATTGTGATCACTGCTTCACTATCTTTATTATGACTATTATTGCCACCATTCACCACTCCCCCAACTGGTGCCGTCAGACACCGCCTACCAAGAGTCTGGGTCTGTCCGAGGTTTCTTCCTAACAAAAAAAAAGGGAGTTTTTCCTTGCCACTGTCGCAATAGCTACTGCTAATGCTTGCTCTTGAGGCAACCACTGTAATAGTTGGGGCTTCGTAAAGTACAGAGTTTGGTCTAGACCTACTCTATCTGTAAAGTGTCTCGAGATAACTCTTGTTATGATTTGATACTATAAATAAAATTGAATTGAATTGAATTGAATTGATTCTTTTGTATTTACTCTGGTATCTGCTGACGACTTTGACTCTGGAGGGGGTTTTTTCCTATTAAATTAAATCTGGCTAACAGCGTAGGTTGGGGGATTTATTTCCTCTCAGTTTAAAAACCACCACGCTTACTTCCTATTACACTTACAAATATTGAGCTCATGCATAATTTAACCTCCCACCCACATCCAAAATGCTGCAATCCACTTCATTATTTATTTTAACGGCACTTCAATAATTTATGCCCGTGTGTATGAGAGCCATCAGAACAGACTGCTGCTCACTTAATTACCAGGGCTGCCAGCTCGCTGAAGTTCTCTGGTATTAAACAGAGTATTAGCCAGGATTAGACCTTACACACACACACACACACACACACACACAGACACACACACACAAACACATTATTTATTGCTTTCTAATGAGGAAGGAGTTAGCCGAGCTAGCACGCAGACTCTCCTCTGTGATTATTTAAAGTGAGAGCAGATGCGAGGCTCGTCACGCAGCATCTCAGATATCAGGGCGGGATTGGATGGGATGACCAACGCACACGCTCAGATCGATACTAGATCAAGCTGTTATGTCCACTTAGAGCTGATATAATAGAAATAATGGATTCCAGTAGGGGAGCGCTCTGATTTGCTCCGATTCCGGGGTGATTTATGGCCGCTGCTACTTTAAACGGGCCGCTTAAAAAATGAGACTTTTCATAATAAATACTTTCCAGAGTGCTGCAGATCAATTGTGCCCGGAGAATGATGAAGACAGATGGTTTTTCTGTATATGGCTGACTCGTCGCCGCAGACTTATGTACTTTACCATCTCTGCTGCCTGGAAAAGAGGCCCTTTATGCAGGGGAAGATGGATTAAGTGGCTTTTTATTTTGAGTGTTACTTAGAGACAAAAAAAAAGAAGGAAACAAAGAGAGGGAGAGAAAAAGAAAAAGGATCTTGCTCTGGGTTGACTTTGGTTGTCTCGACAGGTCTGATGCAGCAGAGTCTGAGATGACTATACTATCAGATTTATAAAACTCCAGGAGAAGAAAACAAGTAAAGAAAGGAAATTTAACATATATCTCTATAGTGCTCGATCTGGAATTAAAAAGGTGCCTGTTCTCTAAACCAGTCGCCTGCAGATGATATTTTTAGGGACATAAATTGTATGTGAGAACTATTAATTAGAAGTCCATGATCGATGACAAACACATGCACATTTAGTCCAGTCTTATAAGTACATTAAATGCACACAGTATTGTCTCTCTTTATTTTAGCCCTCATGATCCAGGCGGTAACATAATGTTCTCCACATTATCACTCAAACATAAATTGCTGTACTATGTACCCATTAAACCGTAAACAAAGCCTAGTAATATGAATTAGTTTGAGTGCAAACTGCTAAAGTAGAAGAGTCATCATTGGTTACAACAGTGCTCGACAGTAATGTTAGTGCTTCGGCAGCATAATAATTCATAGTCATGTATATATTTCATTATAAATGAGGCTTTGAGTAATTAAATACAACTGGGTGTTGGCCAACCGAAGTGCCTCTGTGCTTTAGAAAGCCCCATTTCGCACATCACACATTTACAGAGTTTTTGAGGCACAAGCAGAAATCTGAGACTCCATTCCCTGAGCCACTTTACTGTATGCATGTTGGGCGGAACAGATAGTTATTCCATATAAAAACAAGCCAAGTGTAAATGCACCCAAAAAGCACTCATGAAAAGGAGTGAAATCTGCTCTATTCAAGATGAAATTTTTCTCCTCCAAGTTTAAGTACATCAGTAAAAGACGTGTGGAAATAGCTCCTTAGAAAGTCTGAGCTATGTGATAATGACAGCTGATGTTACAATTAAATTAGCTGCTGCTCACCCTGTCACATTCTGTAGAAAGCTACAGGAAAAAAAAGCAAAGGGTCCTTTTGTCTCATTTTAGCTAACTAAACATTACTTTCTAAACTGATGTAACTAAACTGTTTCCTCTTTTAGGTCTTTGTAACAGATACCAAGCAGCATAATGCACTACCACGACCACGTGGACCAGCCCGATCTACTGTACATGGAATGACCACAACCTCTTAACTAGGGTTGGGTACCGTTCACATTTTTATCGGTAGCGATACCGATACCTGAAATTTGGTTCTGGTTCCCAACGGTACCTTTTTTCGGTACTTTCCCTCTAGCATTACAAACAAATTATTTCAGTTGTAAAAATAATTCCAAACCTATTTATCCTATTTACATAGAACATGTTATTTATTTCGAATATTTACACTCTAAAGAAATTAAACAAAAATAAAAATAAAACCCCTCCCTCTCTCCTCCCAAACCCGTCCCTACAATGTATTAAATTGAATAATTATTAATTTCTTACTCACTGTAACTTTTATTCTATTTGTATATTATTTTTTTTAGCCTGTTTTATTTTCATCATGACCGTTTTTAACTGCTGTAAAGCACTTTGAATTGCCTTGTTGCTGAAAAGTGCTGTAGAAATAAAGTTGCCTTGCCTTACAACCTCAGCCTGTCAGTCATTCCCCAGGGCATAGAAACCACTGTTGTGCCTGCTTATCTCAGAGGAAGTGTAACGTAAACAGCACAGCGACCGATTTCGCCTCGCCATTAGTATCATACAAACGCTGTCTGCGTGAAATTTTGAAAAACTGTAACCACACTTGCAACTACTTTACCGGCATTTCCATGACTCACTGTGACTTCAACAAAACTGCAGAGCCGACGTAGTTTGCTCGAGTTTACTCCGTCCGCACCTCTGCGCGCGCGCGCGTGTGTGTGTCGGAGCTCAGCTCTCTGTCAATATGCAGAGAGGACAGATAACCTTGCGCTTACGCGCTCTCAGGTACCAAAATTTGGTACCGTTTGATTTAGCGTGAATCGGTCCTCGGTAGTACTGATGTAATTCGGTCGATACCCAAAAAAGTACCAAGTTCGGTACCCAACCCTACTCTTAACACCGCATCATGGGCGGATTGGCCACCTGACAACTCTGGCAAATGCCAGAGGGGCCGGACCGTTTACAACCGTAAATTGTTTTTACAGGCCGACAGCACAGAGGACGGGTTTTTATCGCTTGCACGATTTCACTATGGTTATACTAATTATATTAATAATATTAATAATAATAAATATTAAGCATTTGGCATGTCGCAACGGCCGGGCTGGTCCCGAGATGGGCCGACCGACCCAATCAGAAGTTACTCAAATTGGGACATTCAGTCAAAATCAAGCACTTGCTCTGGGGGACCGGCTGCAGCAGTGAGAAGCCGCTGCTGACGGGCAGAGAGCTCCACCGGAGCTCTGACTGCTGTCCGTCCATTATATTTAGTTTTTAAATTGTTACCTGCCACCAGAATTTTGTGATTTCCTTGCCATAATTATAGACATTGTTACCATAAATTGGTGCCCAAAAATTTATCAGAATGCAGGAATTGAAGTCTTTTACCCTCAAAATTTCCTGGGGGAGACCAGACCCCCCCTGCTTTATGTGTTCCCCAAAGGCCAATTCTGAGCACAAACGGCATCAACAAACAGACAGTATGTGTACATTTGTTATAAACGCGTGCTCTTTAAAAAGTAGTAAGCATTGTTTGCCAGTTACTTACATTAAATGTTTACAAATCTGTTACATAAGGTACTTCTTATATTATTTCACCATCTGTACACAAATGTAATTAGTGAATGCACGTGTCCGTGGGTGGGGCTGCATGGTAATGTGGGCTGGTGTGACTACAGTGCCAGGGCTGAATTTTGGTCCCAGTCCGCCCCTCCACCGCATCATGCGTTGGTGACACGTAAACAATGCCAATGGAAAGTCAATTAGGATCCTTGATCGGGGTAGACACACACAAGTTCCCTGGTTCAACACGGCCCTGTCTCAAATAATAATAACTCCACAGTGCTATGGAGCTAGGTCTGGCAATGCGACACTATCTAAAACATAACCAACCTAAATTGTTTCCATGGTGCCTGCAATGGAGAAGGGTCAGACCTAATTTGTACCTGTTGCAAGAAAAAGATTTGTTATCTGATGGAGACACAGACTGATTGTAAAAGAAATGTTGAAAGTATATTAAATCTCATCTGAGTTGTATCTGAATATGAAACTATACACGGAATAACTGCAAAAAGTTCTTATCCAGTAAATTTCTAACTTGACTCCACCATATATTGTACCTGAAATAGCAGCTGCACATCTTGTCCTCATCTCACAGCTTGTTTGAGCAGGAAATTGGCCTATTTTACACTTACAATAACTACACTGCGAATAGCTACATTTATAGGAAAGTGGTACTGTACTGAGTAAAAAGTCATGTTATTCAGTTGGACAGAGTTATTAGGTGCCAGTACTCTGTAGAGGTAAGTACAAGTACAAGCTATGTAAATATATTAAATACTTCTCATGGGAAATGCATCACTTGCTTTCGAAATGGGTTTTCACCGAAGTTTAAATGCACATACAATTTGAAAACCTGCCAAATAATTTATGTACACACAAAATGATCCAAGGACGTGTTAAACTGTAACTCAAATGGCATCACGCAAAAATCCACCCTTAAATGTTTTTTTTGTTTTTTTTTTTTGAGAATGTCCTTTCCTGAAAAACGCCCACATAGGTCGTAGCAGTTATTTTTTAGGCTACAACATTTTTTGTCACATACAGCAAACATCTCCTCACTATCCGCTAGCTGCCTGTCTCCTGAACACACTGTAAAAGAAACGCGGTCTCCGTAGACAACCCAGGCTCCACAAACGGCAACAAAAACAAACTGGCCAACCTGCACCACCAAACATAACAAACAGTGTTCCAGCCAATAACAGACAAGAAGGAGTTGGTTGATCCATCACCGCAGCAGCGTTAGCACATAGGCTACTTCCACAATGCGCGTTCATGACTGTTTCAGGAAGCATGGAAGGGAGGGGGAGGGGACGGGATGAGGAGGAGGGAGGGGTGAGCTAGTGTCCGTTTTGTTTGACGATACTTCGAACGTCAACAAGAAGTAACGCGCACATATACAGAGGTTCATGCCTCGACGCAGAAGGTCCAGGGTAGAGCTAAAGATCTGTGCCCGAACGGTTCGGTCTTAATTTCGTTCTTTATTTCTATCATTTTACACGGGCTCGGGCTTGCGCTCCGGGTTGCGCGGTAAATGAGCGGTCAGGTAATGCGTTTCGATTAGCGCGAAAATGGATGCTGAGGAGGTGAAACGGAGGCTGGCCTCTGGAGGACTTATTTTATTTCTTTGTTCCAACTTCCAAGTGGCCTATAGCCTACGTTAGTCATGAATAAATTATCTTAAAAAATGTATAAATGACTCATTCTTGACGAAAGACAAAAGAGCTGTGTACGTGCGGCGCAGCCTCTTTTTTCTGTCTCTCCCTTTTCCGCCGAGTCGTGCGTGTGCCCGCTCGCGATGTGAAGCGTGTGTCTGCGCTATTCTCTGACACTCTAATCACTGCTGATAGACGGCCTTTTGTACAGTCGGGCTGTAAACGAGTTTGGGCTTTTAAAAAGCTGTCAATCAAAATGTACTTGTCGGGCTCGGGCCGAATTCTGACGGGCTCGGTCCTTTTCGGGCCAAACTTTTAAGGCCCGATTACAGCTGTAGTCCAGAGCTCGAATCCGACCTGGAACGATTTCCTGCATGTCTTCCCCCTCTCTATCTCTCCCTTCCATTGCTTTCCTATCACTAAGTAACCCAACGTTGCTTAGAGCACCTTTAAGTGTGCAACCTGAAGTCAAGTAACATCTGATTTTAACCCGAACCTAACTAACTATTGTTGGTGCCTAAACATAAACAAGTAATTTTTGTTTCTAAACCTAACAAAACAGCAACCGTTTCACAACGTTAAAGACATGTTTAAAAGAGACTGTCCTCCCCCACTAAACTCTGGCACTAAGAGCACCAAATTTCTATATAAGGAGGCAGGTTGGGGTGGTGGACTTTCACCCGGTAGAGCGGGGTTGGAGTCCCATTTGAAAATAAAGGTAAACGGAGATTTTTTACTTCACATGTTACTCTTCAGGAAGTTCATTTTTCCGACGCTCCATTTTTTCGACCTCTCAATAATCTGAAAAATTCCCTTTGGTCCTACAGCCCATTAGTCCGACGTCCCTTTGTTTAGACAAAAATAAACCCTCTGCTCTGACATCCCATTGTTCCGACCATATATAGGCTTTGGTGGATCACCTCCCATAAGGTAACGTAACCCCATTTGTACAGGTCCTATCCCCTGACCAATCGGCTATCCTAACCTTAACCACTCGAGGTCAAATGCCTAACCCCAACCAATCGACCACTATGGCCACGCCGATTTTAGATTATGGGAGGTGAACCACAAAAGCCTATATAGTCGGAACAACAGGATGTCGGAGCAGAAGGCTTATTTTTTTCGGAAAAAAAGGGACGTCGGACTAGTGGGGTGTAGGATCAAAGGGAATTTTTCAGGTTATTGAGAGGTCGGAACAATAGTGTCGGAGAAATGGGCAGTCCCCCGAATTTTAACCCAAAACCACGATCTTTTTCTAAACTTAACTAAGTAGTTTTGGTGCCTAAATATAACCAAACTGCAACTGTTTCACAGCGTTACGATGTGTTAAAAATCACGACCTTTACGTGAAAAACCGCGACAGGCATTCTCTGGTTTAGATATGAGGTTGTATTTCCTGCCACTGCTAAGGGGGCTAATTTATGCTACACTCCTGTGGGTCGTTTTAGAGGGTAGGAACAAACGACTGATATCGTTGTATGGTTTGGAGGACTGGTTGTTATTTGTGCAGCAGCTGAACAAAGACCAGCGTCTCTCTGTGTGTCTCCAGTATGAAGACCTGAACCCCTTCCCCTCATGAATAATCCTATTAAATGAATAAATGAAAAAGAAAAATGATTACTTCAGCCTCCCATAATGGTTTAGCCAAAATCTGGTTTTGAGACATCGAACCTCACTATTTATCTGAGCGGACGCCGTCGTGAGCGCACTGATGCGGCAGATTTAATTTATGGCGCGTTATTAGACTTTATCAGGCTGGGATCCTGCTGCTGAATAGGAAATAACAGCTGTCCCATTTACTCTGTGCAGAGCCGTGCCCAACCGGACTCCACAGATAAGATTGGCTCACATTTCTTTTCTCTCTCCCAAAACCACATTCTCTTTTAGGGACGTTGCATTTTCCTAATTTATTTCCTTTGTGACTGCAGGCGCAGATTACATGTTAAAGTCTGAAGGATTTTGGATGTTACAGCACACCGGGGCTTTTTTTTTTTTAAATTGAGAGAGGCATCGCTCTCCTGGAGCGCATTTATCTCTGAATGTTGAATGAACCTTCACAAGTGCAGGTTTTTTTTTTGTTTGACGGAAAATTCATGGTAACAAAAGATTCCTGCTGCCAAAATGAGACGGCGAGCCACAGAGACAGTATTATATTGATAACTCAGAGAATAAAGCAATTTCTTTTTTATCATAGTTTCATATTGCGCCCTGTGCAATGGCCCGTGAGGTAAATTTACTCTTGAAGCACCTCTCTGCAATATATAGTCCTCCTCTCCTCTCTCTCTCTCTCTCTGGCTGCCATATTTGCTCTCTAAAAACCAGTCCTAATGTATCAATTGTTCTGATCTGGCTCTGCTGGAGTGTGAACAAACAAATTGGATTGTGCCCTCATTCCCCCAAATAGCTTTCCCCTTATCCACCCCCCCCCCCCCCCCCCCACCCCCCTGGCCTACAGGGGCTGTTCACTACATATTTTCATGGAACATCTCAATCCAGGCAATTTCTCAAACACACACATACATGCAGTGCGGGCACACACACACACACACACACACACACACACACACACACACACACACACACACAATGCGACCTTTAAAAAACATTTTTCCAAGGTCAGAACAAATGGCTGGACTGTAGTGGCGTATAATGATAAAAGCACTCAAAGCGGCTGTGCCTTTCCAAAAACACAAAATGGCCTCTCCATCCCCGCTGTGTGTCACTCCTTCAGTCTGCAGGGAGAAGGGTGCAGTGTGAGCAGAGCCGTGGACCGAGCCGAGCTGTTTCATAACGCTCTCCGGCTTCTTATCTGGACACGATTAACGGCCGTCTTACAGGATAAAGGCGAGCCGACGATGTGGTTTCAGTATTTATTTATTTTTAACACCAGAAGTGTATTTATTCTCCGCTGTCAGGAAAAAGCTACAGTACAGGAGCTGTTCAGGATCATGTATGATGTGATTCACTGACACACACACACACACACACACACACACACACACACACACACACAATGGGCTGAGGATGCTGCCCTCAGCCAAACAAAAGCTTCATTAAATGAATGTTCTTCCTGAACAGAAGCTGATGGACGAACACAGCAGCTCTGTGCACAATGACTAATGTTTGACCTGCGTCTGCACCGCTGCTCTGCTCTCTTCATTCAATTCCTGAGCTGTTTTGTAACATTCAAGCAGGCGGAAAACGGTCCTGTACACCAGAAAGCTTTTCTTTTTTTCCTCTCTCTGTTGTAAATCCACAGCCTTATGCCTTATTCACGAGCCCTGAATGGCTCCGCATGTGAGATGTTTTCAGCTATTTAAGCAGTATGATATAATGTAAAATGTAGTCTAACAAAGGGAAATGAAGTGGCAATTCAGTCTGATTATCAGGTTATAAAAATCTATGTTGTGGCTGTTCCAGCCAAAGCTTCTCAACCCTTTGAACTCTTGGCTGTTTTTTACTCAATTTTCACTTCCTTTATTTACAGGTAGCCCTGCTCCAACCATTCACCCTCACCTGACTGCCCCATCCACCTGCTCACCTGTTCCCACTTCCCTCATCAGCCCTGCACTATATATATATATATATATATATATATATATATATATATATATATATATATATATATATATATATATATATATATCGGCCTATTTCTACCTGTTCCCTGATCGTCATTTTACCGGCCTGCATTGAGGAAAGAAACTGTTGTCTTCATGGTCTCTGGGTCCTGCCTTTGTGTCCAAACCTATCTGTACTAAGTCATTATAGGGTACTTTCTCCAACTTTTTTTGGCCATTAATACAGTAAAGCAACAACAATGTCTGTTATTAAATCAAGCACCAGTGATAAAACATTAGACATAACCCATTTATTCATGCCCCCCCACCTTTTTTATTTCTCTTTTAGTCCAAACATTTGGAATTAAGGGACATGTTGAATACATTATGAACGGAACAAAAAATGTAAGGGTTGCCCTGAAGGTGGTGCTAAAAAGAAGGTAATGGGGTCAATAAAGTCAAAATAACATCATCCTCAGGCCTCTCCTGGAGCGAGTTAAAAAAAACAATCAACATCAGAAAATCGGATCAAGAGTGCAATGAAAATGTCTAAATTCTAATCTGATGTTGCTGTGTGGATTATTCATTTATACCTCATTTCATGCTTAATGTGTCATAAAATGATGGTTTTAAAGATTTTATATCACGATCCACGTCACATTACTAAAGCTAAAGATGCTCTCATGTCCGTTTCACTTTGACTTCAATGACAGAATTGGAAATTTCAAAGTCCGCCCCCCCCAAACGCAGCCAACAGAATTACCTGTAAATCTTTAGCTGTTTATATCCTTGAGGTTCCACTTCCGGGATTGCTCCGTTGCCGACGGAAATTCTGCCGGATTTCACTCATTTAGGTCGAAGATCTGTTGCCTTGGGCTTCCTTTGTGTTGTAATTCTAACCTCCGGTGGATTTCTGAGGACTATGGTTAACTGCTCCTCAGATCTCTGCAGGGTAAATCCAGACAGCTAGCTAGACTATCTGTCCAATCTGAGTTTTCTGTTGCACGACTAAAACTACTTTTGAACGTACACACGTTCCACCAAAACAAGTTCCTTCCCGAGGCTATTTTGCCGCAGCACCACGGATTTTCCCAAGGCGATTGGTTTAAAGAAATGCCAATAAACCAGAGCACGTTTTTCTCCCATCCCAGAATGCTGTGTGGACTAGCCAGACCCTCCTCCGCAGCGCTGTGGAGGAAGGTCTGGCAAAGCGAGACTAGCTGATCCCCAAAGAAATTCAATTCAATTTTATTTATAGTATCAAATCACAACAGGACAGGAGTTATCTCAGGACACTTTACAGATAGAGTAAGTCTAGACCACACTCTATAATTTACAAAGACCCAACAATTTCCCAAGAGCAAGCATTTGGTGCGACAGTGGCGAGCTAAAACTTCCTTTTAGGCAGAAACCTTAGACAGACCCTGGCTCTAGGTGGGCGGCCATCTGCTGCTGCCGGTTGGGACACAGAGACACTGATACTGATATACAGAAATTGGATCCATAATAATTATAGCAGTTGGCATGATGCGCCATGGCACTTATAGTAACAATAAAGATAATAGAACTATGACAAGAAATAATAGTTGAAAGCATTTAAAATTTCGACCCCGTACCCAATCATGTGAAGGACCCCGAAGCATCGAGTAATTTTGGTTTCATCCGTGTCATATTGTAAAACAAACGCTCCAGCCGTGTGTGTTCTCCACACGGAGCATGCATGAGGCGGCCTTCAGGCTCCGCTGGCAGCCACTGAACCAGATGAAGTTGGGACGAGTTGTTGACAAGGGAACGCATCTTGAGTGCATCATCTCCGTTTGCTCAGGCGGAGGCTGCGGAGGACCATTACCTGCCACAACACATCCATCACACCACGACCTGGCCAAACGGTAAGCACCATATAATGACTTCCACTGATCCGTTCACTGACTCCTGCTCCCCCCCTACACACTCACACTCCTCTCCTCCATTTTGCTCTCCACTGCCTCCACCCATCTCTCTGATGAAGAAGAAGGAGGCCGTCAGAGAGCCTGATCCGCCGCCAGCCGGGCCGACCGCCATGTCACCGCCTTAATCTAATTGTGGACACGTTAAGATTCACATTAAGGTGCTCAATGAGGCTTGGCGTAACAATTCTCTTCACAAGCTTCCTGTATCATAAGTTACAGGAAAAGCCCGCTCCTCTGATTAAAGCAATTTATCATCTGGGCCGTTATTAAAAGGCATCCTGTGACACGGCGAGTTATCTCGCATCGCTGCGTAGCGGCCGACACACAAAGCTCAGAGGCTGCTGGGAGCTCGGTGGCAAATAGTCAAGTACTTTTACTACAGATCTGTATTAATGTCTAGTTTTCAGGTTCAGGTACTTTCAATTTTGAGGCACTTTCTACCTTTTTTTTCATTACATTTCAGAGTTGTTCCTCTACATGAATCTGACAGCTGAAGTTACAGATTAAACTTGGAGATTCATGTTTTACTTTTAGTATGAGGTGAATATTGTTGGTGCCAAGTAAAAAATCATTTATCTTTTCAGGAACAATTTAGGGATCTTACACCCCTACCTTCTTTAGTCCAGACTTTCAGACTTTTCAGTTGGTCCGGATTACTAAACCATGGCGTGAAAGCATTCTTTGAATGGTTTGGACTTTCAAACCAAATACAGGAAGTTCTGGCAAGCTATTTTGTTGTGTTATAAGAGAAGTGGCTCCTTTAAGGAACAGCTCAGAGCTTAGCAAGTATGCAGCGAGAGAGCGTTTGACCACGCGAGAGTGATGGTGGATGCGCTCAGAGCCGACTGCTATCGGCTATCAGAGCAGAGAATAAATTAGCAGTTTACTTTTTAAGTCGTAGTAAATGTACGGTGTACATTTGTCTCTGAATAAATGCTGTTGTTTCTCAAAACCCAAGTAAAGTTCCCGTGTCCTGCTTCTCAACAACGCAACAAAACAAAAAGAGCTTCGGTAGCAGGAGTCACTTGGAAAAAACTTGGAGAGAGGATACGAGAAGACGGGGAAGCTAATCTAAAAAACAATCAATTACAAGTATCGGTAGACGCGGCTCACATATGTGATGACGACAGGACGTAGTTATGCCATGTATAGTTCTTTAGTGTGCTTGCATAACTGCACTTCGTTCACAAACGTCATTTATTGGCAATGAGGAAATTAACACAGCACACATTTGCCAAACCAACCACTTAAGGTACTTTCAAACGGGATGCAGTCACTGCCATCGCTTCCAGACACGCATGCTGTTTGTCCTTGAAAACCTTTTTCAATGTGAGCTTATTTTACTTCTGAACAGAACAAAATACATACATTTAAGCAATTAGCATGTGCTGAACTTTTATTCTTTTATGGTAAGTTCATTGTTTGACTGTAAATCTGCACAGCACCAATACAGGAGGTTTGTTGTATTGATTGAGAATAGGCGTATATTGTGTAGTTTGATGTTAGGGTTCCAATATGACATATGTAGGGTGGGAGAGTTGGGTGCCATAAAAAATACTATGACGGGTCAACACGTCCTCATACCTAAATGACAGAATAGGTTGATTGCCAATGACTCCCAAAACGAAATATATGACCATTCTATTTACTGCCTCACGGTGGCAGATTTAATCCTGTGACCCCATAATTAACATAACAGCCCTCAGAGTTAGTAAAACATCAGCAATTGGCTTAAAATAGACGTAAGGTGAAGTCACTGCGTCATTGATCCGTCAAAAGTGGCAGTTGACTTCCATGGTCTCCTGAGTAAAAGTCTTGTGTTTATTTGACCCATCCACCCCCTCATCCTGCACACTTCCAAAACACTTACAATATGGCATGAATCTCTTTGACCAAATTTGTGTTTGAGTGCAGAGTGAATGATCTCCTTACTGCTCCTTGTGGGTAATGGTTTGGTTTTCTTGGGCTGCATCTCAGGTTCTTCGATTACATCCACGTTTCCTTCACTTGCTTCCCTTCCTCATGACAGAGACACGAGGAAACCATGCGTGGAGAGAGAAAACAAGGAAATGTGTTGTTAGAGGGATGAGACGTGCTTTCCTCTGAAACGTTACGTGAATTCGTCGGCTGTACGGGCGGAGTTAGCAACGGCTTTCAGCTGCACGGCTTCCAGGAAGGCTGCTCTCTGTATCCTCGCTGATAGCTCCTCAGAGAACCAGTCTCCATCCTCGCTCCTCTGGGCAGGAAAAAGAGCTTTGAGACGGCCTTAACGTAGGAGGGCCAGAACAACTTCCGGTTCAAGCGAGGAGCGAGGAAACTGATAGTACAGAAAGGTCAACAAGTGGAGCAGATCGGAGGGACTGAAGAAACAAGTCAGCTGTTCCACAAACTCCTGGGCAGTTCAGTGCTTGTGTTTGGTGTTTAAAACTTTCTTGTGGCAGCAATGGCAGTTATGTTCCCTGTTTGCTGTACGGGACTCTCACACTGCCTCAGAACGGACTGACAAGTCTGATCGACAGTTACATGCGCCAGAGGAACTTCCAGTTCAAGCGAGGATCGCGGAGCTATCAAATAAGAGAAGTGAGATCCATCCTTGGTTCTTACCAAGTGCAGTTACAGAGGGTATTTGTCTACATCAGCCTGAAGTGGCAGTAAGCCCACTTGGCCAGAAGCACGTGGACTCCTGAACATTACACCCATGTGTGAGTGTTTCACATCTTGTTCAGATCCTGACACTAAATGTAAAGGTGCGACTGTAAGGTTTCATCATATTCATCCGATGAGTTAAAAAGCAGCAATCTCACTGCTGTTTACCAAGCCGCCGAAAATATTGTTACATAAACTGCCACATTAGTGTTCTGAAAACAACTCGACTGTGGCAGGGAAAGCTGTGACTTTGCCATCCCACTCCAGTGAAATCAACACTCAAATCTTACGTCAGTATGTTTTTTCCAAAAGTGAAACGATTTCATCATGTGCCATTTTCGCTGTGTGTCTCGACAAATAAGAGCAATTACTGGGGAAACCGAAACATACTGCGATATGGAGAGCAGCACAGGCGCCGTCACCATCCAGCCGCTTTCTTGGCAGGTCGAAGCTCGCCATGCGGACGGCTCGCGCTCCAAGTTAGAATGGGAGATTGGGCAAGAAATGATTAAAGCGCTTTGCCAGCCGACAGACAGACGGACACAGTTGGGATCTGGACGAGCTGTCAAGTAGTTGGTGCTTCTTCATAGAAGGAGATAGTTAATTTGACCCAGGAGAGCGCAGAGAAATTGATTTTAACTCTGTTAAATTAAGTCTACTGAGGGACTCGGGGGCACCGGCCTCATGGGTTCATTTTAGTCCGGTGTAGAGATGATGAGGAGCTGCGCTGCCAACGGCAACTTTGTCAAGAGTCTTCTGACATGCTGTACTCGGATCACTTTCTCACTCTCTAATTGCGCGCGCACACACACACACACACGCACACGCTCACGCTCAAGCTCACGCTCACACACACGCTCGAGTTAGACATTTACACAATAAACAGCAGACTCGCTGTGAAGAGCAGAAACTGTCCAACTTTTTGAAAAATCATTGCCGAGCGTCGACCAACGAGACGTCAGTCAGCTGGGAGAGCCGAGACGGAGGAAGTGAAAATGATCACAACACCACAGTGGGAAGGTACTCATGTAAAAGTCCGTCAGGAAAGAGTTAACAAGTATTAGCAATAAAATGTGCTCAAGTATCCAAAGTAAAATCATTCATTGTGTAGAAGTGATTTAGTTTTATTATGGCTACATTCAGACTGCAGGCAAAAGTGGCACAAATCAGATTTTTTGGGGTCAAGTGACCAGGTCAGACTTCTTCAGAAGTAGTGTGAACACTCAAATCTTGCCCAGATCTGATTTTATCAAATCAGATTTAGACCACTTCCATATGTGGTCCTGAGTCAGACCCAGGTCTAATTTCTTTCAATGCGGCCTCAGTGTGAACAACCAAGACGGATTTGATGTGACTTTTACGTCAACCTACATCGACATTTGTCACAATTATGCGCCGGCAGGAATTAGCCCTAGACACAGACAGTAACATTAATAGCCAATTTGGCTCTCTTTCTCTTCATTCTTCTCCTCCTCAGCACCTGTTCATTAATGTTACGGCTCCCATTACAGATTGAAATAAAAGTGAAAATGCTTACTTCCTCCATAACCTCCCTAACTTTAGTGCAGCAGCGTGCTGCGTCATTGTTCATTGTTATTGTTCTTTTGCGCATGCGGGTCAGTTCAAAACCGCAAACAGTTCACACTGGAATCTGATATAGGCCACATTTTAAAAGGTCATGTGAACAGCCAAACAAAAAATCAGATTTGAGCAAAAAATCTGAATTAAGCATTAAGACTTGCGGTGTGAACGTAGTCTAACAGGTAAAAACTAATTTAATTGTCAGATCAGCTGAAGAAGAGTATGAGCTTCAGTGGTATAAACTTAGAAACTTCTGGTTCCCGCCACAGGCATTTATTGTGCGGAGATTATTTCGTGCTCTTGTCCGTCTCGTTAGACATGGTGCATGAGTTAAAATACACACAAGTCAACATAGTAGCACAGAGGTGGTTATAGACTAAAATTCTCTTTCATTACTGTTGATAAAATCAAGATCTGCAAAGAATAATTGATTAATCGACGTTATCAACTTTTTTGGTGTCAGTGTCAGAGTCATTTTTTTATGAAGAAAAAGTCAAATTTCTCTGATTCCAGCTTGTTAAATGTGAATATTGTTCTAGTTTTGTCTCTCCTCTGAGACAGTTAACTGAATATCTTTGAGTTGTGGACAAAACAAGACAAATTTGAGGACGCCATCTTAGGATCGGGTTTGACATTTTTCACCATTTTCTGACATTTTACGGACCAAACAACTTATCGATTAATCGAGAAAATAACTGTTAGTTGCAGACCTAATAAAATCCTGGTCTATACCGTAAAGAACTGTCTTTATTTCTCCTTTTCCAGCTCTCAGCGAAGGCGGTCGCTTTTTTTTTTCTCCCTCTCCCTCCCAGGCCTACCCTGCTTGCTATCTTGTCTTGTGTTGTCTGTTGTTAACTTTTTAGAGACTCTCCCTGCAAGGCTCTACAAATACCTAAAAATCATGGAATTGATTAACTGGTGTCTTAACGCAATTGACACTGTATTCTCGAGGAGGAGCACTGGTTCGGGTGAGCCAGCATGTCCTGACGGGACGTTTGCTGCGGGGTATACGATGGACGGCTGGGAGAAACGGCGTGTCGTGTGTCTCTCTGCTCTTTCTGTGGAGGACGTTGAGGATATCTACCTATTTGGAACCCTGATAACTGGAATGTTGCTGATTGGAGGATGCTTCTCCCTGGTTTATCGAAAAATTGGAAAGACTTTGGTAGCTGTCCAAAGCCCAAGGAAGCTGCCTGGCCTGACTGAAGCTGTCGAAAAAGCGATCAGTTTGCAAACTGGAACTATTAATCGCGTGATGGAAAACAGCATGGTAATGACCCGCGGCTTGGATACCATCATGAGGAAGGTCATGGATTTGGAAAGAAAAATTGACCAGTTGAACAGTTGAACAGTTGAACAATAGAATGTATGTCTAAATTAGAGCAGCCATTCGTGTAGACAAAACAAATTAAATCTTTCGGCTCCCTTATCCTGAACGGCCTTGCCAAGGCCGTATCTTGGAACAAACAGTCACCCTGTTGGGGCTCTGCAAGCGAGACTCTCTTGGTTCCTCCCCCGTCTTCCCCACTGCCTGCTGATTGTCGTATCGGTTCTGGACTGTTCAAGGGTGTCACCACGGCAACGTGCTGTGTTATCGCTATAACATTCTGCGGACTGGGTCACTAGTGGGACTGCCGGGCTGTGCGTTTCTCAGCAGGCCAAACTCCCCCAACCTACCCTCTCCCCAGTCCAACGCCTTCGCCGCTAAATGTGCAACTGTACATTTATGTTATGTTATGTTATGTTCAGCAGTGCAAATGTACTGTTTGTGTGCTATGTGCTGAGGTGTTTTTTCCTGTTCCCACACTGTTCTTATCTTTATGAGGATAGTCTGAGAGTTGCTTTTTTTCCCTCTCCTCTCCTCATGTCATGCTGTATCTGTCCCTGCTATGTTATGTTATGTCTGTGATTATTATTATTATTCAGTCAACTAATAAGCAAAATACCAGTGCAACAGTGCAAATATACTGTTTGCGTGCTTTAAATGTGCTCCTGCGAGAGTTGTGTTGAATGTTTTGGATGTAAAGCGCTTTGAGCTGCACTCTATGTATGAAAGGCGCTATACAAATAAAGCTATGTTATGTTATGTTATGTTATGTTATGTTTATTTTGAAACGCAGGGGTCAGAAAAATGTTGAGACCTAAAACTGGGAAGCTCCAAAATAAGAAATAGGCGACAACGGAAAAGAAGTAAGGAGAAGAACACAGAAAGGACATGGAAAGGATAGAAGTAGGAGAAAAAGGGAAGAAAAGAAGTAAAGGAACAAGATGTAAGGAAACAAGGAAGGGATGAGCAAAACCAGAGATGGAAGTAGAAAAAAGGAGAACGAAAGTGGGATGGAAATAAAAGTAGAAAGTCTTCAAAATAGTACCGAGCTGTAGAAAATTGACTTTACCTCTCTTTTTTTGGGAAGAGGAGGAGAAGGTGGGGGCTCCCTGTGGGGACAAGGCCCTGGCTCCAAATCAACTGACTGGGAACGACAGCACAATCCACACATATGCTCGACTAATGGGGCAAATCAGCGCCGAGCGAGAAGGTAGAGCGACGGCGGCAACAACAAGCACATGTGACGGACAGATGGAAGGCGGCAATCACGAGGTCGAGACAGCGAAGATGTCCCTGCAGGAATTGGTTAGCTGTCGTCGCTTAGCGCCATGCTAAATTGTGTTTTTTAAGCACCAAATGAGAAAGTGTGTGTGTGTGTGTGTGTGTGTGTGTGTGTGTGTGTGTGTGTGTGTGTGTGTATGTATGTGTATGTGTATCTGTATGTGTATGTGTGTGTGTGTGTGTGTGTGTGTCTTTGTTTTTTTTTGTGTGAAATTGTTTGTGTTGTGACCTCCGGCATGCGCAGACGGAGACAGCTGGGTCGAGTCAGGTCTTGTTTGTCTCACGGAGAGATGTGAACGTACACGAGGCCGGTCAAATTAGACTTACACGTGAAACAGCAGCAACACCTGTCCACTACCATTTACTTAACGTTTTACTTGACCTTTTTTTATTTTAGCAGGATGGTCTCCTGAGATCAGAATCTGTTTTCAGGAGAGACCTCTAACATGGCAGCACCATTATGTTTCACAAACAACACACACAGAAGGTGACAGGAACACAGAAGACAGGGAAGCAGGAAACCAAGGTTTAAAAATCCTTTATGTTTAACGTAATAGCTGACAGTATTTTAGATTTTTCTTATGGTCAACAAACTACTACTAACAAGTATTGTGTGAGGTATCAACGCCTGATAAATCTTCATCCTTTGTGCCGTTAAGCTCCATTTCTATGGATGCATCTCAATTTTACGGAGCCCCTAAAGGGACATTGGGGAATTTCTTTTTTCTCATGCACATGAGATGTGTCTTGTGAGCACGATATACTTTCTGGTGCGCACAACGAACTTTCTCGTGAGCACGAGATACTCCGTATCCCCTATAGCAGGTGTCTTCAATGTTTTTTTAAGCCAAGGACCCCTTAACTGAAAGAGAGACATAGTAGGGACCCCCTACTACATATATTGTAAAAAATGAAGTTGCTTATTCAACTGTGCCTACAATACCATGTAGGGTGGCCTAAGGCCTTTATACATACTATTTTTAGTGCATAGAATACTAAGCTATTAAAATAATTGTTGTCATGATTTTATAAATCATGTTTTAATGTTAAAATATACATGTGGCACTGTGAGTCCTTTGGGATATTTATATTTGCTAATATGTTGAATGCATGTTAAGACATTAAACATTTTGAAAAAACTGTTCCAAAAGTTCCAACAGCACCTCATGCGGATATGTTGGTGAGGTCTGGACACAAATCCTTGCAAATAAAAGTAAGGACACTCTGTCTTAAAGATTTAAGAAGGATTTCCCTGCAGTCTGGACGTAGTCTAAGTCATTACGATTAATCTTCTGGAGACCATAAATATCTGTACAGAATTCAGTGCAAATCCATTTATTCACTGTGGAGAGATTACACTCTGGAACAAAATGTTGGAACGACAAACTGACATGCTGTTAATTTCAACAACAAAAAAAAGAATATATATATATATATATATATATATATATATATATATATATATATATATATATATTTAAACAGACAATAATTTTTTGTAAAGGCCATACACCTAACAATACTACTAATGAAGTTAGATAGATAGATAGATAGATAGATAGATAGATAGATAGATAGATAGATAGATAGACTTTAATAATCCCAAACTGGGAAATTACACTGGGAAGTTACAGTAGCAGGTATATGGCACATCCACACAAAATAACAAGAAATAATAAAGTACAGAAGAACACCTACCCAAACTTGAAAAACAATGAAAAATATACAGCAAATGTGTGTAATAATGTTACATTTAAAAAAAAATTGGGGCAGCAGCAAGACATTGGCCTGGTTCACCGCAACTTCCTTCAGTTTGCTTGAATGATGTGTCGTCTTCTTAAAGAAGACAAAAGAGAAAGCGTTGATGGTGTTAATATTTACCCCGCTGAGGAAAGGGCACAACACTCTGCAGAAGCTACAGATTACTTTAAAATGTCATTTTCTAGTTCACTGCCCTGTAACTCTGCTGCTGCTGCTGCTTTAAAAGGAAAAACAAACACCACCATTTAAATTACAGCCGCCTCAAACACTCAATAACACTCACAGCTGCAAAATGTCACATACAGAAAGAGGACACTTGAGATATTTACAGGGTAATCCAGCCACAGCTTATGCAGAATTATTTTATGAAAAGTCCAGCTGTACTGGAAGGAGACTTCTTTCTTTATTTCATTAAAAAATGTTCTCAACCTTATTTAATCAAAAAATACAGCAGCGGCCGTGGATCAGTTGAGTCCCTGTAATTCTACAAATACACTCAAGAATCAATCACTAAATAGCTGCTAGTTCATAAGTTTGTTTTTAGATCTTTAAATGACATTTATAAATGATGAGGATCCACACAATCAGACCACAGACGTAGTGGAGTGTCTGTCTGAGCTGTTTTAATTCTCAATTCATCATCTTTATCCTTTTCCAGAGTCGTCCTACACACGGGAGTCTGATGTTTGACTTACTGAATTTCTGATGGCGGAAATACGACCTCATATCTAAACCAGAGAACATCGGTCATGGTTTTGAACTTAAATGTCGCAATTTTAAACACGTCTTTAACGTTGTGAAAAGGTTGCAGTTTGGTTATGTTTAGGCACCAAAACTACTTAGTTAAGTTAGAAAAAGACTATGGCTGGAATAAAATCAGACGTTATTTCACTTCCAGAAGGTCCAGACACTGCCACTCTAAATGTAAATGTAGGTCGTATTTTGCTGCTTGAACAGCGTTTTTTCGGAAGGAGGACAGTCTCACTTAAAGCTTTAGTGTGTAACTTTTTGATATTAATGACCATCCATTACATTCAAGCCATTGCCAAATGAGTTACTACAAAGCTAATTAAGACTATCAGCTCCACACAACTCTCTCTGTATTTCTCAGTTTGACTATGTTCAGAAGATCGTGGCGTCCGGCGACTTTCCCGTGCAGAAACTCGAGTGAAGATAGTTACCTCTTCTGAAGAGTCAATAATGTTTTGTTAATCCTCCGTGTCCTCCTTGGCTACTAGCAACTGTGTGGAGGACGAGTGGGGGGGGCGGTGCGCGGTCACAGAAGGCTTGAATCATGTGGACGCGCCAACAGTTTTGTTGTCATTACTTAGAATTCCTCATGGGGGAGACAGAAACTACGCACTATAGCTTTAAGTACAATTTAGTTAGAGGGCCTGAATAAACCAGCAACTGATTCTAAGTTTTCAGGTAGTGTTGATATTTATTAGGCATTAGTGTGCCTGTGTTTGACTATAAATATACTATAAAACAGTGAATCAGCCTCTGCAGTTGTGCAGTGTGTTAAAGCTTTTTCGTGCTTCTTGCTTTCAGCGCGGTTGGCGCAGTGCGGACGGCGATATGATGCAAGAGCCTGGGCAACCTCCAAGATTTAGTAACAATGTGGAATGCAATGATTGGCTACAGGAGAGAAGAAGTCCGTTCTTTGAGCCGCTCTGACCGCAATTAGTGTGAAAGACCTGACGGTTCGTGGCGACCATGTGAGCCATCAGCAGCACCCCGACCACGCTGAGCGCAAGAAACATGAATCAGCTTTTAGACATCCTCTTGCATCACGTCAACACTCTGAAAGCCACGCCCATCGGAGAAGAAAACAATTGCTGCAACAAAATGCAATGAAGGGCTAAAAAGCTAACAAAGTTCCTGTAGCTAGCTAAAAACATTAGATTTAAGCATGTAAAAGGATTATGTTAGTACCCGTTGTCTACCAGAAAGAATAGGTTAGCTGTTAGTAAGATAATGTTAGCTATGTGTTAGCAACCTAAGGCACTTACGCTAATTGTGCTCCCTGTCTCCATGGTGGGGTGTGGTGCTGTAACACCTAAAGAAACATATCTTTTTTTTTTATCCACTAAGCACATGTGCAGTTTGGTGCTTGTGTTTTGGGGGGGTCTCCCAAGACTCCCAGGACATCACACCTCAGACGACAGTTTAGCTTGGTGTCCATAAAAACCGAAGAGGACCTGTCACTCACCGCCTCACACCGCTGCCAGCCATCGTCTCTGAGGCTGAAAACCCCATCCTGCTGTGACTGATGGGAGGTTCACAGGGTGTGTAATAAATATCTCTGAGAAAACATTTCACTGGTCAAGCAGAACATGTCGCACTGATCCGAAGCAAAGGGATTTCTGTCTGGGTGCTGATTGGTTCAAAATCCTTCCCCTTATTTTCCGGTAAATCGATGACAACCTGCAGGACGTGACGGACTGAAACCAACCAGAGACGTCTGGAAGAAGCTGTTACACGCCAACAGTCATCAGACAGAAATTAACATCATTTTCAGGACCGGTTCCTTCAGGGGAGATGGGTCCTGTTTGAACGATTTAAGCCCTTCTCATACTACTTTGCTTTAGTTGTAGCATCAAGAAGATGTTAAGTATTTCATCTTCCATGACCAACCTTTGCAATATGGCTTATTTTATAAAATGATGTCCCTCCCTCTCTGCCTGCTGCTGGTGCGTTGGCCAATACCAATTGACATTAGCTGCCCCTTTTATTTGTTCCATTTTTGTTTTTAACTTTTGGTTGCTATTGCTGGCCAAAATAGTAAATACCAGTAAAAAGTTGCAGCTCTGATTGGTTATCATCAAGTCCTACATTCTGTTATGCTTCTCAGTCTGCTTATATATATACATATATATATATATATATATATCTTTTAATACTGCAGGTCGAACATGAACATGAACACCTGAGGCACAATTTCTTTCAACCTTTTACTAATTACCAACATGTCCTTCAGTTTTTTAGTTTTCTTCAGTCTGTATGCAAAGAAGCACCTAACTCCCTGCACAATCATATAATATCGAGATGTTTGTTTCAATAAGGATTAAACGACCAAGATACAACATGTTAATTTGTGGCCTTAAGTGTATTTCCGACCTTTGGAGAGAGCCAGGCTAACCATAGTCTGACTCCAGCTAAATACTCAAAGGTATAATATGCAGTGTTATCCTAAAGAAAACTATGTACAGACTTATAGAAAAATAATTCTTTTCAATCATCACTTATGACCCACTAGAAGTGCGTGGTGGTTTCTGTATCTGCAATGACCCTGTCCTCTGCCTGAAGTTCTCTCTTTTCTTCTTATCTTTTAAAGTGAGGGATGTTTCTGGGCCCTATCTTGGTGTGTAACCCTCAGCCGATAACAGCGTGTAGCCCTTCTCATATCCAACCATCGCTTTGCTTCTCAGCGTCTCATATCGACACAAGTCGAACTCACACGGACACACAGAAATAGACAGGATGAAGCTCTGCATTTGCTCACAATTCGACAATGCAGTACGTTATCGCAGAGGTGTGTGTTTATTTGTGCTGTAGAACATAACCACCATGAAACAATCCAAAAATATAGTTTAATTCATCTGATTCACTGCTTTCTACAGTGCTCCCTGTCTTCGGCTACATCTACACTACTGCGTTTAATTTTTATTTTTTTAAAGATTCTTTTTTGGCCTTTTCCACCTTTAATGGATAGGACAGCTAGGTGAGAAAGGGGAGAGAGATGGGGGGAAGACATGCAGGAAATCATCACAGGTCGGACTCAAACCCTGGACCTCTGTGTCGAGGCCTAAACCTCTCAGTATATGTGCGCCTGCTCTACCCACTGAACCAACCAAGCCACACTGCGTTTCATTTTTAAGCGCCGTTTTGAGACAAAAACAATCTTCATCCATATTAACGCATCTGAAAGCTCATATCACTTGACCGTTCGCATACACTGGGCATTGCACCGGTGTAAACAGGAAGCAGATTGTCTGACGTTACTTTGAGGTTGAAAATCATGGATGTAGAAGTTGAAAATACAGAAAATACTTTGGAGAAAGAACAACAATGGTGAAAAGTAAGAGCAGGTATTTATTAGCTTGGAGCGACGACGAGGTGGAACTGTTACTGAAAGGTACGTAAGCTACCTAACCGATAAGATGTGCGTCGTCGTTTCCAAAGGTCTCCGTTTGTGCCCGTCCAGACTACAAAGCAACCTCGGCAGTTTTCAAACCAAAACGGGGTCATCAGTGTTTCCAAATGTGTGTTTTAGGGGCTCGGCAACGCCAAAGTATTGTGGACGTAAGGCGTCAAAGTAGCCTACAGATATTCATTTATTTATTTTTTTGACATATATTTCACTTTAATGATTAAAATGACAATCTCAAACTGGGAAGCATACAGAAATAAAAGGGGAAATATGACAACTTATAAAGAGGTGACCCCATGGTAACGGCTTTCAGTCAGAGGTTTGGTTACATTTACTGATGTCAATTTTTACTATAAAAGAGTTTAAGTAAATAGCTCCACATTACAAAAGTATTTGTGAATTATTAGACAAGTACCAATTAAAAACAACTAATTTCCACTTTTGCGTGAACTATTAATAACCTGACTCCTAAGACACATTGGCCTCCTGGTTGATGAGGGGGTTGAGGTCCAGCTTTGAGGTCCAGCTTTGTCTTCTCTAGAGCTGCAGTCTTGGCCCTCCGTGAGGGACGCACCACAGGAACTGACTATGGAACATTTTCTCCATCACTCTCCTCTGATGACTCTAGATATTCATTTTTAAACCAAAACGCAGTAGTGTACTTAATTCACTCTCTAGCTCGCTCAACCCCCGCTTCTCTCTCTCCGGCTTTCCCGGTGATGGCTGAGCGTTACTGAGCAGCCTCCAACTGAGCTTGAAGACGTAGATGTGATGTGAGCAACCTGTCTGAAAGTTGGAAGTCTTCTGGTAGCTGTGCCAAGAGAAATCTCAATCATTCCCAATCTAGCAGAGACGGAGAGCGTAGGTATATGTAAGGAGATAACATAGACACAGGCTAATTATTGATCACTAAAATGATAGTTAACATTAGTAATTAAACTTAAACAGCTAATGTGAGACGAAATTGGCTGAGAGCTTCTCCTGTACTATACAGTAATTCCTCTACTATGAGACAGTAAGTCTCGTGGTTATGACCCAATCGTTAGCCTATTTTTATAAAAACGTCTGCTACGGAGCCATAACGTGAGGTACAAGGTAATAGAGCCTTGTATACATTGTCGTGTTTCTTTAGAAATAAACAATGGACAAATAGAGTCTTTAAACGCTTCAGATGTAGTTATAATATATATATATATATATATATATATATATATATATATATATATATATAATATATAATTAAGTTATTTGCTGTCAAAGTGGCGCCAAAATGAATGGCAGATATCTGTCTGAGAAAGTGTAATTCCCAAAAGTTTCAAACTATTCCTTCAAAAATGTCTCACAAAGATATAGTTTCCCTTTTTTTTAAAGGATCAATAATTTATTCATATACTGTAAATAGCAGCGCAATTGGTATGTATGCAAACTTATTGTTTATTTAATTGTATGTATTTTTTTATTATTATTATTTTTAGTATTGTATATGGGGGAGTCAGTTGGTGTTGGAATAGTTAGGCTTGGGAGTGCTGTGTTTATTTGTGAATGAATTTTGTCTTTTGTATTTTCTGTATATTTCTCTTAAGGACCCCCTCCGGGTTTAATCTTCTAATAAATACAATTAAATTTAAAACATGCAGCTGGTCACTGTATTTTTTTTTTAATCAAACATGTCATCCAGTGCAACAGAGTGGCTCGCTGATGTGATTTTAACAACAGTAGAGCTCTACGGCACAGAGGAAGAAGATATATCAGGCTTTGACACACACACACACACACACACACACACACACACACACACACAATGAGTGTTAGTCGATACATTTGGGATTTTTATGTGATTTGTTACTTTTAAAAATACAGAATATCACCAGGCTTCTACTTTAAAAGGGGTCAGTCCCTTCTGTACAAACCAACTTCAGCTACAGACTAGCATAATATGTCGACAGTGACACTATAGCCTACGTTTTTAGATTCTGGTGCCCCTATGATGTGTTTTTCAGAATCTGTTTTGTGTATTCAGTGCGAGTAAATGCACTGGATATGAGACTGTATTTCCTCTGCTGAACTTAATCATTGTCTCTCCTCTCCAAAGGCCAACAGAGACGTAGACCTGAATCACTTCTCTGCCTTTGAGTTCTGAATTTTTTCCTTGGTTCTCCACGTTTTAGAGCTTATAAGGGCCAGGACAAAAATACAGAGAGCTAATAGGAAAAAGTCCTGTGAATATGAGGGAAGCTTTTAAAAGCCCTGAGAGGGAGCAGATGTGTCTGTGTATTATTGTGATTCAGAGGAGGTGCAGTTTGTATAGAGTCTGGAGGTGTGAGTCAGGGCCACATTCTCAATCTCCTTCCTACTCCATTTTGAAAGAATCTGTTATGATGACAGGAGACCTTCTGTTTTTTTCTGCAGCGAGCAAGGACTGGTGGAAGTGATGGTGAGACGGCCTGGGCTCGGTGAACTCACTACCTTTAGCTCGCTGAATCAATAATAAGCTACTGAGAAAGTCAAGTGGTCAGATGGTATAGATCAGGGCTGGGTTGCCTGATGGTTTATGGATGCAAAAACAATATATACCTTATTCAGGTGTGTTATGTTGTCTCAAGCTGTTAGTTGGCTGAAATATAGTCTCACATTGCCAGACCTTCCTCCACAGCGCTGCGGAGGAGGGTCTGGCTAGTCCACACAGCATTCCTGAATGGGAGAAAAACGTGCTCTGGTTTATTGGCATTTCTTTAAACCAATCACAATCATTTTGGGCGGCACTAAGCGCCGGACGGAGCCACGGTGCCTCTGCTAAATAGTCTCAGGAAGGAACTTCTTTTGGTGGAACGTGTACGTTCAAAAGTTGTTTTAGTCGTGCAACAGAAAACTCAGATTGGACAGATAGTCTAGCTAGCTGTCTGGATTTACCCTGCAGAGATCTGAGGAGCAGTTAACCATAGTCCTCAGAAATCCACCGGAGGTTAGAACGCCAACACAAAGAGAGAGGAAGGTAACGGACATCCCGCCTAAAAATTTCAGGCGGCACCTGAACAATCCCGGAAGTGGAACGTCGTCGTTATAGACTAGCTGGAATATAAAGAATTAAAGGGGCAGTCCAGAAGTGGGGTTGTATAAGCTACTTACCCATATCAAAAATGTCTATATCAGTTTTAAGTGTAAATGCTCCACATATTATAAGGCAAGTCATTTATTTAAATAGCACAGTTCATACAGAAAGGCAATTCAAAGTACTTTACATAAGCCAGAGACGGTTTTGAACCGAGACGCCCCAACTCAGAGTAGTTTCCTGTATCTGTGTCACGTGGGCTCCGCCACGGCCACGCCTCTTTAGGAGACTAGCGGCAGGTCCGAGTTGATTCCAACGGAGAGAAGTGAACGTGAACACAGATTATGAGGGATTCTTTCGCCCCATAGTCACCAAAGTAAATATTAGACCCTTTTTCCACAAGCCACATATCTCCAGAACATTCTGACAGTAAAATGGCATTTTTCAGATGGACACATGAGGAGAAACAACAGGTCTG
Source organism: Sander lucioperca (assembly GCF_008315115.2). Taxonomy (NCBI): domain Eukaryota; kingdom Metazoa; phylum Chordata; class Actinopteri; order Perciformes; family Percidae; genus Sander; species Sander lucioperca. The sequence goes on along the minus strand of NC_050173.1, from coordinate 45,938,136 downwards.
AGACCTGTTGTTTCTCCTGATGTGAGACCTGTTTCTGTCTCAGGACCGAACTCTCGCGAGATCTGGCAACACAGAGAAGCTAACGTTTGTGAACACCCTAACAAAACTAATCTCTGTGATGCTAAATATGCCTTTTAGCTGTGTAAATATCTAATGTTAGCAAAAGAACATAATAAATGATTTAAATATAACTTTTCATCCATCCACACGACGTTCACTACACGCTGTCCCTTTAGGAGACAGAAAGTGTGGACCGTTTCATACATTGGCGCTGCTTGAAATGCGCTATATTTAGTATAGAGGATCTTTGCATAAGCGTACCAACACAAAGCAAATACAACATAAAATTCAATAATCAACTAAACAAAAACAAAGCAAACACCAAAAGAACAGTAAATTTCAAAGTTTTAAGTCTTGATTTGAAAAGAACAGGGTTGGGGCAGATCGTAAGTGTTATGGAAGTTTATTCCATAACTGTGGTGCGTGAAAACTAAAAGCTGCTTCTGCATGTTTTGCATCCAATAATATACTCTCTATTGCACCAAGCCACCCTTCAAATTGGTTAACCATCATCAGCTCTCAGCTCCTCAACTCCTCCAGTCTGCCTGGTCACTCTCATTTTAAAACTTGACCCAACTTGTCATTTCATTTCCCGCAGACATGCAGCATATTAATATCCTCAGTCTGCATTTGCCTGAGGATGATTACAAAGCTTACCTCTCCATCACGGGACGCTAATGACGGCTGCCAGGCGTGATCAGGTGATTGATAGGTGGCATTTAGCCGTGATGTAGCCCAATGTCCTCTCACGGGGGGGGGGGGGGGCCGCAGGGAGGAGAGCGAGCCACAACCTTTCAATAATCGAAAGCCTCTCGCCCGCTGAAAGGCTGATCCTTTTGTTCTAATTAACCCGTGAAATGAGTTCAGCGTCTCTCTCTCCACCGCCGGCACGAACGCTCTAATAGTCTGTGAACGGCTGAGTGAGTGAGAAGAATGCCAAGAGGTGGAAGGTCCGCCGGGCGATTTCCAACAGATGCTCTCTGTCTCTGATAGCATAAGCATCAAGAGAGGAAGATCAGCCACGGTATTTTGGCAGGGTATTAACTCAGGAATGAGACTGAAGGCACAAAAGCAAGTCACTGTTCAATATTACCGACTTCAGGAAACTTCCTTTACAGTACCAGCACCCAGGGGTGAGAGGTTAAATTAATTAAACAAGTGCTCCCGTAGATTTTTTATGAACTTTACTTATTTTAAAGATCAGTAATCCTGCTTCTTCTTACACTGAGTCGATGCTTAGGGAGCGTGCCTATGTTCCCACAGCCCTATGTTCCCACATTTCTAAGATTTTTTTCAAAATTAGGCCCTATGTTCCCACAGTTCCTTTTTCATTAATTTATATCAGATTTTATCCCCCTAACCCCTAACCCTAACCCTAAAAAATGTTGTGGGAGGATAGGGCTTAAATTGAAGGGAAATGTAGTAACACAAGACCTAATTTTGAAAAAGTCCTAGAAATGTGGGAACATAGGGCTGTGGGAAATAGGGCCTAATTTTCAGTGGAAAAAAAAATTCTTAGAAATGTGGGAACATAGGGCTGACCCCGATGCTTCTGTAGTTACCACGACTCAACGCACTAGAAATCAGAGATGCTCACAACTTGGAAAAACTGCTTTTCACTTTAGTGCACCTGACTCCTGGAACAAATTACAGCACTTCCTTAAAATCTGGTTTAGAACCTACAAACTTCTACTTGTAATTACTTTTCATAAATTGTACTTACTTTTGCATCCTAATTTATTTATCAAATCATTGTTCCAATTCAGAAAGTTTTTAGTGTCTTTCTATTTTTCTTATGATGGTGTCGCTTCATTTCTTTGATGTTTTGTTTTTGTCTTTGTAATTTGTCACAGTGTCATTGTAGGGCCTCCCCTCAATGATTTCTCGAGTATAAATACATTTTGAATGAATTAACTCTTTGAGCAAGAGTCCAAGTCAAGTCTCAAGTCTCTCATGGTACGTGTCCACATACGTGTTGATTTCACAGATGAGGTCGTCCCGCTCCCCAGCATTGCACATTAGTGGGCTCGCCACCAGTTTCTCTTCACTGACCACTGACGAGCAAAGAAAACCTTCTACACCCTCCTACAACCACAATGGCTGCAGCTGATTGGACGAACGCGTCACGTGGGTCTGGCTGCTCCCGAATTTCAAAACCGACCATAATGGCGGCTCGTTCGGAATACAATCTCGTATTTCACGAAGATAGTTCACCGAAACGTGTTTCTGAAAAAAATTTAAGCGAGAAATAGGCTGTGCAGTTGCTGGATCTGTCTTCATTTCGGATCAGCAAAGGTCAGTTTAAAAGATTTTCGTCAGCTTTTGAGAGGCGGCGAGCCGAGCTGGGCGCTCCTCATTTGCATAAAGTTGGTTGGATTCAACTTTATGCAAATGAGGAGAGGGCGCCCTGATGCCCCGCTTCTCCAAAGTCTCCGCGACGCTACCAGAAAGCATTGCACGGCTGCTCCCATAGAAATGAATGGGAAGCGGGGAAATGGCAATGGACACGTATTTATTATCGTCGCTTCTGATGAATGGCACAGCAGCTGCCGGTGCGGTCGACATGTTTGTTGTCCTCTCTCATGCGTGGCCGCACGCAGCAGATACGTATGCTATGTGTTAAGTGTTACGTAGGTTGGTTATGGGTTACGCAGGGAGGGGAGTCCCGCATCTCGAGTCCGAAGTCTTTTTAGTCTCAAGTCAAGTTTGAAGTCAGTGTGTGTGCGACTTGAGTCCAAGTCTCAAACTCAAGTCCCATGTCCCATGTCCGATGTTAGAAATAGTTTCTAACCCTCATGTTTTGTTGATACTGCCTTTACTTCCTCATTGTTTGGGTTCCCACAGGCCCCATAAATGTATTTGTAAAATATAACATTAATAACTACAAGATCAACTGTTATTTTCTCCTTAAAAAAAAAAAAAAAATATATATATATTCATTTTCTTCTGACCTTATTAAACATGAAAAACTATAAAGCGTTATTACACCAAACACATAACTATTTCATATTTAATATGTAATATGCGCTATTCATGAACACAAATATGACTTTTGTTGAACACCATCATGTTACTGATGTACACCTCTCCAATGGATGCTGGATGTGGAAAAAAAAGAACTGCTAACATCAACTTTATCAACAACTTCATAGGCCGGTGATATAATAGTTTAGTAGTCACTAAACTATAGTAAATAGTAACAGAAGTGCAGAAGTGTGAGACGTTAATTAGTTAGCATGTTGCAGAGTCTTCAAGTAAGATCTTTTTTGAGTTGAGTTTATTACCACTTCATGCAGATAAATTGAGGTGTCCTCCTTTTTATTTTACAACACACACACACACACACACACACACACACACACACAGACAGAAGCAGCAGCAGAACAGGAGCTTACTAAACCATAAAGCGCCACTGATCCTTGATAGTTTTGATATTCTGGCATTTTTCTGCACCACCAAACCCCACTGAGCTTGTATCTATTTCTGCAGACGGGAGACAACGAAAAAGGACTCGCAGTAAAAGAGAGAAGAGGAGTGAGGTGGAAAAACAAAACAAATTCTCTGACATGACGCCTGAGGCGGCGAGGCTCTGCAGGCAGACCGGCTCTCCTTCATCTTCCTGCCGAACTAAGGAGAGGATTTTCAAAAGGCGTCAGAAGCAGAGGGCATCCCCGCTAACGGGGAGGAGGGCCAGCGGCGACGCTGTCAGTCAACATACGATCCGGAGCGGCTCATCTGTCCCAGTGCACAGCTTTATATTTATACCCGTTACTGTAGGAAGGCCTGTGGGTCCCCTGATAACACTACTGTGTGTGTGCGTGGTTGCGTGCGTGTGTGTAGGAAACGAGACAACTTACTGTAGGTGTTAAAAACAACATCCTACCAAACCGCCTGCTGCTTCTTTGTCAAACCTTAAGGGTCCTGTTAATCACCGTTTAATTCACATTATTCACATACTTCACAGATTTATCAACAAGTCCTCCAAAATAAACAGCAATATAAAACGGGTAGCTCAAATCAAGCAATCTGATAGGTTCATAGCCGTGATATAATACCCACCTACAACAGCTATAATTTGAATTCCTTTGCACAATAAGTATCACTCCGCAACTAAGAAAAAACAAACTGATGGCTAGTGTGACGCATGAAATCAGTTCATCTGCACACATGCTGCCATGACACAGAGCTGGTTTAAAATCGGCGAGCTAAAGCCAATATCTCTACTCTCTTCAAAGCCACCAGACTCCTTTGACAAAAATGGCCACCTCCCAGAAAACAGGCGTTTTGCTTCATGTCGGGCCGAACAACGCCCTTTAGCTGTGATACAATCACAACATTGTGAGCTATTATACACCTTCTAAGGCCTGCTTCACACTGGCTGCGTGGTGTGAGCGTGTCAGCTGTGTGGCGTGTCCGTTTTTATTTCGGCTCCCATGTTAACAGGTTAGAGCTTGCACACTGCCTGTGTGACACGCACGTCTCAGTCACGCCAAAAATGCGTGCATGCTAGAAATAGAACCGACGCCTATTTTTCACGCGACACGCAAGCGTTTTGGAAGCGTTTCCAGGCAAACTAGAATACAAAAAGATGGTTATATGTCATTTTGACACAAATACATTTAATAAATTACATTTTGATGTTTATAAGTCTCTAGGTTTTGACATAAATGCACATATAAATGTAATTTAGCAGCGCTGCGTCAGACACGTTTCTGGTGTGTAAAGACATAGAAAACGCCACGCAGCCGCCACGCAACAGAAACGCCACGCTCACGCCATGCTCACGCCACGCTCACGCCATGCTCACGCCACGCTCACGCCATGCAGGCAGTCTGCAGGAGCCCTAAGTTGTCCAGAACCACACATAGAAGGGTTTTCTAGTATGCCTCTGAAAATAAAACTGTCTCTGCCCTATCTAACACCGCTATGGTTGAGGTTTGGTTAGAGTTAGAGTTAGGCACAAAAACAACTTGGTAAGAGTTAGGGAAAGATCATGGTTTGGGTTAAAATAACTACCTGGTTATGGTTAGAAAAACATTGTGGTCTGGGTTAGAATAACTTTTCTTTGAATAGCTCATATTATGCTTTTTGGCTTTTCCCCTTTCCTTTATTGTGTTAAATATCTTTTTTGTGCATGTTATAGGTTTACAAAGTGAAAAAGCCCAAAGTCCCCCCCAAAGGGACTTACCATCTCCAACAGAAAACACTGTTCACAAACTGCTCCAAACAGCTCTATTGTAGTCCAGCCTTTACTTCAGAGACAAACGTGGTCACTTTGGAACACACGTTATAATGCTCGCCTAGCTGCTAGCATGGCACGCCCTCATACTCTGCTTCTGACTGGCTAGTAGTCCTTACCTAGCTACTGTCAGGGCACGCCCTCATACTCTGCTTCTGACTGGCTAGTAGTCCTTACCTAGGTACTGAGCATGTGCGACTCCCAACAAAGATGGAACAGAAGTGAGATGTCTCACTCTGTAGCTAAAACAGAGAGCTCAACACACAGGGTGAAAAGAGGAGCTGCAGCAATGTGCAGTACAACAAAAATATGGTGTTTTTGGAAAATAAAAAACCTATTCTGGTACAACCTCTTAATACAATTATGAACCTGAAAATGAGCATAACATGAGGTCTTTAAGGTTAGGGGTTCTGTGTTGTGATGGTTAGAATAATAACCACATGGTTTCCAAGGAAATCTCCCACTGCTGTAGGAATTATGACTCTTTAAAACTGGAGAACACTGTGTATAAGTTGTTTAAGGTTCCTGGACTTGTTGTGACAGACCTTTTTCAACACCAATAAATTAAACATCACCCTTCAGGGCTCTTATATTTAGGCTGTATCTTTGTACAAATATCTGTGTTGCTGAAAAGCCAAACTTGCTGTAAAATAAATTAACTAAATAACTCATATATGTGATGACTTATAGGATGACATTTCAGATACACCACTCACAGCATCAGCTTGACATATAGTGCAATGTTGGATGTTGAAAGATACACCACTGAGGAACACACACACACACACACACACACACACACACACACACACACACACACACACAAAATGGCATTGTATAATTAAACAATGCAATGCTACAAAATACCACACAATGACGCTCTTAAAAGGTGAAATGAGCTTGTTAACCATTACAACAATGTGGGATGATGGCAAGATGATTTTAGACTTTCAGATGGATCTATTTAATCCCTTCTAGATGCTGTAGACACACACACACACACACCAACAGACGCACAGTATAATCAGGTCTTTTCTAATCATTAATACCCAGGGCCATGTGGGTTTGTTTTGAGTCCCGGTTCGGCCGACGATCCACCGATTTCTAGCATCAATCTGCTGCTGTTGGCGGCTCGACCAGCCAAACAGAAATATAGATTTCACCCCAAACACACACACACACACACACACACACACACACACACACACACACACACACACACACACACACACACACACACACACACACACACACACAGACACACACACACACACACACACACACACACACACTCTCTCTCTCTAACATTTACACTTGCATGCACATTACCTTTGGCTGTTATTATCACACCGCACCCAGTCACTGATTCGGTGTATTGGTTGAGTGGCCAGGGGCTTGAAGTATTGAGTCCTATTACAGTGGTCCGAGTCGAGTGGGATAGCATCAATGTAAACTTGGTAAACAGCGGGGGGGTGTTTCTGCTGCTTCCAGGCACGAAAATGTGCACAGACTTCAAAATGTCATTTGTGGTTGCTGGGCAGATTAAATGGATGTATACATTTGGGGGAAAGAAAGAACAGATCTGATAAAAGTCAGACCAGCTCCTGGCTGTTTGGCTGCAGTTAATAAAACAAGTTGCACTTCTGTCTGGATTGTTAAATGGATAAACCTTTTCAGACCTTCACCTGCACATCCATCTAAATCTATTTTCTGCACCCTGACCTTTACAGTTGTATCTTCATCTCAAAGATCATCTAAAAAACCTTTAAACTTTAAACTACTGCTCACAACATAATGCTGTATCTCAGTTAATATTCATGAATTTTCTTGGTATGTAGCCTACATATCTAAGAAATAATATTAAAAGACGTTGAGTGAGTTTTGTGTGGGACCAACTTTATTTTTCAGAATTAAAGCATTCTTTTGGAAAATGCACCCACTGAACTTGTGAGAAACTTGGTGAAAAGGTATTTTTCATTATCATAGTTAATGATCGGGCTATAATAAGACCACGTTGGCTATGTAACCGGGACAATTGCATAATGGTTGGTGTAAACCGGGACATTTTAGCGTCCCGACAGGCTTTTGTCGGGACACGCAACTTAGAATTGGGACGTCTGGTCACCCTATACTAACAGCTAACTTGGTAACTCCTCTCTGGTGGACGGGTGCTAAAATAATTACATTACATGTCATTTAGCTGACGCTTTTGTCCAAAGCGACTTACAATTGCTATATCAGAGGTTGCATGTCTCTGGAGCAACAAGGGGTTAAGTGTCTTGCTCAGGGACACATTGGTTGATGTATGCAGTGGGAATCAAACCCAGATCTCCCACACCAAAGGCATATGCCATATCCACTGCGCCATCACCACCAAAATCCTTTGACATGCTTTAATCTCAGTTTTTTTTAGCTAGCTTCAGGCACTTTGTTGGAGAGTTAGCTGGTAGTAAGGTTAGCTTACACTTGCAAACATTATACGATAGCTTTTGGTGCCTAAACTTAAACAGGTAGTAAACTTTGTAAAACAGAAGTAGTCAAGTTTAGGCGACAAAAATACATAATTATGGTTAGTAAAATTTAAGGGATTATCTTAAAATGGGTCACGTAAAACTACTAAAATGAGGACGTAAAGTGACGTCACATACATAGGTCCATAAAATTTGGTTAATTTCAAAATTTCACTCAAACCCCGTCCAAATCCAAATGTTCAGTCAGACTATCACTTTTCTATTAATCTTCACTTAAACTTAACAAGTTACAATACTTTCAAACCTGTTATCCAAATGTGTCTCTCAAATTTACCCTCCAAAATTTTGATCAAAACCTTCAACTTCTTCCAAATTGATCACCAGGTTAACTATTATGCACATCTTGCATCCAAACTAGATGCCAAACCTTCAACTGTATCCGATACTGTCCATCCAAATCGTCAAGCCTTCGCTTCGCCTCATTGTTTTTTCATCACTTTGGATGCATTTCTATGAATTTGTGCTTTACACACAGATTTTCACAGATTATTATTTGTTATTTTTCACCACCTAACTGTGCCAGTCTCAAGCTGTGACATGGCATTTATCACAGTATGAAACACAGCAGTAGTAGACCCGCAGCCTTTAGGCTACATCATCTATTCCTCCTCCCTTTACACTCTCTCCCAAAGGTTTACCACATTGACAAATGTTGTAAATGTCCTCTATTGACTGACAACCGCTCCTGCATTAACTGACGGTCTCCAGGGATCAACTGGGTTTGGATGTCAACTGTTTAGCAGTGCGAAGCAAAACCTTGTTAATGGGGTCCGGGTGAAAACAAAAAAATGCTCAATTAATTAAACCTAGGAAGAGAGGAGCTGATGGAGAGAGAAGAGAAAGAATAAAATATAGACAGATGGAGAGAAATACGACCAAGTGAGGACGGTGGAAAGTGAGGCAGAGGGAAATAATGAGAGGAAGATAATCCCAGGTAGAGTCGGAGAGGAAGGTGAAATAAGAGAGCAAAAATAAAGAAAGTTGTAGTGACGGAGGAAAGTAAAGCAAGCCAGTTAAGTACTCGCAGTTTGCATCAGGGAGCTGCAGGCCTGAATGACAAAGTCCCCATTAAACCAAGATGGAGTCTCCTGCCTGCAGCAAAGTGCAGCCAGCGTTCAACTCGCTCAGGTGGATCCATTACAGAGACATAATTAAAGGGAAGAACACAGTGATTTCTTCAGCTGGGTCACTGCTGCAGTTTAGGACAGCTGCTGAACAACTTTACAGAAAAGCTGCATGATTTCTGGATGGGGCAAACCCACACAATGGGTTCTTAAAGTCTGGACTTCTGCCATTTTATAATTATTATTAATTATTATATAAGTTCTGTATTGTGTGTGTTGTCTGTTTTAAGATTGGCATGATACTGACAGGTTGAGATGTTTAGCATCACCAGACAAATGGCAGATGAAAAGGCCACCACTGGTAAATGGACTGTATTTATGTAGCGACTTTCTAGTCTTAACAACTACTCAAAGCGCTTAAACATGGTAAAGGAACCATTCACACACATTCATGTGGCCGAGGCTGCCATACAAGGGGCTACCTGCTCACCAGATAAACATTCACACAAATTTACTGTCTGATGGTGCAGCATCAGGAGCAATTCGGGGGTCAGTGTCTTGCCCAAGGACACTTCGACATAGGACTGCGTGGCCAGGAATAAAACCACCAACCATCTGATTGGTAGGCGACCGCTCTACCACCTGAGCCACAGCCGCCCCAAAGCGCAGTCAACATTTTAATCAGCAGAATTTTTTGACAAGATTTCATAAGGGTTGCCTCAATCTGCGTAAATTTGAATGAGGTTGGGCACAGAACACAGAGTGTGTAGGTCACATTACTGTCAACACCACATTGACTGGCGCTGTATCTGGAAGAAGTTAAGGGGAAAACACAAGACTTTCACCCAGGAAACGGGTGTTCGTGTCCGGTGTTTTAAGATGATTTCTTTTGTGCCATTTTTAGGCCTCTATTGATGATAGGGCAAGTTAGACTTGAAAGGGTAGACAGAAGGGGAATGACATGCAGCAAAAGACCGCAGGTCGAAACCGAACACGCTGTGGCAAGGACTGAGCCTCTGCATATGGGTGTGTGCTCTACCAGGTGAGCTACCCAGGCGCCCAGGGGGGACCGGTGTTTTAACCCAAACCACAATCTTTTTTTCTTATCTTAACTAGTCGTTTTGGTACCTAAATCGTCTAAGGTCGTCGCTGCAGGACGCTCACCTTTTGTCAGCAAAACTTAACTGCCACAGCAGCTGAAACGACCGTAAACTCCTGGTGCTCTGTACCCGGCTCAACGTTACCTTTTCTCTGCTAAATGTAACTGTAAAGACCGCTAAACTGTCACGTGACCAGCTGCCAGTCGCCATACTTTCATAGGAATAACATACTAATTGTTTTCGTACGATATCATACGAACCTGTTCGTGTGCACCTTCAAATATTTCCACACTGAAAACCAATCCTGAACCGATATGACTCCAATTTATAACTACACAGAGACAACAAGGAAGGAAAAGGCCTGTAAGCTGTTGTAAGTTGTAAAATCTGTTAAACAGATAACAGGAAATGAGACCTTGAATAAAAGACAACTGGCCACAAACAACTCTAATGAGTGTAAACATACATTTGGTAAAAGAGACAAAAAACAGTAAGAATTCCAACACAAAAAAATATCGGTATAAAAATAACAGGTACAGCAAAACAGAGACAGAGATTAAATACAACATTAGAGGATATGAAAGTATAAAAACAGCCAAAATATAAACAAAAAAACAGACAAAGGAATAAATGAAAAGTATAAACAATAATCTCATCCTTCAGGCCTCCTTCCATCACTTTTTATCTTCTGTTAGCGCTTTCATATACGTACGAATCTCTCCATCTGTCTCTGTCAGCCACTTTCATTTTCCTGCATATCCTCCACCATCTTTCATTATTTCTCTCTCTCTCTATCTCTCTCAGCCTTAATTGAAGCAGTAGCAGCAGGCCGGGAGTGAGGCGATACCTGATTAGGAGGTTAAACCAATGGTGCGGCCCGATGGTAGATCCATCAGCTAATAAAAATAGGGAGACGATTATATCTGCACAACGCTCTCGCTCTCTTATTTGATTTTCAATTCAAAGGTGTCTTATTGGCAGCAAAATCTAAAGCCTCTCATCAAAACACAAAACATCGTATAAATCTTTCAGTTCACTCGTACCGTATCACATCCAATATCAAATCTATCAAGTGGCAAAAGATAACACTCAACTATAATAGGGTGAAATCTTATAGTGGACTCTTGAGGATGCAATTTGTATTATGCTTTATAATACATAGTCCTTACATTCAAGTTTAGAGTTGGGAAGTGACAGGACATTATAGATCCTAGACAATGTTAGATGACTAACAGTTGGGAAACTGAAGGCAACAAGTCTTTCAAAGAAGAATATAAATAAGATATAAGTTGTTTATACCTACTTTCTAATACGACCCGGTCGCAGTTTGGATTAGGCAACCAAACTACTTGGTTAAGTTTTGAAAAAGGTCATGGTTTGGGTTATTCAAGTGGGTTCATCCAACTTTGGGTCAACAGTTTACGTCCGTCTTTTTCCTGTTTCAACATGACAATCCCCCTGTGGACAAAGGCAGCTCCATAAAGAAATGGTTTTCCCAGTTTGTTGTGGTAGAACTTGACTGGTCTATACAGATTCCTGACCTTAACTCCATCCAACACATTTGGGATGAACTGGAACCCCGACTGTGAGCCAGACCGGATCACCAACATCATTGTTTAACCTCACTGATGCTCTTGTGTCTTATTGGGACAACAAGTCCTACAAACCATACAACGTTATGGGTCGATTGTTCTTACCCTCTAATACGACCCACAGGAGCGATTCATAAATTTGCGCTTGTTGGTCGCGGTTTTGAACGTCGTTAATGTTGTGAAACGGTTGCAGTTTGGTTAGGTTTAGGCACCAAAACTACGTTGTTAAGTTTAAGAAAAGATGGTGGTTTGGGTTAAAATCAGACTTTACTTCATGTGACGCTGAAAGAGTAAAAGAAAAAACTCAACCGTTACAAACTTTTATCTTCAAATGGATGGGTCAACCAAACAGGACATTTTAACTCAGGAGAGTGGGGTTCAAGTCCTGTGTTTGTTTGACCCATCCACCCATCCACCACCCAACCTATCTCTGTACACGGAGAGAGCTCTTATATTGCGTCACCTTACATCCTCCTTTGATGCCTTCATAATTACTACTGCTACTAGAGGGCGCTGCCACTAAAAATGCAACTATAGGTGGTAATTGCTACTTGAACTTGTGGGAGTGTTTTTTGGGGGAGGACAGTCTCAAATAGGACCAATTCCCTGCAGCAGCTTCCAACATGATGGGAAGCCTGAAACCAGAGTGGAGGCTGTTTATTAATGCCCATGATTTTAGAAAAACATGTGACATATGGGTATAAAATTTGTGTGTCCACATTCTTTTGGCTATGGAGCGCATCACCACTTATTTTGGGACCAAATTTCCAGACCAACTGTTCTCTCCATCTTTTGGCGTCCCCAACTGGGCATTTTATTGAGGCTCCCAGTTTGTCCAAATTAAATTCTGGTGTCTGGTCAGTGGTTGGAAATCTCCTCCTCCACACAGGAGTGACTGATCCAAACTGAGGAGTCAAATCCAAAACTTTTCCTAAAACAGTCGCACAGTCCGACTGTTTCCTCTTTACTGCCGTATGGGACCCACAAACATACACTTTTAATCAAATAAATGAGAGAATCTAGTCACCTAAACAGGGTCTGCAACTGTAATATGTTGGGGCAGATTTACCTACAATTTAATATGCTCTTTCATTTGGGGCAGGGTTTTAAAAATAAGTGTGTACTATTTCAACTTTGGGAGTTGTTACTACAGAGCTTCTATTTCTCTCCCTCTGGTTACACTGTTGTATTATGGGGTTTCTGACAACATGCATACATATTTACACACACACACACACACACACACACACACACACACACACACACACACACTTATTACTGCAGCCACTGACGTTCCTCCCCAGGTGAGGCCAAGCTGCTCATGAAGCTATATGAGGTGTGGGATTAAACCTCAGAGTGTGTGTGTGTGTGTGTGTGTGAAACACTTTGAATTGTTTCTAAAATGAAACTATATGAAAATCTAAAGAACACAAAACATTTTGAAAGTTGCAGACTTAATCCCATCCTGCTCCAGGCCCTGACCTCTGACCTTTGGTTAGTGTAGGAGTAGAAGGGACCAGACAGGAACCTAAAGTTTCTGGAGACTGACACAGCTGGAACAGCTGGACTGAAGGGCAGAGGATGCTTTCCCTGCTGTTGTTTGAGGATGTCTTAACCGGCAGGAAGGTGAACTGAACACTCAGAGTCTGTAGATTAACTATTCAATCTTTTGGTTTCACGTGTTCATCGCTGCAGAGGATTATAGTCCACGAAATAAAACAAAACAGAGCCTTTGGAGTCACAGTAAAACCTGAAAATGTGGTATTCCCAAGAGGACAGGAATGTCCCCAGTGTGGGATTAATAAAGTCTATCTTATGTTATTTTAGGACCACTTTTCTACCTTGTATTACCGTGTAATCTGTATCCGATTTAAGGGAGAAAAGGCGAGATATCATCCCACTTGTAAGCAAAATTACCAAAATACATCCCCCTTGCTAACATGCCATCCCTCCTCTTCATCCCCCTGTAGCAGAGTGAGTGCAGGGGTAGAGGGTTGTATAGTTGAATATGTTAGTCTAATCTGCCTGACACACTGATCCTTTATCTAAATGAGGTTTGTGCAAATTAGAGTCTATGGCCACGACCATGGCTCTGAAATATCAGTAGCTAACTATACATTAAGAAAAATCCATGCTGCTGTCCATAGTTCTGAAGTAGCAGATGGATTTGTAATTGCGACGATTTCTCAGAGTCCCACCCTTCTGTCAGTTTTGTCTTGGGTCTATTATATTTTTTAACTATTGGCAAGGGCGGGTATTAAAAAATGCAGAACCAAAGGAGCCGGTCATGCCGCGGTTCTCTAGTCACAAGTGAACGAAACGAACAATCGCCCCTTGTTAAACAAACCTGATCCCAAGCCTTAGCATTTATACCTGGCATTAATAAGTGCATTTTGATCAAGTTCAATATACAAAGTCTGTATGTAAGTATAATGGCGTATCCTGATGCGTCAGGAACTGTCGACTTGTGGGCTTACATACAACACAATAGGTGCTGTGTTTGGCTTGCGCCATAAACCACTTTAATAAGCTTCAAAATTTGTTTAAATGATTTAGCTTGATTCCAGGACTCTGGGTCGCCAGCTGCATCTCATACTTATTTAGCGATTTGGGTAAGTTTGATAGTGTCCTCATTGACGGCTGTTTCCAAAGGTTGCAATGAAAACCGAGCCAATCAGAGCTCTGTAGACGGATAAAAATGGTGACGTTATCTTCCCGTGCCCAAGAAAAAAGGCGACTCAAGCTGTGATGGTATACAGGCTGGTGGAAAGATTGAAACCAGAAGAGGCTGTTGTAGCAGCTCGTTATTGCCAATGATTTTAGAAAGACATGTTCAACGTTCTTTTGGCTATCCAGCGAATCACCACTTTGTTTTGGACCACATTTCTGGACCAACTGTTCCCTTCCATCTCTGTTTGTGAATTGACAGAAAAGCCAACTCTTAAAACAACATATTACTACAATAAACATGACAAATATTAACGATTTCTACCACAGAAAGTGATGAATAGTCAATGGGATGGATATGTCTGAAAATGTTATGAAAAGTAAATGAGAAATCCAGTCTGATAATCAGGCATGGTTAAGTGCTATACCCCAAAATAAGAAAAGAAAAATAACCTCAGACATGTTAAATACAGTTTTATTAAAACATTTTAGCGAAGAAAAAAAAGCCAATGTTGTTTTCAAATAAGCAGAGAGGGATTAAACGAGACAAAAAAAGGAAAGAGGACTGAGCAGAGGATCAGAGAGGGAGAGAGAGAAGTGAACCTGGAAGATAAACCTCCATCAGCAGCAGCAGCTTAGACTCTAATAAATGTTTGGTGTGGAGTAAATTGCTTGCTAGCTGCTGCTGTTTGACCACAGTCTGCTCTGTCACTGAGCTTTACAGCCTCTGAACTCACATCTGAAAAAAAACCCATCTGGGCCTCTCACACACACTCTCCACTGCTGAGGCCTGGAGAGCAAATAAACACTTATCTGCTCTGTGGATGCTGGAATATAGAAGGAAAAAAAACATGTTAATTCTACAAGCTAGACATCGTGTTGTGGCCGGGATTTCGTCATCCTGTTGCTCTCCTCGTCCTTTCATTCCTTCAAGGTTTAACTTGACTTTTGTTACATTTTATTCGCACAGACGCTCACAAACAGATATAAAGAGCTGTTTTGATACTGGTTTATCTTCAGCTTTGGTTCTTTGTGTACGACCATCAAAAAGACCAAAACAGAATCCCGAAGCCGACACAAAGCCGGCTTTCTGTGTTGAGTGAAAGGAGTATTTGAAACACAGCTAACTCAGATTCTTCCTCTGAGGCTGAATGAGTGTTTATCGGTGAAATCACCTGGTGGAGGACTTGGCAGCCGTAAAAACCTGCAGATTTTTGGCTCTTTATGACACATAAAGGCCCAGGTGTATGGGAACATTTCAGTTTACGTGTACCACACCAGAAAAATAGGAGAAAGGAAGTAAAAAAAAGTATCATTCGTCTTTTCAAAATAAATAGAAAAACAAAAAAATTATACTTGTTTCCAAAACCAAAATGACAAAACGTAAAGACAACAGAGAACTCTCATAGGTCTCATAGTAGAGATCACTTCCAGGTCACGCGATTTGCACCAGTTGAAAATATAATTGGATGAAATGCTTGTTATCCATTATTTTCCATTTTTCTTTTCATTTTGAGCACACATTCTGGAAATTGGAAAAACAAGTCATTATCCGTTTTTTAAATTTTTAATTTTGGAAGCGAGTCATGTTTTATTTTTTTTTATTTTTGGTTTCATTTTTAAAAACAAATGAACGAATGATACACGGATTATAAAGCAACACGTGCAGGAAGAACACGTCTTCATGACGTAGTTCACAATTTAGGTAAATTATTAGCTTTTTTTTTCCTGAGAGTTAGACGGAATTATTGATACTTTCAAGTCTCAACGGCTCTGGAGCCAAGAGACAATTAGCCTAGCTTAATAGAAATAATGAAAGCAGGGGGAAACAGCTAGCTTGGGTCTTTCTAAAGGTCAAAAATACTCTTGGCAACCAACTGAAGCTCACTAATTAACATGTTGTATCTCACTCGTTTTCATCCATACACAAGCAGACTTTATCTTGAACTTTTTTATACAGAAAAAAAAAATGTGATTAGTTAGTTAAAACCACAGTTTTAGAGGGAACTACGGAAGTATAACTGTGCCTTTACGCTAAGCTAATTGTCTCCCAGCACTATCCCACAGGGCAATTTTCTTTCCTACTATGGCCACGCCAAGACCCACCCTTCAATAGCAGCTTGATTGGTTGGGGTTAGGCATTGACCTCGAGTGGTTAAGGTTAGGATAGCCGATTGGTCAGGGGATAGGACCTGTACAAATCGGGTTACGTTACCTTGCGTAAGCATGGACGCCTGGCCAACAGTAGTGTGTGAATGCTATTGAAGGGCGGGTCTTGGCGTGGCCATAGTAGGAATTTATTTTTTGCATCCCACAGTTCAGAGAGTCAGTACAAAGTCATGCTTGGCTCTCAAACTTTGTTCAAACCCATATAACTTTAGGGTGAGGCTATTTGCACCCCTGGTACAATAAGCAGTGTATGCTATTCGTACCCTGGTGCAATTAGAAGAGATATTCGTACCCTGGTGCAATTAGAAGAGATATTCGTACCCTGGTGCAATTAGAAGAGATATTCGTACCCTGGTGCAATTAGAAATGAATGCTATTCGTACCCCGCCGGTGCACACAGCAATGTGTTCTATTAATACCCCGTCTGGTACAAATATCAATGTATGCTATTTGCACCCCTGTGCATTTACAGTACCTTGGCATATATTTGCACACAGTTATCCATACTACTCATGTATTACACCTTTTTAGAATATTATCGCCCTGACATTCTTACCCTAACCATAACCAATCCCCCTCCTCTTGCCTAAACCTAACCAACCCAACCAGAGCAGGCATATTCATGAGTCTTCCCCTACCACCCTGCAAAAAAATGTTCGGTTTCGCAGGCCCTGACTTGCGCAATTGCATGCAAATGATCCAATCCAAAATGAAAAAAACACAATCACTTCCCCAGGGAATCAAACTCCAGGCTCCCAGACCAAAGCTCAGTGCGAGCAACGTGTTTTTGTTGTTACGTCACAGGGTGTGAATAGCTCAGCTGTGTGGCCGAGGCTATTCGTACCTGGGGTGCAAATAGACACTCCGACAACTTTATTTAAAATGTTAGTAGACATCACAATGTTTCTAAATATACCACATATGTCAGGCTGGATATTGGGGAAATGTGTGCAAAATGATGGACAAGACATTTAGAATATTTCCAAATGTTAGGGGGAAAATCTGGGCTCAAGGCTGATATATTCTGGTATACTTGAATGAAGAACAGAATAAGTGGTTTAGAAGATGGATGGAAGGAAGGAAATGTGAAGGCAGCGTTTCTCCCTCCAGCTGAAGTTAATGTAACGAGCTGATCTCTCCGCAGCTGTCCCGACGGCTTGGGACAAACACAGGAGCTAACAGCCGATCTGTGGAGCGTAGCAGCCATTAGCATCCATGCCGTTCCAGGCAGCGAGCCGTTTACATCTGTTGCTGCAGTTGGACATTGTCCTCAGCTCTCTGTGTGTGTGTTTGGCTGTTGGTTTGTTTGTTTGTCTGTTCTGTCTCTCAGCCACCTGTCACACACCGGGATTTTACCTGGCGGTGAATGTCGCCGCTGGCCGAACCAACACAAGTCCCTGCCTTTTTTTTCATTTTTTTTTTTTTTTTTTTTGCAGGGGAAGGTCACCTATTTTTTTGGTTGGTACCAAACTAGTTAGTTTGTGATGAAGTCACTTTTTATGACTTTCTCAAACTGTTTTCCAAACTGTAAAATATTAGAAAGTTTGAGCGAGAACCTCAACATTCCCAAAAACTATTTTGCATTTTAAAGTGCTCATTTTCAGGTTCATAATTGTATTTAGAGGTTATATCAGAATAGGTTTACATGGTTTAATTTTCCAAAAACACCATATTTTTGTTGTACTGCACATTGCTGCAGCTCCTCTTTTCACCCTGTGTGTTGAGCTCTCTGTTTTAGCTACAGAGTGAGACCTCTCACTGCTGTAACATCTTTGTTGGGAGTCGCACATGCTCAGTAGCTAGGTAAGGACTACTAGCCAGTCAGAAGCAGAGTATGAGGGCGTGTCCTGACAGTACCTAGGTAAGGACTACTAGCCAGTCAGAAGCAGAGTATGAGGGCGTGTCCTGACGTTACCTAGGTAAGGACTACTAGCCAGTCAGAAGCAGAGTATGAGGGCGTGCCATGCTAGCAGCTAGGTGAGCATTATAACGTGTGTTACAAAGTGACCACGTTTGTCTCTGAAGTAAAGGCTGGACTACAATAGAGCTGTTTGGAGCAGTTTGTGAACAGTGTTTTCTGTTGGAGATGGTAAGTCCCTTTGGGGTGGACTTTGGGCTTTTTCACTTTGTAAACCGATTACATGCACAAAAAAGATATATAACACAATAAAGGAAAGGGGAAAAGCCAAAAAGCATACAACACTTTAAACAAAGCAGTTCTTTGTTTGAGCATCAACTTTGATGCTGACAGAAATGCGTCCTTAGCGCAGAGTCTCAAAAACAGTCAAATACAATGCTCAGACTGTTTCTCTTATTGTTTTATAAGAAACTTCCTAATTTCCTGAAATGTTTGCCTATTTGAGACTGTAAAAAAAGGGTTTTGGTACTAAGACTTGGTCATCGTATTGTCACACATACTGTAGTATGCAACCATTTTAAAGACAATAATACCGAGCCCATCTGAGGCCTATGGAGAGCTGTGAAGTCAGATTTCTAGAATATTCATGACGCTTTGTCGCTGAAATGAAAAGCAACCTCAATGCATTCTCATGAATGGGTTTGTATGATATCTTACGAAAACGTATGCACAACAATCCGTATAATATCTTACAATATTAGGGCAACCGTCGAGTTTAGCTGACCGGTCACATGACAGCTAAGTTTAGCGGTCTTCTCAGTTAAGTTTAGCCGACAAAAGGTGACTGTACGCCGGGTACCCTGCACAGTAGCTGTCCGTATATTAGTTATATTTAGCCATGCTAGGTAAGGACTACTAGCCAGTCAGAAGCAGAGTATGAGGGCAGTTAAATTTAAGCACCAAAACAACTAGTTAAGATTGAAAGCCCTGTGTTTTATGACCCATCCATCCAACCTGGCCTATTCCCTACGCGGATCTTCACACTCTTACAGCGACCGCTGTACGGTGACGTGACGAAATTTAGCCGAACGGTCTAGTTAAGTTTAGCCGAGAAAAGGTGACTGGCAGCCGGGTACAGAGCACTGTGAGATGATGGTTGTGACAGTGGGCGTTACACTTAAGTTCAGCCACAAAAAGGTGACCATCCTGGGGCGACGACAATTAAGTTTAGGCACCAAAACGACTAGTTAAGATTGGAAAAAAGATTGCGGTTTGGGTTAAAACACCGGTCCCCTTAAATAGTACTCCCGGGACATGAACACCTGTTTCCTGGTGAAAGTCTTGTGTTTTCTCCTTAACTTCTTCAGGACATGAACACCTGTTTCCTGGTGAAAGTCTTGTGTTTTCTCCTTAACTTCTTCAGGACATGAACACCTGTTTCCTGGGTGAAAGTCTTGTGTTTTCTCCTTAACTTCTTCAGGACATGATCACCTGTTTCCTGGTGAAAGTCTTGTGTTTTCCCCTTAACTTCTTCCAGGACATGAACTCTGCTCCCCCACTTGTAAGCCCTGTGTTTTAGGACCCAAACATCTTATTTGTATTAGCGTTCTTATACAGTTGCAGTTAATGTGGTTCATACAGTAATAAATACGTGGAATACATATGACTGCATTATTTTTACGTAGTCACATGTGCGAATGGTTCATGAGAACAGCCTCATTGATCTCAAACAATATTTCTACCATTTTACATTTGGCAAAACTGAACTCAACTTCTAACATTAAAATGTTTTGATGGATTTTTTTCCACTTGTTTTTACCTACCGGTGCTCCATCGCCTCACCAAAACACTTAAGGCCACTCTGGTTTGCTTCATGCACATGTTGTATCCATGGTAACAGCTGTAAACAGCCCTTGTCCTGTGTGTCCCGTCCCCATCAGGGAGCTAACAGTCACATCTGAGATGGTCTTGTTATTAAAAATATCATTTATCTGAACAGAGTTTGGTGCAGAGCTGTTGTTGGTGTTTTAATAGTGACAGCAGCTGCTGTGTCTGTGCTGTGAAGTTACTTTTTTCCCTATTATAAATTGGTATTAACACAGTTAATGCAGAGGAAGATGAACTGTGTCTGACGGAAAAACTATGCGCCGTTCTGTCTCTCTAATACGCTGTTTGTGTGTGATTATATATCATTTTGCAGTGGGACTGATTATTGATCAGTTATCTTAGCCGTGGATAAAAAATACTTGACCTGACTCATCTTGATTTGAGTCTTCGAGGTTTTGAAGCGGCAGTAGTTCATCCGCAGGCTGCTGCTGCCCTCCAGTGTCTCCTGCAGCTTCAGCAGCTCTGTGATCAACACACTGGGCCACATCTCTCCGCTGCTCTGAAGGACTGTTAGTATGTCCATTGAGTCATTATGCAACAAAGACGGAGGGAATTCAAGCTCCTAAGATACTTTATTGTCATTGTATGAGCACACCGAAATGACGTTGGTGGCAATCAGTGCAGCAGCAGTAAATAAATAAATAAGCATAAAAAAACAATAAAAACAGAAAAACACACATAAAGAGACATTGCACATAGTAGTCATGTGAGCCTTTACAGAGGTTTTTTAGTGCTTTCATGACAGTAGTCGGGGGGCTACAGCTCTGGGGAAGAAGCTGTTCGTCAGTCTCTTAGACTTTTTTTGATGGTTCTGTATCTTTTCCAGATGGTAATGGGACAAACAGGGAGATATATAGGCTATATATATGTTGTATGGTGTGTGTGTGTGTCTTAACCACTAGGCCACTAGAATGGCAAACGTCTTACGTTTACACACAATTGCTGTGCTAAAATACGCAGTGCAAGACATTAGGGGCCCAATTTTAGTCACAGAAACACAACGACACGTACAGAGTCTCTTTGGCCATGGACTTTGTGGGCGTCTCCAATGTTGGTTCACATAGCAATAGACTGAATCACCATGACAATGCGCTAATACAAAAATCACTTCCGGGTTGACAATTTCTGTTTTTCTTTATTTCTGTCAATTTGAGCCGTAACTGTAATATTTTAAAGATAGATTGTTAAACACGGATGTCCAACCTATCTGTCGTCTCTGCTGTGCTTGTTTTCTAAACTGTGTTGCTTTGCTATAGCGTCTTTGATATACCAAATCTAGCGTTAGGAACAGCAACATGTCACCGCTGGTCGGACTGACTGCTAGTTTGGGTGGTGTCATTTTCTTTAGTCTGTGGCCCAACAGGTTAATGAGCTCCCCAAGCTTCACCTTATACATACCATACACTAGAAGACTTTGAACAGACTACAGTCTGACACCATCTCACATCTAAAGACAATCATCTCACATCTAACGTTAAAGACTGTCACAATATGTAAAGACTGGAGATCTTGCAGGGTCACACATGGCAAAACTACAACTAGATTTGTTTTGAAAATTTTAACCAAGCTAGCTAGCTGCTGCTAGCGTTTGCTGGTAACTTAAGGGAAAGATTGCAGATTTTCTGTTCTGCCGTACATGCAGATGTATGGCAGCAGTACCCGGAGGACTGTGTTTATCCGCCGGTAAAACTCCCATTGGATGAAAATCTGCAACTTTCCCTCTATAGTGTTTAGCCTAGGGCGGTGCCATAGCAACCAAAACTAGCCTAGCCGTTTGCTGCTTCCTGTTTGGCACCCATTGGTCGTCCACATGATTTAACTTCACTACCAAGACTTAAAACTTACAATAATATTAGATTAGATTAGATTAGATTCAACTTTATTGTCATTGTGCAGTGTAAAAGTACAAAGACAGCGAAATGCAGTAATACTATTGGAGGATGCGGGCATCAAACACGAAAAATCAAAGACGTTTAATTTTTTGGAACGTCAAGATGGGAAAAAGACTGACTGGGACTGAGTTTTATGAATACCTTACACCGTCTCAAGATGGCACCGTTAAATTGTACATACAGGACGCAGGAGTTTTCTACCCACGTTAAGAAAATGTCTTAACGTCTCTTGTGTTTTTATGAGAACTAGTTTTTGTTTGACAGCATTAGGCTATTTGATAATTACTATTTTATTTGATGGATAGATGCAACAATTGTTAAAATGCAATAATGAAAAATATACAATGCTGTGGTGCCCTGATGTATGTGATGCATTGTTCAATACGTCATTTCACACATTTATTTCCATTTTGTAGGGCCTATGAGATTTTGAGACCAACGTTGGGAGAATTATGTGGTAGGTTTTGCACATTGAATCTCTGTTGTGGCAATGAAGCCAAAATGATTATAAAATCCTGTAACACACATTCCTTATGAAAGCAATCCTTTTAACAGCAGGAGGAAACATTGGAAACAACAAGGTCCCCTGCCGATTTCTCTGTTCTGGTAGATTCATTTTCAACTGAATAGTTTGTGTGTAAAACTCTGAGTTATAACCTTACTGGTTAACTTGTAAAATTAAATTCAGTGAAGTTAAGATACTAAGATTAACAACTAAGATGTATTAGGTATGTATGTAAAAGGAAAAAATAGAAAATAAAATAAATTCTCTTTGCACCTGCGGTAGGAACTGGAGGTTGTAAACCTCAGGTGGGGTAAATCTACAGGGGGAAAACATCCCAAAAAAAGAGCCTTTTTATTGCTTCTCTTTTCGTCCACCACTTGGCAGGAATTTTCCAAAACAATCAATAACTTATGCCTGAGCTGAAGAAAACTGGCGGAGTTTTAGAAGACGTGTGTAGAGTGAAAACAGCCAAACACAGCTCAAAGAAGAAGCCTATGGCAAGCCTGGAGGCCAAAACCCACCAGCAGTTTAACACTGGAGGAGTTCTACTAAGATAATACAAAATACTTTTACTGTGTTATAGAGGTGTTTACATGAGTTGTGTCAGAGCAGCAGGAGTTAGCGTACAGTAGAAACTTTGTTTTTTAAAGTACACTGAGATTCTCTGTGAATATGAATGTCTTATGCTTTACTGAGATGTGTTACAAGTGTTAGAGTTAGAAAGTGTAGGCGGTGCAGCTCTACTTAAACAGCAGACAGAATCCAAAGCACTGTTTGCAGTTATTCACTTACGCAAAAATCCCCCTTTAGTATCTGTATGGAACGCACCCGGCAGTAAGATGACGTGGTATTAAGAGCAACAACGGTAGCGAGTAGTTTGAAAGACCGAAATTCTGAGCAACGAGGTTGGTTGGGGCGGTGGATTGGTCAAACAACACAGGACTTTCACCCAGGAGACTGGAGTTTGTGTCCCGTTCTTGTCCCGCGTGTCACTGAAACGTACATTTTGTAATCCCACCCACCATCTTTTCCTATACCTAACTGTCCAGTTCTTGTGCCACATGTCAGTTAAACAGGGGACTGCTCATTTCTCCGACGCTCCATTGTTCCGACCTCTCAATAACCCGAAAAATTCCCTTTGGTCCTACAGCCCACTAGTCCGACGTTCACCAGCGATATTACGAATCCCACTATGGCCACGCCAAGACCCGCCCTTCAATAGAGAGCGAATTGAGAGGTCGGAACAATGGAGCGTTGGAGAAATGACATGGCACCAGTTAAACGTACATCCCGACCCAGAGTCCCGACGTTATAGGAGACTTTTAGCATGAATAACAAAGGCCAAATAACCAAGCATCCGTATTTGTACGATGGGAGAATGAGATTGTGTTGTTGAGTTTGTGTTGTTGAGTTTTATCAGCTGAAAGTTTGTCTCATGTTGTGGACAAATGAGTCAACAAACAGGTCGAAACATGAAGAAATGAAAATGTTTTCAAATTGCTGCTATCAGCCAGATAACAAAGAAAGAAGTTTCGAAGAATAGCTTTCAAATAATTTTACTGTCTGGCGTCACCAAATTTCAATACAAACAACTCTGGAGGCCCTGAAGGTTTTTTGTACTTGTATAATAGTGTGGAGTTTTGTAAATAATATCTATAATGTTGACATTTTCTATTTTCCTATACATTTTAGTGTTATTTAACACAATAAGTAATGTAAAGTATGAAGTTATTGCCCTTTGATTTTTTTGTAAGGACTGTTTACTGTTTATTGTGATATTTTTCCTCTATTTATGTAGTAATGGATAAGGTGCCAGCAGGTTTTGGAAATATGTCTGTCTATGAATGCTTTGCAAAATTTGCTGTGTGCATTCATTATACAGAAATCGACATCCATCTACTATAGGTTGCTCTGGTATGATATCTATTATTGTGGTTACTATAGAGGGGTTGTATTGAAGTTTAAGCTTTATCTATAGTAATGGATATGTGAATGAATGTTATGTATTTATGTGGAAGTTGTTGATTGTAAAAACAGACACCTCCTACCATTGGCCTGAAGATGGTCTAGTACCTAAACGTTGCCTACTATTAAACTTTATATTTTTTGTGAGTTAGACAGTGTGTGGGAGGGTTTTTTTGTGCTACTTTTTACTTTTACTCTTGTCCCTGTGGGTTAGGGTTAGGGTTATAGAAGTATTTTTCAATACAAAAAACACGAATATGCCTTTTCGTACAAAATAAATATTTACAAATTATCCGCATTTCTGCAGCACTTTTATGAAGGTAAATATGGTCCAAAAAGGGAGAGCTTGTAGAATACAATGTGAGAACTTGCAGAACAAAAAATCTGAACTTGTATGTTAAAATTTGCACTTGTAAAAATAAAATTTGGACTTGTAAAAAATATTCACACACATGTGATCTGAATTTGAAGTCATACAAAGAAAAAAAACATGAGAGCTTGTAAAAAAAATCTGAACTTGTAAGTTGAAATTTGCACTTATAGAAAATGTTCACACACCTGTATTCTGAATGTGAAGTTACAGAAAAAATATTCACAAATGTGTAGATTGATATTTACATGAACACAATGACAGCTGCAAACTTATAATGCAACATTTACTCATATACTTTTTTTTTTTACTCTGGTTCATTTTCCATCACAACCACAACTCAGTGATTACAACCTCTGGAATCTGTCACTGCAACTTCACATATGTGCTCTCTCGCATCACAAAGTGGCCAATCTGCGCACCTCGACTTTCACAACACTCTTGACGATACATTTGGTGCAAAACTAATTTGTACCTGTGGACTTAGGCTGTGGAGCTCTGAGCTAACAGAACGGGAAAAGCCTTCTTATATACAGTCTATGGGAAAAGCAGGGTTTCTATCGCCAGATGAGGGACAACTCTGTCTGGCTTATTTATGTAGCATGGAAACTTGGTGGAATAGCATGCTAGCGTTAGCTAACTAGCAGCCAGCCCGCTTCTAAATAAATACCTTTTAATTGTCTAAACACTTTTTAACAGTCAAACTAAAACACTGGCGGTGAGCTCCACGGCCTGCAGCCGCAGACGGACCGTCATCAGTGGGTAACAGGTGCCAAGTTTCGCATCCCTGCCGAGAATTGCATCCACTAGGGAAAATAATGATTTTATAAGGCAAAGTACTGTTTAAAAACTAGGCAATAGTAAATCTCTTTGTCATGTTCATCAATAATGATTAGGATTTTAGAAGGTTTAGAGACATCAATGTTTTATCAGACTCTGTAGTAGCATTTCCTTGCTACCTAGATGCAATTTTCGGCAGCAATGAATTCTGCAGAAATTATTGTTTCTGCCCAAGCGGGTGCAATTCTTAGCAGAGATGCACAACATCAGCAAAGCAAGCTCTGGTCATGGCCGGGGGATGGGCCGTTGCTACCGGATGTGGGGCTCTCCGTGTCCCGCAGGAGCTCCGACTGCAGGTCGAGGTCGGCAGCGAAGCTTTCTGGCAAAAGCAGTGTTGCTACGCTGGTCGATCCCCACTGATGACAGTCCGTCTGCGGCTGCAGGCCCTGGAGCTCACCGCCAGTGTTTTAGTTTGACTGTTAAAAAGTGTTTAGATAATTAAAAGGTATTTATTTAGAAGCGGGCTGGCTGCTAGTTAGCTAGCTAACGCTAGCATGCTATTCCACCAAGTTTCCATGCTACATAAATAAGCCAGACAGAGTTGTCCCTCATCTGGCGATAGAAACCCTGATTTTCCCATAGACTGTATATAAGAAGGCTTTTCCCGTTCTGTTAGCTCAGAGCTCCACAGCCTAAGTCCACAGGTACAAATTAGTTTTGCACCAGATGTATCGTCAAGAGTGTTGTGAAAGTCGAGGTGCGCAGATTGGCCACTTTGTGATGCGAGAGAGCACATATGTGAAGTTGCAGTGAC
This sequence comes from Sander lucioperca, assembly GCF_008315115.2. Lineage (NCBI taxonomy): Eukaryota > Metazoa > Chordata > Actinopteri > Perciformes > Percidae > Sander > Sander lucioperca. The sequence goes on along the minus strand of NC_050173.1, from coordinate 45,911,643 downwards.
AGATTCCAGAGGTTGTAATCACTGAGTTGTGGTTGTGATGGAAAATGAACCAGAGTAAAAAAAAAAGTATACGAGTAAATGTTGCATTATAAGTTTGCAGCTGTCATTGTGTTCATGTAAATATCAATCTACACATTTGTGAATATTTTTTCTGTAACTTCACATTCAGAATACAGGTGTGAGAACATTTTCTATAAGTGCAAATTTCAACTTACAAGTTCAGATTTTTTTTACAAGCTCTCATGTTTTTTTTCTTTGTATGACTTCAAATTCAGATCACATGTGTGTGAATATTTTTTACAAGTGCAAATTAAATTTTTACAAGTGCAAATTTTAACATACAAGTTCAGATTTTTTGTTCTGCAAGTTCTCACATTGTATTCTACAAGCTCTCCCTTTTTGCACCATATTTACCTTCATAAACTTTTACTCGACAGTCTGTTTTTTCAAGGAGTTTTGCCGTTTGTTAAAGCCTTTAAAGGCTTTCAAAATCTAGAAAGTGATCATGAGACAAGAAGTGTTTTCACTGAAACTAAATGTAGGAAATACACTCTTTGTTGTGTTGCATTGTGTTCATTGACTCCTTATAAAATATAACTAATAAGATCAGCAGAGATTAGAAATCCCAAATCAGAAAAAAACATGTATCTGTGTAAATGAATCACACCTTTTTAATACAAACAGCAGTTTATTTCCTCGGCTTTAAATTATATTTCCAGCTCTTTCATCATCTGGAGATGACTGCAGCGAAATTAAACACCTGTTGTTGGAACACTGTTTCTGTGCGTCTGCTTTTATTCATTGTTTCTTTGTGTATATTTCCAGCGAGGCCCGGCTGTGTTTTATTCTGCAGCAGGTGAATCTACTTTCCCTCCTCTGCTTCAGCTCCTCCTGGGACTCACTCCGCGGCCCAAACATCTTCACCCTTCCACCAGAAATGAGTTTACACTCTGCTTGTATTATTGGGCTTTACAAAATAAAATACCAGTGTTGTTTTAATAGACTTTTTATTGGATTTTTTGGTTTCTCTCACATTCGGTAACTCACAGGTGGCACATTTAATAGCAAACTGTGCAATAGTGGTTTCCAGATCTATTTCCTGCCTTCGGGGCTGCTGCTCCTCTCCCTCTACCTGTTTACTCTCCATCTGAGGCGGGTAGGAAAAGTGTTTGTTTTGCTCTTCCTGTTCCTCAGTAAATCTAAACCGGACCAGTTTGTCTCATGAATTAATATTTCCTCCACAGACTCAGATCGTTGCTGAGATAAATGCGTGAAGTGCATCGGAAGTCTCTGGAGAAAATCTGGAATTTAACTGTGGCTAAAGAAAGTAGCAACTCCTGCAAACTCTCAGCACTAAGTTTACTAAAAAAATAGCAGTGGAAACAACTTGATTAATGTATCTAAAGGTCCATAGAGTACAACAGAAAGCTAAAATATAATATGCTGTAAGGGGGATGCAAAAATAGAAGGATAAAACCTGACATCTGTTGTGTGGCTCACACGCAGGATGTCCGCTCTGTGTGTGGCCGTTTGTCGAAATCCGTTCACTTCAAGAAACAACAACAAACTCCGAACTAGCGAGCTAGACGCTGAAAATGTCAAGTTTTAAAGAAAATTTGGATGGTGCAACATGGCAGACCTGCTTGGTTATTTCGGTAAATGATTGTGAAGATTTACAAAGTATATTTTTACGGCATTTCCTCTCTAACTGGGACGTTTTGGGACCGATTGGTGGAGATTGCTGTGGACGAAGTACACACAGAGATACACTGGTAAGAGAAAATGATGTTTAACCATGTATCAGCTAATTTAAATAGCTCACAATACTGTATTGTGTCAACAGTTAACTTCATTTAATATTGTATGTGGCGTTTTCTTTTGTGGGGTGCAAATGTTCCACCAAAACAAGTTCCTTCCTGAGACTGTTTAGCAGAGCCACCGTCGCTGCGTCCGGAGCTTAGCGCCTCCCAAGACAATGTGATTGGTTTAAAGAAATGCAAACAACCCAGATTGTTCTTTCTCCTATCCTGTAATGTATCTGTGGGGTAGCCAGACCTTACTCCACAGCTCTTTGGAGATAGGTCTGGCAATGCGAGACTGACAATCAGTCAAATAAATTTGATCTAATCTAGAAGTATTTTTAATAATCAACACCTGAAAGAAAAAAGTTATAGCCTACATATGTTCAAATTCTACTAATGAAAACATACAAAAACAATTCTTAAGAACATATGAAGTAAATAGCTTAATATTAATTAATCAGGCTATCTCAACATACCTGTCGGTCCTTTGGACAGCTGCCTGAGAGCAATGTCAGGGAGAATTTGACTCACCTGGACTGGACTGCCATATAAGCTGGTGGCAGTCAGCCAGTCGAACCTGAAGGGCTCACTGACTGATGTCTACCAGACAATAGAAGACTGTGAAAAGACTAAAGTCTGACACCATCTCACATCTAAAGACAATCTGTCATAATGTCACTGAGATTTTAGTCACAAACTTACAATAATATCAAACAACTTTTAATTTGATCAGAACGTCAAGACGGGAAAACACTGACTTAAGACAGCTCGGACTGAGTTTTGTGACCACCTATTGAGACGCCCCAACTCTAGCAAGACTCATGATTGAATTCCATTTTGGACATTTTTCTGCGACAGTGGAGTCGCTTGAAAAGTTGTTTGATGTAAGGTCGGCATTACATGTGTGTTGGTTTGGCTGCATTTGGTCGAGTTACTCTTTTGTGTAATGTAACATAAACCTATTTTGAACCTGTGTGTGTGTGTGTGTGGTCTTCCTAAACATACAAGCAAAAAATAAAAGCAGAACAAAGCCCCAAAGCTTCATTAGGCCTCCTGCACACTGGCTGCGTGGCGTGAGCGTGTCAGCTGCATGGCGTGTCCGTTTATATTTCGCCTCCCATGTTAACAGGTTAGAGCTTGCACACTGCCTACGTGACACGCACGTCTCACGCGTGCATGCTAGAAATAGGACCGACACCTATTTTTCACGCGACACACAAGCATGTTGGAAGCGTTTCCAGGCAAAATAGAATACAAAAAGACACAAATACATTTAATAAATGACATTTAGATGTTTGAAAGTCTCTAGGTTTTGACATAAATGCAGATATAAATGTAATCGAATATTGCACCTGTCAATACAGAATGAAATATTCTGTAGCCTATTTTGCCGTCAATACTGCAGACGTCTTTGCTGTAATCAAAGCAGTATATATTTATGAAGCACAAAAAAGTCCAGGGTGCTCAGGAAGTTCAATCAAATGCTTGAAGGTGCTCTTTGGGGTCAGGAATTCAATTGAGTGTAGAGAAAAAGAAAAAATCCAAGGCACTCTTCTTCTATCATGAAATAGCCGGAAAAATAAAGGCTTTTTAAATAATTTTGAAGAAGAGTGCCTTGGATATTTTCTTTCTCTACAGTATTTATTTATGTTTGTTTATGGGAAACATACATGTGTACAGACAAGGCTAGCAGCAGCAGCAGCGCCGCGTCAGACACGTTTCTGGTGTGAAAAGACATAGAAAACGCCACGCAGCCGCCACGCAACTTGCACGCAACTGAAATGCCACGCAGGCAGTGTGCAGGAGGCCTTAGGCTTTGTCCTTCCACCCTGGTGACTGACAATCATTCAGGTTCATTTGTTGTTATTCCTCTGCCTTGCCTGGGTGTGATTTTATTGCAATAAAAAGGGTGGATGCTGTGATGCTTCATTAATATAAAACAGCAGTATTGCCCAGTCGTAGGTTTGACTGATCACTCCCACCATCCTGGTTCCTTAAATCAAGTCTCACATTGAGAAGGCAGCATCATTTCTCTGTTGCTGCCACCAGGCGGTGCTGTTGTTGATGTTTTTTTATGAAGGTCTTTATCATCTCCTGGGTGTAATGTTTCTCTCAAACACCAGAGGGAGATCTAAACAAGGGGAACATTTGAACACACACATTTTGTCAATTGTGAGAACTTAAATATTTATAATTTGGAGGTTCACCCAAACATTAACCATCCATCATTCTAACCTTTGCCAAAAAAATTATATTCACCCTAAAATAAGCAGTTAACTTTGTGGGGACCAAGTGTTTGATCCCACAGAAAGAAGGCGAGTCCCCATAATGCAAGCAGATGTTTATATACACACACACACACACACACACACACACACACACACACACACACACACACACACTCCAAGTCTCTGAAGACTGAGGATTCACACACATACTTAAATGTATTTTTCCAATACTGTGTATAATGCCATTTTGTATTAGCTGTACTTGTGTGATTTTGTTTGACACATGATGGCCTAGATGATGCATTTTACACCATGTATTGTGAATTAAGTTTGTAGGTAAAACATACCATGCGTGAGTGCATGGTATGTTTACCTACAAACATAATCGTGCACATCTGCAAACATAATCACATTTTTTGTCTCTTTGTGTCACTACACCCTGAGGAAGGCTCAAGCCAGAAGGCGTTGGTGTATTTTTAAAAGTCTTGCCCAATGAATTAAAGGCCTTCTTATTACTTTTTGTAACCAACCTTGAGTGCCTGGATATGGTTTTTATATGGACTTTTTTGGTCATAACTCTTCCTCCTCCGTAAGTTCTGAATGCTTTTTGAGTTTCCACATGTCAAATAACATTAAAAACATGATGACCACTTTAAAAATTCAGTTTAAGCATGATACACCCTTTATTGAAAAAGTTACAAAACTAACTTTCAATGAAAATGTTTTACAAAAGTTTTCATGGTACAAAAAGTTTTACAAAAAGACTATGTACAAAGTGCTGCTCATCTGGTTTGCAAAATACAGTAAAAAAAAGCCAACTACAAATAATAAGACAACTTTGAATAGAAGATAAACCAATAACTTAAGAGATAACTGGAGAGTTATTGCTACTTATACTTCCACAGTATTCCCAAATCATCCTGGAAGAGCATAGACGGTAATCCTACAAAAGTTTATCTTAAGGAGGTGGATTTCAGAGTTGGTGAACGGGTCATCCAGACTGAGCTGCTCTACTGTCAACAAACACTTTTTCTTCCCTGCATTCAGCTTGTTTCTGTTTAGTCTTGCGGAAAAACAAAAAGACAATGCAACATTTCCTTCTGGCCGCCGGCTCGCTTTCTGCCGGACAAAACACCAAACTATAGCCAAGTTTATTGCCTCCTGACAGACCTGTGTGTCCAAACAGGATCGACATAACAAGGAAACTAGACACATTTTCAACTTTTAGATTCACCATTAATGTTCCTGCCTTCACTTCCTGTTTTCCTTCACATCATCATCTTGTTTTCCTCCTCTGTACTCGTCTTTCAGAGCAGATATTCTGAAACTAAATCTGTTTCTCCAGTTTCTCGTTTAGTCTACAGACTTGTCTGTCTTTGTTCGCCATCCACCATATTTGATTCTTTTCATTTACTGTCAATTGAAGTTGAAGCGAAGAGCCTGATGCTTCCTGATTTATTGATGGTTAAAAAATACAAAAAGGTACTGTAGCACCATTTAAACATGATCTGTCATTTTCAACAAATCTGCATTCATACGTTGGTGTGAGTCTGCCCATCTGTCGAATCATTGAGCCAAACCGAAATGTCTCAACAGCTACTCCTCAGAACAAATGAAATTTACACACCTGACATTTCAACCCGGTCTCACGGCAGTTCGTGTAATTGTCACGTTATTTTTAATCTATTGATTCGTGTACAACAACACGTTTATCTCGTTTTTTTCGTGGTGGCCAGCACGAAATGGGAACCATCTATTCAGAGGTTGGGTTTAGGAAAAGATTAACGGGGAAAGCAAACGTCACACCCCGGGACAGGATCCGCGGTCTCTGGGGAACACGGGACAACGGGGAAAGGACACCTCACACGCCGAGAGGCGGCTGCGGGGGACGTGCGACAATAACGGGATGGTTGTGATTAGGAAAACAACGGGGAAAGGACACCTCACACGCCGGGAGACGGCCACGGGGGGCGTGCACCAATAACGGGACGGTTGTGAAGGAGGAAAACAACGGGGTAACAAAACGCCACACGGGCCACGATCCCCGGTATCCTGGGTGAAAGCCCTGTATTGTTTGACCCATCCACCACACCGACCAACCTCTAGATATGATTTTCGGCTTTTCATACTACTCCCTACCGTATTTGTGCTGTGATCACGAAATATACTTCCCATTGAAATACATTACTTTACATTTTCGTGCTGGCCACCACAAAAAAAACGAGAAAAACGTCCCCGTTAACACAAATCAATACATTAAATAACGTGACCATTTCACGAACTGCCGTGAGACTGGGTCGGACATTTTTAGCTTTTGAGAAATTTGATATTTGATAATAAGCTTGAATGATCAGCAGGTTGGTTGTTCTGTCCAACACTTGAACACTGCAGCCTGGAGGGGGTGCCAGAGAACAGGAAGTGAAAAGGAAAAGCCTGTGACAAACCATTAAAGGACAATTCCGGCACTAAATGAACCTAGGGGTTAATAACACATGATTACCGAGTCGACTGTTCTCTTGGATATGTTTTCATGCTAATCGAATGTGTCTCTAGCTTGAAACAAGACTGCTGATTAGCTTATTAAGCTATTCGGCCGTGCACCTAGTAACCAGCACGGCGTTTGTTGTTCGACTGGTCATGACTGTTTTCCCAAGGTGGCGCCTGCTTGTACACATGAACTCTACTGTCTTTATAATCTATTTTTTTAATAAACTGTCTGTACACTTACAAAGTTCTCAATGCTTCGGTTTGTGTAGGGACCCTCATTATGCTACCGTGGAAGTGTGGTGCTATTTTGAGCCTTGTTAGTGGTACAGAAATAGTGATTTCTTTTTATTTTACCCTCTGCCCCGACGACTAGCTTTATAAGCTAATCAGTGGTTTGTGCTATGTTGTTTCAAGCTAGAGACACATTCGATTAGCATGAAAACATATCCCAGAGAACGGTCGACTCGGTAATCATGTGTTATTAGGTTCATTTTGCGTCTGAATTGTCCTTTTAAGTCAGAGGAAAGACGCAAACAGACATTTTCATTGTAAGAGGTGAAGACTGAGTCTATAGTTCTGTAGGTGTCTTAGAGTAAAAAGAAGTAGGGATCTGTTTTAGTGCCTCGCTTGGTGTTTCATGTCCCGGAAGCTCATTATATCGTGTTGAGAATTGGGAAGGCGTTTTTCTCCGCTTAGTCCAAATCTCTTTAAAGGTCCTATGACATGGTGCTTTTTGGATGCTTTTATATAGGCCTTAGTGGTCCCCTAATACTGTATCTGAAGTCTCTTTTATATAGGCCTTAGTGGTCCCCTAATACTGTATCTGAAGTCTCTTTTATATAGACCTTAGTGGTCCCCTAATACTGTATCTGAAGTCTCTTTTATATAGACCTTAGTGGTCCCCTAATACTGTATCTGAAGTCTCTTTCCTGAAATTCAGCCTTGGTGCAGAATTACAGCCACTAGAGCCAGTCCCACAATGAGCTTTACTTAGGACATAACCTTTCCCCTTATGACGTCATAAAGGGAAGATTCCAGATCGGCCCATCTGAGCTTTCATTTTCTCAAAGGCAGAGCAGGATACCCAGGGCTCGGTTTACACCTATCACCATTTCTAGCCACTGGGGGACCATAGGCAGGCTGGGGGAACTCATATTAATGTTAAAAAGTGAAATTTTCATGCCATGGGACCTTTAATGAATCTGGAGTGGTTCCATTTCCTGTAGGGATCAAAACGAGCACTATTGGTGGTCTGTCCCACGCATCAGAGGATATTTGCATACAGTTACTTCCTCAACCCCTCCGTGTTGTGCCACTAAGTTTGAGTTTTGGAATCACGTTGCTTCTCCAGTCTTTGAGTCTGTATGTGTGAACAGGGAGATGGACTACAAAAGCACCCAAGCAGTCATATTCATGTTGAATGAGGCAACAATTAGCTTCATGTTCACTCTGAAATCATCTTTGCATCTTCTAAGTGTTTAAAGACACACATCCTTTATAATGAAGTTCCGATTCTACAAAAAAAACCCGATTTAATTGTGGCATTATTTATCATTTAAAATCATATTTTTAAAGTATTTTATCATGTAATGCCCCTAAAACACTCCTCAAACGCTTGTGAGCTCAGTCTTTTCCAGTGTTCATTAACGGACTTTACTCTTATTGATAAAGTCCCGAGGGTGCAGCCAGGCCCGCCCTCTTCTCGGCGTTCCCAGAGTTCCTGGGTGCGTTGCCTGCGACAGTGGTGGTGGAGCAATCCAGGCCCAGCGAGCGGCGGTACGCTGCAGAGAGTCGGTAGAGGACATCGGGCCGCGGGCCGGGGTGGGCGTCAGCCTTCTGCGTCATCAGCATCTCAAACAGCGTGCTGACCTCGGACAGGAGGGCCCCGCCCAGCGGGCCGTCCTTCTCTGGAGTTTTACCTGAAGGTGGAAGAGGAAGGTGTTACTCTGCTGCTGTGTCTACAAACTGAAAACAGTAACAGGAGTTATTTAAAGAGTTGATCAATTGTCTCAGAAATGGCCCAAAACTCACTGGTTACAACTTCTAAAATGTGAATATTTGTTGGTTTTCTTAATCTTCCATGACTAAAATCTCTATCTTTGTGTTTATGACTGTTAGTTGGACAACCAAAGTAAAGGACCAAATTTTTTAAGCCGTAGTTGTTTTCTTGTCCTTTGGAGTCGACGCGCTTAAACATGACTCACTCTGATTCTCCATCGGGCGCGTCTGTGCTAAGTTCCGGTTGTTTCCGTCCTCCGCTACGTGCCGTACCACACCTGGAGCGTCTTAAAAGCGGAGCGTCTTGCTGTCCGACTCGCAGATTATATTGTCTCTACGAGTACTTTACAGAACAATCCTGTTTATTAAGCTAGTATCTACCTTCCACTCCAGGCACTCCTACAGTTAAACTCCATGCCTTCTCTTTTCTGGCGTTGTCCTTAATAAAAGGACCTGTGATGTTGTATTATGTTTTTCAACCTCCAAGATGAATCTCTCGTCGTCCGTGGTGTTGTAGACGAGAAATAAACGATATTGGGGTGATTTAGGAAACTTGACGCTTTCGCTGTTTCACTTCCTGCCCGGCTGTCCGAACGGACCGCGGCTCGCGTGAAAATAGAGCTCGATGGTGTTTTAAGCCTCCAACGTCGCCTTCCAGGCAGCTAACCCTAACCTTAACCCTAAACATAACCATTGCCGCGCTGCCTGGAAGGCGACGTTGGGGGCTTAAAACACCAGACACTGAAAATAGACCTGGCGCGTATATCTTTAGCGGAGCAGAGAGCCACTTCCCGCACGCTTCTGGGACGCAACGCAGACGTGCCTGGTGGAAAATAGGGGGTCAGATTTATTTTCCTTTCTCACTCAGACTTCATCATCTCATGTTTTTCCAATTTTCCACAAACAAATAATGAACTATAATGAGCATATTTATGCACAAATCAAAATAAAAGTTTAATATCGAAATCATAACTTTGGCTCCAACAAGAATCGATTTAAACAACATTAATTTTAAAGGACATTTTCATTTCGACATTTTACAGATCGTAGAACAATCAAGAAAATGACTGGAAGATTGATTAGTAATGAAGATAGCCGTTAGTTGCAACCCTTAAACTAACTAGTAACTGTGACAAACCCCAATTTTTGTAATAAATCTACACATCTGTAACTTCTTTTAACCATGACAAAAAGTTTTGGTAAAGTTCTTTTTAGGGGGATAATGTTTTGATAAAATAAAAAATAAAAACTAGTTGAATCCATATAGTCTCTTTTTTTTCGTGACATTAATTTAGATTAAATTAAATATGTAAAACTAGCTCAGGAAAATAGGGGACAGGTGCTGAGATCTGATCTTGGACGAACTTGGACTAACCGCTGTGATTTATTTATTTTTTTTAAGATAATTTTTTTGGGCTCTTCCGCTTTTTATTTGATAGGACAGCTAGGTGAGAAAGGGGAGAGAGAGGGGGAAGACATGCAGGAAATCATCACAGGTGGGATTCAAAACCTGGACCTCTGCGTCGAGGCATAAACCTACAAGTATATGTGCGCCTGCTCTACCCACTGATCCAACCTGTGATTTTAAAGGTGCACTATGAGTTCCTACATGGTTTCAGCGCAATTTCATTTTTATCTCAAATGGTAGTCATCTCTCCTTGATCCTCTAGCTGCCTGTCCCCTGAACACACCGTGAAAAAGCCCGGTCTCTGGAGACAACACAGGGGTCGTAAACGTCAAACCAACACTAGAGGCACAGGATAGGCACCAAAATACAACAAACACGTTCCAACCAATCACCGAAAAGATGGTTGGGGGAGGGGGTTAGTGACAGTTTAGCGTGCAAATGTGACGTCATGGGATTGCCGTGACCATTTATACCCGCGCTGGTGCTCGTGACACTAGTTGCAGTCTTCTCCTGAACAGAGGTGGCGCTAATGAGCAAAGGCTACCAACGTTGCTATTTCAACGGACTAGAAGAAGAAGAAAAAGGTAAACAGCGGCAGAACTGGCAGCAGCATTGCCGTCAATGCTTCCATTTGATTGGATGACCTACTTCGTCGGATCAAGCCTTTCATTCATCGTAAAAGAACTCATCTTAACCCAGTAAGTTTACAAGAGAGACTAGCAGTCACTCTGAGAGTCCTGGCACCCGGTTGTTGGCGAACCCGTTCAGGCCTCCCGTTTCCGCTTTGTCGCGCGCCGCTGAAAAAAAAAGAGCCGTGCGCGACAGCTGGGCGCGCGCCATAAATCGGCCGCGCCGGCAGGATATTACGTCATTTTGACATCACGATGGCGCGCGCCACCTTGGATGCATCTAGTGTAAAACACGCTTTAGTTAGTCATGACAGCTGGACGGAAACACTGGGGGAGGGGCGAGCTTGCTCTGTTTTGTTTGGTATTTACTTTGAATGTCAACAGAAGTGACGTCATGCAGGAACTCATAGTGACCCTTTAACTTTAACAGCGAGTGTCTTTGTGTTCTTTACCGAAGGTGGAGAAGGACGAGGAGTCCACGGCGTCCCGGGGGAGGACCTCACTTTCAGGGGATGGAGGCCCATTGGGGACAAAAACATTGTCGTGGTAATCACTGCCGAGTGGAAGAGAGAGTCGGGCCATCCAGGCCGGGTCGCTGACCTCTGAGAAGACGTCATCTGCAGAGACAGAAAGAGAGAGAGAGAGATGTTTGAACTGCATGTTTTTTTATCAGATCTTCTCACAGCAGAGTCTGAAGACATGAAGTGCCTCTGCCATGTTTAGTTATGTTTAGGTTGTGCAAAAATAAGAAATAAACTCCTGGAAAGAGATTAATTTAGAAATTGTGTGGGACTTTTCCTGTCCTGATCAGTGGTGGAGGAAGTATTCAGATCCTTTACTTAAAGGTGCTGTAGGTAGGATTGTGAAGATCCAGGCCAAAAAATTTGAACATCGACAACTTCTCAGTCCCTCCCCCCCAAAACGGTCTCCTAAGCCCCTCCCCCCACAAGGGACAATGAATACGTGTGCATGAGCAGTGATTGACACGCAGTTAGACACCCCCCCTGGCCCTGATTGGTGCATCTGAACAGTTAGACACCCCCCCCTGGCCTTGATTGGTGCATCTTAACAGGGAGCTGTGGACTTTTGCAAATCACACTACAGGCTGTAGGTGGAGCCAGAGGAGCTGGATTTATTTTTTAATGACCTGCTTCATGTAGTTCTACTGGAACATAGGGTCAGTTTCAGCAAATATGACAGAAAGTTAGTTTTATAAGTCTTACCTACTGCACCTTTAAGTAAAAGTTCTACTACCACACTGTAAAAATACCGTTACAAGTAAAAGTCCTGCATTGAAAATGTTACTTAAGTAAAAGTATGTAAGTATCATCAGGAAAATGTACTTAAAGTATTAAATGTAAAAGTATTGTAAAGTAGTTTCATAGAAACTGGAAACGATCCAGTTCTGTCAATCAACCAAGTGTTTAATGGTCTAATCATTTCAGCTGGACTCATACAGCCTATATATTGTTGGGTAATTTAATTTATAATAAAACATATTTTATAAACTCCATGTGTGTGCAAAAATCTTAATTTGTAAAGTAACTAAAGCTGTCAGATGAATGTAGTGGAGTAAAAAGTCCAATATTTCTCTCTGAAATGTAGCGGAGTAGAAGTAGAAAGTGGCATGAAAAGAAAAGACTCAAGTAAAGTATAAGTACCTTGAATTTGTAATTAAAGCTATAGTGTGTAGTTTCTGTCGCCCCCATGAGGAATTCTAAGTAATGACAACAAAACTGCCAGCCTGTCCACATGATACAAGCCTTCCGTCCTCACGAGGACATGGAAGGAGGACACGGAGGATTAAAAAAACACGATGGACTCTTCAGAAGAATATAGCCATGCTGAGAAATACAGAGAGAGTTGTGTAGAGTGAAAACATTGTAATTTCCCTTGTCGGATTAATAAAGTATAAATTATTATTATTATTATTATTATTATTATTATTATTATTACATCACTTGAGTAAATGTACTTAGTTCATTCCACCACTGGTCCTGATACACCTTTCCATGACAGATCACAGGTTTAAGAGTTTCTCTCTAACTGTTGAATGAGAACGAGGCAGAAAGAGAAGAAGGAAGCGACATAGTGGTTTTATCTGGCTGCTGTCAACAGGCTTTTCCTGCCATCCGTGGCATCCCGCGCGTGCTCCGAACGTACCTCTAAACATCACGTCCACGGCGCCATAAAAAAAAACCTCTTGGCACACTCGCTGCCTCCAGTCTGACATTCCAGTCACAGTCAGAGAAGTAAACACCGGGTGTGTCTGGGTGCAAACACACAAAGCCGAGTCTCTGTAACGCAAATAAACTCATTCGAGATGATTATATATGTCTCATTTTAATTATTTATTCACTGTAAAACATACCGTCTTACAGCACAAAATGTGAAAGAAAAGTCTTTCATAGCCTTGTTTTCTCTGATTTTATCCTCATCGCATCCTGTTTATGTCCTGCGCTTCCTATTTGTGCCGTTATCTGCTCGCTCAACATCATTCCCCGTCAGAGCTATTTTAAGTTTCATCTGATCTATTTCAATCTTAAAAAACAATGAAAAAGCTTCTCGGCATATAGCCGGAATCACTTCATGCATGTGGAAGATTACTTAAGGAAGGTGAGATGAGAGAAAACGTGAAACAACTTGTCATTCATGGAAACAGACGCCAATACAGGGGGTTCATCAATCATCAACACTCAACATATGACACAGATTGTTTCAGTTTATATATATATATATATATATATATATATATATATATATATATATATATATATATAGATATATATATATATAGATATATATATATCTATAGATATATACAGTGCTGCTCATAAAAAGCCCACTAAAAAGAGGAATTAAAAAAATCATCTTTTGAAAATTGATCTTAATGCCTTAATTAAAAAAATGAGGAAAAATCCGACCTTTTTAAGGACACCAATTTTTTTTGTGAATGAATAATGTATTGTAAATAAATAAATGTTCTTCCTTAAAATACAGGGGCCATAATTATACACACCCCTATGTTAAATTCCCATAGAGGAAGGCAGACTTTTATTTCTAAAGGCCAGTTATTTCATGGATCCAGGATACTATGCATCCTGATAAAGTTCCCTTGGCCTTTGGAATTAAAATAGACCCACATCATCACATACCCTTCACCATACCCCCACATCATCACATACCCTTCACCATACCTAGAGATTGGCATGGTTTTATCTCAGTTAGCCTAATAGCTAACTGAGATAAGATCCATATCAATGCAAATCAAACCAGCTACCTCATTTTTTAATTAAGGCATTAAGATCAATTTCCAAAAGATGATTTTTTTATTCCTCTTTTTAGTCAACTTTAGCATGGGTATGAATACTTAAGAGCAGCACTGTATGTATGTATGTATGTATGTATGTATATATATCTATATATATATAGATATATATACTGTATACATTTATGTATTTATACACGGAGACAGTTTGACTTGATGTTGATGCTGCCATGTAGAAAGAAATGTTTTGGATTATTTATTTTTTGGGCTTTTATTTCCTTCATTTATAGGACAGATTAAGACAGGAAAGTGGGAGAGAGAGAGAGAGGGGGAATAACACGCAGCAAAGGGCCGCCTGTCGGAGCCGAACCCACAGCTATTGCGGCAAGGACTGAGCCACTGTACATGGGGTGCACACTCAACCAGGTAAGCCAACCAGGCGCCCCAAAAGAAATGCTTTTGGCCAAAGAGCATCTCAGATACATTTCCAGAATTTTGAACGGCCAGGAGTGAATTCTATACAGAGATAGGCTACGTATTGTATTTTGATGCTTTGGTAACATTGTTATTGAAACTCAGTGAGACATTTACGGTTAAAATAAACAGGTCAGTGCTCTCTGATTGATTGAGATGCTGTTTCTAAAGTACTTCAAACATAAAGCAACTTCTTGTTAAATATCAGCCAACATGCATACACGTATATGTCAACATGTAGCCCAGCCTATGCAGTATCATCATCTATGCGTTAATTCCCTGTCAGAGTATTAAATTACTGATTGTCCTGCTCTCCAATCAGTCGAAGCATCACACGCTCCTCTCCAGATTCAGTTAATACTTTGAAAGTCTTTATGTCACTGAGCTGAAACAATGGAAGACTTAATGTTGAATGTAAAATGTAAATGTACCGAGTGAGCAGTATCTGCAGACGACAGATTAATGTAGTGGAGTAAAAGCTCAACACTCTTCGTCTCTCAGCTGAGACTGATCAGCCTGCCGAAGAGCAGCGGCCTCCTTCATCTAACCACAACCAGATGCAGAGAATTAACACACACACACACACACACACACACACACACACACACATATATATATATATATATATATATATATATATATAAAATACACAAATGCAGCAAAGCTTGGATATGCAAACTTATACACGCACGTCCAGTGAAGGCCCTCAAACACACTCACTCACAGGGTAGACACACGTTCACAAATGCACATACGGTAGGTTTACACACACACATATATATATACACACACACACACACACACACACACACACACACACAGTGTGGCACAGACCAGCCCCAGAGTTAATCCCCCTCTCCTTCTTTCCTCCTTTTGTTTTGACAGTGTTTCACCCAAAGATCCTTTAAACACAAAATGCTCTTTTAATTACTAAACGCATCGAGTTTCATCAAATCCTTTAGAGATAACAAGTCTGCTGTATAAAACCAACGTTCATGCCTGTTAGACATGTAAATTAAACCTCTAGTTACCCCTGATCTTAGCTGGAGGCTCACTTCTTTTTTTTTCTCGATATTAACGACTGACAATGGCTGGTCGTCAAGTGCAATAATGCATTGGGCAAGAGCCTGGTTATTTTTTCGGTCACCTATACCTGCTTGACGGAGAAGTTATTGTCACGTTGCTATGAGGTGGTATCGGGTGTGGTAGTATCGGAGTCATTTTATGACTACAAGTATGAGTACATGCGCACGGCATCGGACCGATACTCGATACTGGCATCGGTATCGGTGCGTCCCTAACTTTTTTCATAAAAAAATGACTCAACCCGCTTAATTGATTATTAGAATAGATGCCGATTAATTAAATAGTGGGCAACTAATTGATTATTCTTTGCAGCTCTACATACAGTGCTACTTTACCTAACTTACCTTACCCAAGATTCATGTTTTTTTCTCTTAAAACACAATATGGCACATACTTTAAAGAAAAACCCCTAAAACCATAGTGCTAGATTGTGTCTCACTGTGATTCCAAACTGATAAAAACACATGAAAAGCAGGAAAATAAGTTTCACACATTACTATCATAAACTCAACAATAGTACACCTGAGAAACACAACTACAGTCCCTAAAAACACCTACACACAGAGCCATTCACTCTGCTCTCAACACCCGCAATATCACCTTTACACTCAAACAAAGGGGCAGGTTTGAATTTGGATGATTAATCATGACGGTCTCGAAGAAGAAGCAGTTACAGGTCGCAGATATAAAAGAGAGAGAGAGAGGAATGTGTTGCCACGACGGCTTCATCAAAGCTTTAACACCCAGGCGGAGCTGTCACAGTCCTCTGGTGTGAGTTACACTGATAGTACAGCCTGCAGGGTAGAGGTGAGTCAAGCATCACGCACACACAACGCAACATACTCCCACTCGCTCTTTTTGTTTCTCTCGCTCTCCTGTCATAAAGTGCAGCTCGCTCTACCATCATCGGGCGGTAAACCCCTCTGCTCGCCCCAGGGCTCTGACCACCACAATACCAGGAAGAAACTGTTTAAAACACACACACACACACACACACACACACACACTTAGACCTACTTTACACAATCCGAGTGCTGGCCTACATAATGGCATTCCCAGCTGAACAATAAGCCTCACTGTAAGTGTGTTTGATGTTTGGCAGCTAAAACTTCTTAGTTAGACTTCAGCATTTTTAGTTATTAATCCTATGACCAACGTGTTTTCAACTAGACTAGATGGTCGTGGACCCATCCACTAGCCTGAGTCGTAGCTGTCCCACAGCCTCACTTTAGAAGGCACAAAATGGGGTTGACCGGTGCCACAATGTGCATGCATTTGGAGCATTTTAGCATGCTAACAAAATGAATATGCTAATGACACCAATGCTGTGTCTCAAATCATACACTTCTGTATTGACACTCGCTATTTTAAGCACATAGTGCGTTCACACTGACAAAGTGTGAGCAGTACCCAGATGCTGCACTCAAAACGGTCCAAACTTTAAGTGTGGAACCTCTGGACACTTCTTGCGCTCAATGGTCGCCATCTTTGCTACGGAGCGGAAGCTACGGTACGTATTTTCAAACTTGGGAAAATGGTGGGCGGGGGCACTGCAGCAGACCAAACTATACAAATGTAAGACATACATGTGGTTTTTTATGTAGCACTTTACTGCAGTCAGATAGTGAGAAAACAAGCCAGTATATATTTTGTTGGACGGCAATAGGCGACGGCCTATTGTTGGGCAACGGCAATGCTCCGCCCGGCTACAATTTTTCCATTCAGTGCCTAACTGCCTTTCGCGATTTGAGACAACACTACCCTGTCGAAATGTACGCACTACACAAGTGAGTACATAGTGTACTACCTGTAAGTGTACTCCCGGAAGTATCAAAATTGAGTCACACCTTGAAACAACATGAAACCTGAACTTATTTTAATGAGACATTTTCATAAAATGTTTGGCCATTTTCAAGCATTAAAACATCCCGTTGAAGACAGAGAAAGAAACATGTCTTAACAATCTTGGAAACATAGCCTAAGTTGTAGTAAGAAACCCAGATGAGTGGAGCATGTGGGTGGATGTGGCTGTATAACCTGCCACTGTGTTATTTCCTCCTTTCTTCCTGTTTTCTACATTTGTCGGCGTGTGTCCATTGTAAGTGACCAGTCTGTATGTTCTGCAGTGGTTCGAAGTTCAGCTGCTTTTGTCCTGATGAATCAAAGAGTTTCACCAGGAGGTCGCAGCTAAACTCAGTGACACCAGTTGGGTTTTAAAGAGTCAAAATAGAAACACAAGCACCGTAGAGTCACGCAATAGTAGTATGTTTGTATTTCACTAATAAAGTGTCAGCTAGTGAGAGCTTCGTAACAGAAGCGCTGATTCCAGCTAGACGTTACTTTTCATGTATGTTATTTACACATCTGCTGACACCGGCAACTCCCACGCACTCAGTATCACGGAGTAATGTACGAGTGAATTACGGAATTATGATCCGAAGTAACGTACATCATGGAGAAATGTACAGAGTAACATACAGAGTAACATCCAAAGTAATGTACAGAGTAACGTACGGAACATCATGGAGAAAATATATCAAGCAACATACAAAGTAATCTACAAAAGTAACGTACAATAAACCGTACGGAGAATCATGAAGAAATGTACAGAGTAAGGTACATAGAATACGAAGCGATGTACAGAGTAATAAACAAATGAATGTAATGTACGAAGTAACGTAAGAAGTAATGTACGGAGAATCATGGAGAAATGTATGGAGTAAGTAATGTACAGAATAGTATACAAAGTAAGGTAGCGTTTGAAGTAACATGCAAAGTAACGTAGAATCCTATAATGTACAAAGTAACGTACAAAGTAACGTACAAAGTAACGTACAAAGTAACGTACAAAGTAACGTACAAAGTAACGTACAACGTAACATAAAATCCTACAACGTACAACGTAACGTACAGAGAATCATGGACTAATGTACAGACGGCTGAGTGCTGAGGTTTTACCAATTAAGTTACAGTAGCCAAAGGACATTATAAGCTGTGCTTTCACTGCAGAATAATATGATATTCTGACCAAATAAGTACAAAGGTAAAAAAACACAACTCTTTGTTTTGTCCTTGGCCTCTGAAATTGATGTTGCTTTCTGTAGCTTTCTGAGTGGACACGCTGGTCTTGTGCTATATCTTTTCCAAACGTTTCACAAACATGGCTGCTCTACTTCCTTTCCGCTTGTGACTGTTTCTAATTATTTAACCTAATCCTGTTGTTGTCACTGGTAATTTGTTCCTGTTGTCATGGCAAAGGCATCAGTAAAAGACCATGATTTGATTTGATTTGATGGAGGATTTTTAATGCAGCAGCCCAGGAATGACTACTAGCCTCTGTTAGCACCTGGCATTTTCCAGCCTCAATCAGATCAGTGTGTTATAGAGTGTGTGAGTGTGTGTGCGTGTGTGTGTTTACCGGGGTTGTTGAGCAGATTGTTGAGTCCCTCCTCCAGCTGGGGGTCTATGGGTGAGTCTCTTCCTGGTTCCCAGTCCACATCTCCAGCCTCGCTCTCACCGTGTCCGCTGTCTTTGGTGCTCTGCCAATCAGAACAGTCCTGGCCTCCATATCTGCAGATACATTTTACACACACACACACACACACACACACACACACACTGTGAGATAAATAACACAACACATGACAACTTACTCCAACTCCGGTCTCAAACACAAAGGAGAAGATTACTGTAATACTCCGTAAAGTTTGATTAACCATTAGTCCGACAGTCTGATTCTCCAAACTCATTCATCAGTTTGCTTTAAAACAAACCCTGCATAAAAGTTTGACACACTGACAGACCAGGAAATCACAACAATAATGTATAGTCTCAGTTTTATTTATATATCCCAAATTCACAAATTAGTCTCAGAGACATTCACAGTTTGTATGTTTGTATGACACCCTCGTTCCTTAGACCTTTGATTTGTCAAAGGAAAAATAAATATGTTGGGTATTAAGAAATGTAGTCCTTGGTTTGAGACAACTTTTGCAAAAACACAAGTTTTGTTGCAAAACTTAAAGGTTTTGAAGAGTATTTTCCTGGATCACGCATGAAAACATTGACATACACTGCTGCTTTTACCTGAATAACAATTGACATGAAATAGAAAGGAACACTTGGATGAATAAATAAAACTACATTTTAACTTTTCTTTTTTGAATTGCACACATAGAATTCCTACAATCCTGCGAGTCACATGTATTTCTTCACAGAGAAACAAAAGAACCTAAATCCTGATAAGAACCAGACAGGACTCCAGTGTTTATCTTCTTATCAGACCAGAGGTTTGGTGTGAGATAAAATGCCTGAGGTTTCAGGTGACAAATCCATTGATAACCAACCACACACACACACACACACACACACACACACACACACACACACACACACACACACACACACACACACACAGGTTTGTGGCACTATCTTTGTGGGGACCCGTCACTGACATAATGCATTCCCTAGCCCCTTACCCTAACCTTAACCATCACAACTAAATGCCTAACCTTAACCCTTACCCTCACCCTAACCATAACCTAATTCTAACCCTAATCCTAAAACCAAGTCTTAACCCTCAAACAGACCTTTAACCTTGTGGGGTCCAGCATTTTGGCCCCACAAAGCTGTCGGGACCCCACAAGTATACTGGACTCCCGGCTTTTGGACCCCACGAATATAGTTAAACAAGCCCACACACACACACACACACACACACACACACACAGCTGCAGGCAGGCTCAGACAGGAGGTGCCAGTCAGATAAAGGTAAGCTCACAGACAAGTTAGTCACTGTGAAGCAAACAGACAACCTCAGTTCATTACGGTATCGAAGATTAAAATCTTATCTGACTGTGATGTGATAACGCCGCTCGTTTTCAGTTCAGTTCAAGTTACTTCATGATTTTGTGATGGATGGACTTTCATAGCCATGCCAGTATTCGACAAAAAAAATAATCATTGGGACATAAATAATAGCCTGGCAGGAAGAAAACTCTTATCTCTTATCAATGTCTTTAAAACTACACAAGTTTGTTTCCGATCCGTCGTCCCTTTCAGCAACGTTTGTCGCGGCGTTTCAAACTCATAACAAATGTCGCCTCCAAAAAATATTTCATATGACTGTTTGGCGGTTGTAGATCAGCAAATTACCTCATACATACAGTGAGGTGTGTGTGTGTATGTGTATTTGCATGGAAACAGTGCCCTGTGTGTATCAAGGTGATGTCAGATCTAATCTCATCGCCAGAGTGACGCTGAAGGTAGCGGCTTCCTGTCAGAGACTCTGAATCACTCAGATAGAGCTGCTATAACCTGTCTGCACACACACACACACACACACACACACACACACACACACACACACACACACACACACACACATTAAACACTTGGGGGTTATGAGACACTCTTCCTGTGACATTGAGTTTTTGACTTTGTGTCCTGTTTTCTGTTGCTCTTAGTTGCAGCTGGTCAGTTGGACAGAAACACGGAGGAAGACATTTATCAGCTACAACTTCTGTCTTTCACCACATCGACAAAAAGCAAACGTCCGCTCTGAGAGGCTCATACAAGTGCAGCTGTAGTAGTGTTATACGGCTGCGTTGATCTTACTGGTTGGTTCAATGCATTCTCATGAACAGCAACAAAAATGTACGCACCACGATTCGTATGATAACCTCCGGCCGGTCACGTGACGACTTCAGCCGAGAAAAGATGACTGGGAGCCAGGTACAGAGCACCATGAGGGGACGGTTGTTTAAGCGGTCGTTGCAGTTAAGTTCAGCCGACAAAAGGTGACTAGCATGCAGCGAGAACAGTTACGTTTAGGCACCAAAACGACTAGTTAAAATTAGAAAAAAAGATTGCGGTTTGTATTAAAACATAGATCCCTGTAATTAGTACTCCCCGGACACAAACACCCGTTGAAAGTCTTGTGTTTTACCGGTAACTTCTTCCGGGACACAAACTCCGCTCCCCGGCTCGCAGCCCCTTAGTTGTTTTTTTTTTGTTTTTTTTAATTGATTATTTTTTGGGCATTTTAGGCCTTTATTTCTATAGGACAGCCTAGAGATGAAAGGGGAGAGAGAGGGGGAAACGACATTCAGCAAAGGGCCGCAGGTCGGAGTCGAACCCGTGGCCGCTGCGTAGAGGAGTTAACCGCTATATATGGGTGCCCACTCTACCCGGTGAACTACCCAGGCACCCGAAACCCCTTAGTTTTATCCACCCGACCTCCTCCCTACGCGCTTCTTTCGCACTGTTCATCGGCAGTTATTGTGGTGCTGACAGTAATAAATACGTGGAATACTACAAATTACAGTGCTTTACTTTTTCGTAGCTTTACTGTATGTACGGATGGTTTATGGGAACACCCTGGTCGGTTAAATCTGTGATATCCTGCAAGTTAGATACCTGATTTTACAAAAAAAACTAACTGAACTGTCCTGGTTTTGGGTGAAAAAAAACAAAACATCTGTGAGTTCTTAAAATAGGTGGCATTCCCCTTTAATGTGTGTCTGTCCGGCTATCAGCGGCAGCCCGGTTTGATCAGAGAGCGCAGCAGTGATCACAGCCCGAAACCTGCAGCCAGCTGGCTCTAACACAAACCACTGCTGATGAAGAGAGGGATGGAAAAGAGGAGGAAAGAATCAACTTCGAGGATTTTTTCCCCCCCGAGGGTTTCAGCCTGTTTTGAAGTCGAGCTGCAAGTGGAGTTTCAAAGTGAGCAGAAAGAGACAGTGGTTGTTGAGTGGCCCAATATTATCATCTCGAAGATGACGGTAAGAATATATGAATATATGACACTGTGGCAAACATGTCTACTAGAAAACAACATCATGAAGTGTGGAGAACACACAAACGGCCACAAACACTAAACCCAGCTTCTCTGGAGGCTTATTGTTTGCATTTTAAAAACCCTCAGACCACATGAGACAGACAGTGTGAGGTCTGACTCGCACATTGCATTTCAAGTTACAGCGAAATGAAAAAGGACTTTTAACGGTACAGTAAATCAAACATAATTCCTACAAATGTTATAAACTTTACACCAAAACATCCAGAGCAACATGTTCTCACAAACTCTGCTTTATTTTTATACAATTCCTTCAAAAAAATCAGAATGCTGTCAAATAATATCTCAAATTAGTATTTTAGTTAAGAACTGCGTTGTTGCAGTCTGTATACTTTTTGTACACATGGTTGCAAAACGCTTGCCTAACTTTTCACATTATGATCATGCTGACAAAATATTATAACGTTGGTTAAAACAGACAAAAATATGGACCCCCCCTCCCTACGCTGTGTCTACGCTCCAGAGGAGGAGGAGGAGGAGGAGGATGGAGTGATATATTGGGAGAAAAGAGGAGGAGGAGTCAGACTGACCTGCCGTTGCGGTGCGAGTATTTGTTCCCCCTAAAGTTGGGCCTCGGCTGCAGCTGACCCTGCCGGAGGAGAGAGAGGAGCTGGGAGATCTGCTGCGGGGAGGAAGAGGAGGGATGGAGGTGGAAGAGGAAGACAAGGGGGGGGGGTTAAAATACACTGGGCCTTCAAGTGGCAAAGTCATAAGGTTTTATTTTTTATTTTTTAAAGATGTGAACAGCTCTAACACGCTGCACAACAAGCTCCGACACACAGCTCCAATTGGCGAGTGCATACTCACGCACGGACACACACATACACACACACACACACACACACACAAACCGCCAGCAACGCGTTTCCTCAAACTCCACTCAATCAAAAAATCCCGAATCCATTGTCTTTCTCCATACTTAGAACAGAATTAACAATAAAATCAACCTCTACCAACATACACATTATTATTTAAGACTTGTTTCCTTCCACCTTTTTCACAATAGCTGTGTTGGGAAACCGTTCCCTCATTCACTCACTCACTCACTCACTCACTACAGGTGGAAATTAGCAATCGCTGCTATAACCTGGCCCAAGACATATTATCTTATTTAACAAGTTTGATGTTTATTTGTGCATTGTCCCTGTTTCAAATAAATCAATTTCCAATTCCAATTCCAACTCACTATTCCTTGGTGTTTATTAAATGGTGCAGGGGTTCCCAAATTTTTTTTTTTTTGCCAAGTACCCCCTTACCAGCGCAAAACATTTTTGGTAGAAATTGGGGTTATACTTTAACTGAAGGTATCTACATAAGAGTGACATGACACTGTCATGAACGTGTCATAAACATTATAAACAAGTCATAAATATGGTTATGGTTAGGGTTAGAGTTCATGTGTCATGACTGTGCCATGACACTGTCATGTCACTCTTATGTAGATAACTTCAAGAAATTGTTTTTTTTTTTTTTTTTTTTTAAAGATTTTTTGGGGCATTTTAGGTCTTTTTTTGACAAGACAGCTGAAGACATGAAAGGGGAGAATGACATGTAGCAAAGGGCCGCAGTTACAATTGTTGAAAGCTAAACCTAAACAGATGCAATAAATCAGATCAAAATACTTTGTTTCTTCACTTCATACTCAAGGGGTTTATTCTTGAATTAAAAAGTTTAAATATAATAATAAGGGATTTGAAAAAGTTAATTCAGAGGCAATTAGCAAATGATATACTTGAATCCGTGTTGATAAAACCGCACCACAGGACAAATCCTCTCCTGAGTCTCTGGTGGTTTGGACTGTGTCCATCTGGACCAGTGAGTGTGTCTCTGTGTTGGTTTAGCTGGTTGAACAGCGACGCTCAGGTAGAAAGTGAATAAACATTTTTCTTTTCTTTTTTTTGTCGTACAGTGTGAGAACCGAGTGGCTGCGTCCGTCTCACTGCTCGGAGCTTTCTGCTGACAGCTCTGTTATACAGCGGATACACTCTGCACACCAGGGAGGAAACACACACACACACACACACACACACACACACACACACACACACACACACACACTGGGGAAAGTAAGCGTGTGTGTGTGTGTGTATGTACTCGCAAGCTAATATATGACTTTGTTTTAGCCATGACATTTGTGTGTTTATACACGTGCATGCTGCTGCAGTGAAAGGAAATGGCCTCTACGTAAAAGCCTATTCTTCTCTGACTGGTTTCCTTCTAGGTGTGTGTGTGTGTGTGAGACAAGCAACAAGAAGCAACAAAAATGTCGAAAAAAGGGACAAAAAAAACGGAAAAACCTACACAAATCTCGCAAAAAAGGGACTAAAACATTGGAATAAGTAACAACACACAGTGTGTGTGTATGTATGTGTGTGTGTGTGTGTGTGTGTGTGTGTGTGTGTGTGTGTGTGTGTGTGTGTGTGTGTGTTGAGGTGGAGGTGAACAATAAATCCCCCCCCCCTCCCAGGCGTCTACAGGCCTTTTCCTCTGCAACCTTGAGGGAGGAGAGAAGCGTCTGAAGCCCGAGGAGTGCCAACTGGGCCGACTGGGAGGGCAGAGGAGAGGAGGATGCTGGGTAAAAAATACAAAGGCCTCTTCCTTTCTCTAATGGGATTCACATGAGGATGTCGGACCTGGCCGAGCTCTTTGTTCTCTGTCTGCTGGGCGTTGGCAGCAAACTTTGCCCTCAGTGACGCGGGTCTAGGTTTTAAACAGCGTAACATTTCAACAGTTCAAAAGGGTTAAAACTGTTGTTTCTGATGTCAAGATGACATTCAGAGCTAAATTCACCATGACTCTGATCGTTAAGTTGTATCTGAATGTTTTCAGATAAAATTATTAAATATTATTGAGTAGTCTGGTTCAACGGTCAAAGTACATTTCTATGATAAAGCCTGACAGCCAGCGCGCTTTGCCCCTCACCTTCCGCTCTCTGTGTGTTGCCATTCTCAAAATCCCTCCACTAAGGGAAACAACGACAAACTTCGACCTAGCGAGCTACACGCTGAAAATGGCAAGTTTTGAAGAAAGTGTGGATCGTGCAACAAGGCAGGCCTGCTTGGTTCTTTCGGGGAATCATTGTAAAGATTTACAAAGAATATGTTTACCTTTAACAAGTTCCTTTCCACAGAGCCACTGTTGCTGCGTCTGGAGCTCAGCACTACTATGTTATCTGAAAACATTCAGATACAACTTAACGATCAGAGTCATGGTGAATTTAGCTCTGAATATCATCTTGGCATCAGAAACAACAGTTTTAACCCAAGACGACTGTGATTGGTTTAAAGAAATGCAAAAAAATGTTCTTCTCCTATCCTAGAATGCATCTGTGGTGTAGCCAGACCATACTTCACAGCGTTGTGGAGATAGGCCTGGCAATGCGCGACTAGTATTGAGTGATTTCACATTACATATGAAGCACAGCTCGCAGCAGGCCAATATCACGCACTCACAGGCAAAATCATTAAACCTATGCCCTCTGATAAAACACAGCTCACAACAAAGGTAACCACAAATTGATTAAACAAGACAAAGTTTTGGAAATTGGTTGTGTTTGCCGTCCCGCTCCGAAGGTTAAATCTGTGCACACACACAGTATCTGTGGCTGACAGACTGTGCTCTGGTTTGAGTATCCTGCTCTGCACTCTGAGCTGCTGTTTTTAGCCTGATCTGTTTTTTCTTTTCCTCTGGCAGCAGCTCAGCTCAGTAAAAGTGATTTTTGGGTCATTTGTAAGTGACAGAGCAGCGTGTCAGAGCGGTGTTAGTTTACACTACAAACACATCACAGCTTACTTTAGCCGGCCTCACTCTCCACAGACCCCCCATCCTTCAGAGCATGAAGGTTTTCACCCCCTCCTCCTCCTCCTCCACTCTCTCTTCTCTCCTGGTTTCAATATGAATCTGATATGTGATATTCAGTAAAAAGGACTGTAAGAGTTTCTCAGGCGGGGGATACTGTCTGTGACACATGAGCACCTGAATAAACTCACTGTTTTTTGGCTTCACAGTCATCCATCAGATAGTTATACCCCCCTCACACGCACCTCCACCAGACTCCAGCCTTCAGGCTGTCTGAGTAAGCCTTCATACAGGAGGCTGAAAAAGCAGAAAGGCTGCTGGGAAAATGTAATGGAAGCTCGTCTGTGTGTTAGCTGGGGTATGTGGGGGGGGGGACTCATAGTCTCTAATGGACTTCACTTCAGATTAATCTCAAAGCCTGCAGGGGGAGACTTAATTACACCAACATTAACTGTAAGCACATGTGGAAATAAATGTGATCACACGTTTTAGATGAAAGTAAATGGCATTTAAATGAGAGCCAGCAGCAGCGCATTAGCCTTAATGTCTAAACTATAGTGGAGAATGTAAATAAGAAGACATTAAGAACGCATCATGCAGATTAGGTTAAATCATTAATGCAATGTAAATAGATCAACTTGCAGAGAAGTTATTTTCTGTCTTGAAAACAACTTCAGAACTTGAGTAATCATGAGTTTCAGCCTTGTGACATAAAATTTGATTTAACAAGATTTCTTAGTTCTAATGACATCTACATTCGAACTAAGAAACAAAGACATATTAAAATCAACTTAAAGGTACTAGAGGTGCAAAGATTAAATGATTAATTGACAAGTTGTCAACTATTTTGGTAATTGATTCAATTAAAAATTATCTGATTCCAGCTTCTTAAATGTGAATATTTTCTAGTTTCTTCACTCCTCTGTGACAGTAAACTGAATATCTTTGAGTTGTGGACAAAACAAGACATTTGAGGACGTCATCTTGGGCTTTGAGAAACACTGAATCCACATTTTTCACTGACATTTTACGGACCAAACAACTAATGATTAATCGAGAAAATAATCGATTGTTGCGGCCCTAAAAGGTACCATGGAATATGAGTTAATGTTTCTGTGATTGTTGGAAAGAAGTAAGATAACGCAACTCACCTGCACTTCTGGGGAAGCTGAGGAAAGCTCAATGGAGTCTCCAAACGCAGCCATGGACAGTCGTACCAGGTTTCGAAGCATCTGCCGATGTTCTGCATCGGGCCCCCCTCGTCCCTCCGAGGTCCTTGGCCTCCTGAGGGTCGCCTGTGACGCTGAACTCAGCGGCTCCGCCTCTTCCCTTTCAACGGGGGTCTGGCGCTTCAAGGTGCTCGAATGTGAAACCGAAGAGGATGATGATGAAGGGTTCCTGGCTTTCCGAAGAGACCGATAAGAAGTGGCGGGCGTCAGAGGCAAAGTGCCATCAAGTTCGATGTTTCCAGGTTTCCTAAGCGTTCTGCAGTGGTGGGTGGCAGGTTGAGTGACATCCACTTCTGGGTAGCCTTGGGAATGGAAGCTTGTGTTCATGACTGATGGTGTCAAGGTATACTGCCTCTCAGATTGTTGATCATCTGACATCATTGGAGGCGGAGCCAGTGGCTGGGCTTCACTGTCATCCTCAGTAGGCTCCTCTTTTCGCCCTCTGATGACAGGAATTAGCTGGATGTCAGACTTCCTGATGTTCTTCTGTGGCCGCCGCGGGTGGCTGGTGTAGGTTGACTCGGCTTGTCTGCAGTTGTAAGCCCGGCTGTCCCGTTTCTCTGGGCGGCAGAACGTTGTCACCAAAGCGATGGTCAAGAGAAGCAGCAGGCACGTGCCACCAAGGCAGATCGCCATCATCATTGTGAAGCTGAGCTGTCCGCGGTTACCCGGTGACGAGTTCTTTAGATGGTCCTTGAGATTGATGAAAGTCACCTCCAGAGTTGCCTTGGTGGCCAGGCTGGGACTGCCCATGTCAGACACAGCAATGTTCACCTTAAAGGTTTTCCCAATTAGCTCAGTAGCATTGGTGGTGTTAACAAACAGCTGGCCTGTAGCATGATCCAACCAGAACAGTCCAAAAGGGTTTCCGTCAGTGATGTGGTAGCTGAGTTGTCCGTTTAGCCCAGAGTCTGGGTCTTCAGCCTGTATGGTAGATGCAAGGAATCCAACAAGTCCCTCTTTGACTGAGTGATTGATTGGCAAAGGGGTGAATCCCTCTTCAATGTCATTTCCCAGCTCAGTCACAATCTCCCCCTTGTCTGTATTGACAGGTACACTTAGAAAAGCTACGCCGTTTCTGGGTTTTGGCTCCTTGATGACTGGGTAGTTGTCGTTGACATCCTGGACGTCGATTTGCACAGAAGCCGTGCTGGTGAGAGGCGGATGACCCTGATCAATGGCCTCCACCATGAAAGAGTAGGTGTGTGATTCCTCATAGTCTAGAGGACGCTGGACGCTTATGATACCACTGGTCGGGTGGATGGAGAAAGACAGTCGGTTAGTTTCCACTTCATTAGGGTTGCGTATGAAGTAGGAAACTCTTCCGCTGAACTCCAGGTCAACATCGTGGGCTTCAACTTTGAGAGCGTGGTAGCCTGCCATGTTGTTCTCCCTGAAGGAGGCCTTATACAGGGAGGTGGAGAACACCGGGGCATTGTCGTTCTCATCTAGAACGTGGACAGGCAGGTGTTTAACACAAGACAGTGGCGGATCTCCATAATCCTGGGCGAGGACCGTAATGTTATACTGCATCACCTTTTCTCGATCCAGGCTGCCATTGGTAACAATCATGTAATTGTCACCGTGGATCCGTTTAAGGCGAAAAGGGCCAGATCCTTGTTGAATTTGTGCTCTCACTTTGCCATTTTCTCCTGAATCTGCATCAGAGACCATCACCAGTGCAAGGAAGGTGTCCTCTAGTGCTCCTTCCAACACAGTCGCCACAGGTGAGTTGGGTGGAGTCCAGGTCATATGTATCCTCGGTGCATTATCGTTTACATCCCTAAGCTTGACGTGCAGTTTGCAGTGCGTGGGGATCGCATTGGGCCCGCGATCACGGGCTTGTATGATGACTTCATAAGAGGTCTGGGCCTCGTAGTCCAGAGGTGCTTTGAGACTCACAGCTCCAGTTTGTGGATTGACTTGGAAGAGCTTATGAACCTCTGGACGTGTGTGCTTACTCAGCGAATACTCCACTTCCCCGTTGGCACCCTGGTCTGGGTCAGTGGCCTGGAGGTTGATGATGGTTGTCCCACGGGCCGTATCCTCAAATAGCTCCACAGTGGGAGTGCTGTCCTCAAACATGGGGCTGTTATCATTTGAGTCCTGAATATTAACACGGACTAATGTGCTTCCAGACCTGGGGGGGTTTCCTTTATCCCATGCCACTAGGGTTAAGTCAAATGTGGCCTGAACCTCCCTGTCCAGTTCTTTAATCACCACCAGCTCTGCCTGTTTTGTCCCACCTGGTGCGACTGTCACATCCAGAGCAAAGTGTTGGTTGACGGACAGCGAGTAGGTTTGGAGGCCATTCGGTCCTGCGTCAGGATCGATGGCCCGGTCCAAAGGGATTCGCATCCTGAGGCCAGCAGTCTCTGAGATCTCCACTTCCTGCAGTGCGCTAGGGAAGCTGGGGCTGTGGTCATTCAGGTCCATCACCTCCACGCGAACCCGCAGGCAGTTCATAGCACCAATTTTCCTGTAAAGGACACTGAAGGCAACCTCGCACAGATCCGACCCACTGCACAGCTCCTCCCTGTCCAGCCGGCCCTGGGTGGAGACGACTCCATCTCGTGTGCTGACGGAGAAGGGAAGGGCTTTCCCGTGCTCCACCACCTGGAAATCCTCCAGAGGACCGCCTTCATCCCTTTGCCGGAGGTCGTCAACCAGACGGCCGACCCGGGTTCCCGTCGGCTGTTCCTCCCATACCCGGTACTGGATAGTTATCGATGACGGCTCAGAGGAGCGAGTGTCAGAGCAAAGACTCAGAACCAGAAGCAGAGCCAGCAGCATAATGATGTGAAGTAATAATAATCTCTCGCTAATGGCTAAACTTAACTTAACATTTCTAAAAATCACTATAAAAAAAAAAAAACTATTTATATTTCATTTGAATTTGAAATGATGTCAAAACTGTTTTTTTTAAATAGAAGTGAAAAAATCTCCTGTTTATCTGTAACAAACATTACATAAGATGATGATCAAATTCATTTTTTTTTCTAAAAAAAACTACAGTTTCTTTACACAAAAAAAAAAAACACAACCAAACCAGTAAAGAAAACTGTTGGTTTTATACCTAGAAAAAAAAAAAAAACTCTAGCCTGGTCAGGAGACAATTTTAGAAAACCTACAATTAAGATATTATCCTGTATCTGTTCATACACTAACCAGCCGCTCTCTGCTTGCTGTTGTTACTCACTCATACAGCTGCTGGCGTCCAACCTCTCACTTCATCCTCCTCAACTCAGGAAAGTTTTGCTCCAACTGAGAAAGTTTGGATGTGGGCTTTCCACATGCTAGCGGAGCCCCGGCCAATCCGAAGGGAGGAGGAGGGTCATATGCAAATGTACCGAGACTCAACACAAAGAAAAGCCCTCCTGCCCTGAGGAAACTCGCCACAACTCTGGAGTGCTTTTAAAGAAACATGACACCGCCTCTCTGTCACTTAAAGCTTTTCTCCCCCTTTCAGTCTGCATAAACTCATCACAACCTGGAGTCTGGGCCCTTAAATCATATGGAAAATGTGTGTTAACTCCCGGTAGGACTTAAGTCCACAACAGGATATATATTTGTACTCCATTGCAAAGATGTATGATCTGGGTTTTTGGCAGTAAAAGTACTATTAAGATAGGAAGAAACACCATCATTATAAATACAGACAGACAGTTTCAGAGCTGTCAGTTATCAGTTACACTCGACTTTGCATTGAACTTTCTGTGAAAGCAGACGGGATAAAGTTTGTATGTGTCCAGAGTCAAGGACATCCAGCACAATGACAGCTTTTCTCTTCTTTGAACTAACACTTGTTTGTGTTGTATGTCCTTGGGAATGAACAAGATGATATGATTGCTTTTGACACAGGAAAAACAATCCTTGAAGATTCAACCAGCTATGAAGTGAATGCTCAAAATTCAGAAGCCTGTCCTTAATGGGACAAAACACATTCCAGCTTTCTTTTTTTTTTTACCCAAAATATAATTATGAAGAGTTAGAGCGTTCATCTCCAACCAACCACAGGCCACAGAGGTCAAAACATTTCCAGAAAATCATGGCGGGAGCTCATTTCAGTCATTCCTTTGCAGTTAAAGGTTTGTAATTTGTGAAAAGAGTTGTGAGTCTTTTGTAACAAGTAAATCATGATTGATGGGGAAGCCATGCAGAGTAAAAATGCATTCTATAAGCAGCTGATGGATTTGGGATTAGTTTGTTAAAGATTAGCTCAAAATGGACAGTATAGGGCACAAACAAAGTTTCATGTACATGTTTAAATTGCATCTTCTTTTCATGTAGATTTAGGAGTAAAACTGCATGGTATTGTACTGGGCTTTCGTACACAAGGCAGACTGTGAGTGATAATTAAGAGAGTTTACAATTACGCTTGAGCTTAGGAGACATCAAAGTAGAGGTTTGAAAACTTGAGCAAATACTAATACTACTGGCTACTGCCAAAGCCCTTGTAAAGATTATGGAAACATTCTATGATGCAGTATTTCAGATGTAAATACTTTATAAGTAGTATATTTTTGTCTCTTCTGTTTGAGCGATTAATCTTTGGTTGGATTTAAATCCTTCAGACATCAAGTTAAATCCATTTAAACCAGTTAGAGCTCAACAGCTGCAGATCCACTGCTGAATATCTAACCAGCATGCACAGCTCTTATTTTTCATTTGGTCCCCAGAATATCCTGCAGGCTGAGAGAGAATCAGGCTGAGGAGGGTTCAAGCATATCCCTTTCCTCTCGGCTCGGAGGGAGGGGGGAACGTTGAAGGCTTAAAGGCATCGGCGCTGTCATCGGCCAACGGGAGACTTCCACTGGACGGGGAGATGGATGACTGAAGAGATAACTAAGAAGGGCAGGGCACTACTGACCGGGTTGGGGCTTCGATTCCTAAATATACGATAGACAAAATAGAGTAGGCGCCCATATGTAGAGGCTTACTCCTCGACGCAGCGGCCGCAGGTTCGACTCCGCCCTGCGGCCCTTTGCTGCATGTCATTCCCCCTCTCTCTCTCTCCTTTCATGTCTTCTGCTGTACTATACAAATAAAGGCCTAAAAGGCCTAAAATGCCCAAAAAATAATAAAACAAAAAACAGACCGGGTCAATTTTGACCATGGTTGATGGAAAGGGTTAAACAGGTGCTTGATGAAAGCAAAACGCAAAGCAACGTATTATCATGAACGGGTTCGTTTGATGTCGAACGAAAAGTTATGTACAACTATTTGTATGATATCCTACGAAACTACAGTGACCGCCGGCCAGTCACATGACAACCGGTCACATGACAGTTAAGTTTAGCGCTCTTTGCAGTTAAATTTAGCTGACAAAAGTAGACTGTGAATAGGGTACAGAGCAACATGAGGGGATCCTCTTTCCAGCGGCTGTTGCAGTTGAGTTTAGCCAGCAAAAGGTGATTTTCATGTGGCGGCGACAGTTAAGTTCAGGGCGAAAGCCTTGTCCCACTCCACTGGGACTCCCCTGCTTGAAAACCCTGTTTTATCCACCCAACCTCCTCCGTACACGGTTATTTCGTGCCCTTATACATCGGCAGTCAATGTGGTGCATACAGTAATAAATAAGTGGAATACATACGAATTACAGTGCATTACTTTTTAAAGCTATATATATATATATATATATATATAGTTGTGATGGTTAAGGTTAGGGTAAGGGGCTAGGGAATGCATAATGTCAATAACGGGTCCCCACAAAGCTAGTGAGACGCACTATGTGTGTGTGTGTGTGTGTGTGTGTGTGTGTGTGTGTGTGCGTGTGTGTTTGTGCGTGTGTGAGTGACTGAGTATGTGTGTGAGAGAGAGCGAGAGACTTCCCAGCTGAATAAGTTAAAGGAAGAGAATGCTTTTGCAGACACACACACAGGAACACGTCTGTTTCCAATTAATTCACCACCTGTATGAAAGTGTGTGTGGTCAGGACGTTACGTATCATCGAGCTCTCTGTGTGTAGTTACAGCTTTCTTCACTTCAAGACTCACGGTTGAAGCTGTTAGACATTAACCTTTTTCAGTGTTTCATAATTTGTTTTCATTAATTTACAATTTTGAGATAATATAATTTGGATTTTTTTTCTTTAATTGCTGGACATGAATGAGACATTTTCTACAGGAAGCAAAAACTGAAAGAAAACCTGAATGAAGAACATCTGCATGAAAAACATCTGCAACAGCTGCAATGATTTAGCATGAATTTGTGATTAAAGGAAAACTTTTTTCCACAGTGTAACCTGGAGGTTTAGTTGATCCCTTTCTCCTCCATGGAGGCTGATAAGCCATGAGATAAGACGACAGTTTGCTGGCTTATCACACACACACACACACACACACACACACACACACACACACACACACACATATATACACACACACACACATACGATTTTGGTCCAAACTTGTCCACCGGTCCTAATATGGAAGATGCTTTTACTGGTCAAGGTCCCAATAAGGATAGAAAAACAGGAACACACACACACACACAAACACACACACACACACACACATTCCGTCAACTGTACATTATCCATTTTAGTTTTTACTGTTTTTAATTTATTTTGACAAGATACTGAAACGTGTGTGAATTACCAACCAGAAAGACAAGAACTTCCATATTGGATGATTATGCAAAACAACACATTCTCATGAACGGAATTGTATGATATCGTACGAAAACCTATGCACAACTAATCTTATGATATTCTACGAAATTACGGCGACCAGTCAGTCAGGTGACGACCGGTCACATGACAGTTAAGTTTAGCGATCTTTACTGTTAAATTTAGTGACTGTGAGCCGGGTACAGAGCACCATGAGGTCCCGATCGTTTCAGCGGCCGTTGCAGTAAAGGTAGTCTATATCGACAACGTTTCATTTCGGGGATTGTTCAGGTGCTGCTGGAAGTTCCGCTGGATGTCCCGCTGGATGTCCCTCATTTTCGGCGATGTCCGTCCCCTTCCTCTTTCTTTGTGTTGGCGTTCTAAACTCTGGTCGATTTCTGAGGGCTATGGTTAACTGCTCCTCAGATCTCAGCAGGGTAAATCCAGACAGCTAGCTAGACTATCTGTCCAATCTGAGTTTTACATGTTCCACCAAAACAAGTTCCTTCCTGAGGCTATTTTGCAGAGGCACCGTGGCTCCGTCTGGAGCTTAGTGCCGCCCAAGACGATTGTGATTGGTTTAAAGAAATGGCAATAAACCACAGCACGTTTTTCTCCCATCCCGGAATGCTGTGTGGACTAGCCAGACCCTCCTCCATAGCGCTGTGGAGGAAGGTCTGGCAATGTAAGACTACAATAAAGGTGGACACGTGAACATGAAAACTCTAGTCCCTACACTCCTATCCAACACTCTTTTGCACCGTTATAATCTGTTTCAGTACATAAAGAGAAAACTTCTTCCTGCGTTGGTACTGCCCGTAATTCATGACGTGCAGAATCATCCAGTTTGGATATAACTCCCAGGATACTGTGCTGATAAACACACCTCCAACAAGACATCAAGGTGAGTGACACCTTTCACCATCCTTCTGTCCTCTGGAGAACAAGTTACCGCTATTATGTGAAAAGGTGGCAGCAGATTTATAGCTTCACCTGATTGTTTGTGTGTGTGTGTGTGTGTGTGTGTGTGTGTGTGTGTGTGTGCAATTATACATGCCATTAGCAGCCATTAGCAGTGCAGTCGACAGTTAATTCACCTTTTGTTTGGCCTGAAACCTCGCTGAAAGCAGCTTGAAACCCCAGTGTCTGTCTGTCTGTGTGTGTGTGTGTGTGTGTGTGTGTGTGTGTGTGTGTGTGTGTGTGTGTGTGTGTGTGTGTGTGTTTTAAAGCAGGATGTAGCTGATCTGCTGACCCCCATCTTGCCAGATAAGGATCAGAGTGAAGAAGACAAATACCACACTCTCCGGTGAGAGGATACACTGTGTGTGTGTGTGTGTGTGTGTGTGTGTGTGTGTGTGTGTGTGTGTGTGTGTGTGTACGTGTTGAACTCTCACTGCATTCATTTTCCTGTCCTACTAAAACTTGTTATGTGACCTGAATTAATGCTTTCATCAAATCTAATATACGGAATTCATACCTGATTTTGTTCCTAAAAATATTGAAAGAAGAAAGAAGAAAAAGAAGAAAATAGTTTCCTGTCTTATGGAAAATAGTCTGCAGATATTCTGTATTTTTCTAACTGTCAACAACCACCCCGACAGAACCTTCTTCTCATTGGTGGATCCCACATGACAACAGGTGATGACACGGGACTGTTGTGGCCCAATCAGTGGCCGAGCTGAACCCGTTCACCTCCCGTTCTATTGTCCTGCTGAACCACTGATTTGTTTGTTTCCATGGTGACCTCTGACCTCTCCGCTCCTCCTCTTCCTCACCTCCTCTGTGTCTGCCTCCTTCACCTCTCCTCCCTTCTTTCGCCTCCTTAAACCTTTCTGCAGATTGCCGTCCCCTTCTCTCCTCCTCTCCACCTCTTCATCCTGCCTCCTCTCCTGCGTCTGTGAACTGGCTTCCTGTCACAGGAAACCCGGTGGTGGAGGTCAGAAACAGGATGTCCTGCAGAGAGGAGAGGAGAGGAGAGGAGAGGAGAAGAGAAGAGAAGAGAAGAGAAGAGAAGAGAAGAGAAGAGAGGAGAGGAGAAGAAGATAGGAGAGGAGAGGAGAGGAGAAGGAGATAGGAGAGGAGAGGAGAGGAAGATAGGAGAGGAGAGGAGGAGAGGAGAGGAAGATAGGAGAGGAGAGGAGGAGAGGAGAGGAAGATAGGAGAGGAGAAGAGAATAGAGGAGAGGAGAAGAAGATAGGAGAGGAGAGGAGAGGAAGATAGGAGAGGAGAGGAGAGGAGAGGAAGATAGGAGAGGAGAGGAGAGGAGAGGAAGATAGGAGAAGAGAGGAGAGCAGAGGAGAGGAGAGGAGAGGAGAGGAAGATAGGAGAGGAGAGGAAGATAGGAGAGGAGAGGAAGATAGGAGAGGAGAGGAGGAGAGGAGAGGAAGATAGGAGAGGAGAGGAGGAGAGGAGAGGAAGATAGGAGAGGAGAAGAGAATAGAGGAGAGGAGAAGAAGATAGGAGAGGAGAGGAGAGGAAGATAGGAGAGGAGAGGAGGAGAGGAGAGGAAGATAGGAGAGGAGAGGAGAGGAAGATAGGAGAAGAGAGGAGAGCAGAGGAGAGGAGAGGAGAGGAGAGGAGAGGAGAGGAAGATAGGAGAGGAGAGGAAGATAGGAGAGGAGAGGAGAGTTGATGAAACAAGGAGAGGTGAAGAGCAAAGAGGAGAGGAAACCAGGCTGAGTTTCTACTCCTTTCAGACAATTGGATATGTATCTGGCTTTATGGTGAGCAATCACAGACAAATCACGGTACGTTGATTTAATAGAGCACCTTTTACAGACAAAGTCACAAAGGGCTTCACCGTGTCATCCATACAAATTTGGTATTTCTAACTTTGAATGGGCTCAAGAGTCCTCGTAAATTGAACAGCTCATGGGTTTTAGTCATTGATTTGAACTGGGAGAAGTTTGGAGCAGTCTGCTTTGAAAGAAGTGTTACTCGCTTCAGGCTGACTGACTGACACAAGACTTGGTCTAATTTCACACACAGTTTGGTTCTGATCTGTGGATTTATTAATATTGCTATATCTCTGACTCTAATATTAGTTTCCTGATATGTATTTGTTCATATTTATAACTCTGACAGTGATCTTGTTGGCGTCTTCCTTCCTTAACCTTTAACATTCTCCTTCGTAACTACTTTCTCATATATTGTGCGTTTTTTTCTCCTGCAGAAGAAGTTATGATGCGTTTTACATTTCCTGTTTGTTTGGAATAAACAGAAGAACAACTGGATGCAGAATCTCCAGTTGGCCGATGCCCAATTTTATGCAAATTAATCCGTTGAACGCGACGCGACTATCCAATAGAAGTAGAGTACAGGGGAGACTGGGGGAAGTCTCTCGCCGGTCCTTTGTTCAACTTACCTCGCTGGCTCAAAACCACGCCCGTAGCGGTAAACTTCAGTAACGCCCATCAACGTACAAATGAGGAGAGGCATCGCGTCACCACGCTTCAATCGTGTCGTGAAAGTGGAACCGCACGGTGAGCTGAACAGCGGGCTGGTTCTAACGTTAGCGGACTGGGTCTAATGCTAGCGGGCTGGTTCTAACGTTAGCGGGCTGGGTCTAATGCTAGCGGGCTGGTTCTAACGTTAGCGGGCTGGGTCTAATGCTAGCGGGCTGGTTCTAACGTTAGCGGGCTGGGTCTAATGCTAGCGGGCTGGTTCTAACGTTAGCGGGCTGGGTCTAATGCTAGCGGGCTGGTTCTAACGTTAGTGGGCTGGGTCTAACGTTAGCGTCCGTTGACCCACTGCCGCCGGGTCTATGACAACTAACAACAATCGCAATTTTGTTGTGTACAATGTATACAATAGCCTTTCTATCCATTTTATTTCTATGATTGAGTTATTGTATTTAAAAAAGGGTCCATCTAGGGACATGCATTGCAAATTAGCTTAGGCTATACATGCTGTGGTGTGTGGCATAGGTCTATGCTACATACTTATTCCTATACAAATAAAAAATAATGTGATGATACATACAGTGTAGTCTTTCTTTGTCGTGTTATTGAACTGATTTAATGAAGGCAACTGCTGCCGAAGGAAACGGCAGCATCGTAACATGTCTGGGTGTGTGTCTGCAGGGTTAATTGTTTCTTCCTGTGATTGTGGATCTTCCTCCACCTCACCCAGACCTACTGACCTCCTTAGTGCGTGTGCACACACACGGTTCTGGTATTCCCCTGGAATTCTTGCCAAAAATCATCCGCCAGTAAAACCAGTTTGTTTGTTTGTTTGTTTTATTTGGATCCCCATTAGCTTCAGCATAAGCTAAAAGCTATTCTTCCTGGGGTCCTACAATCTGTCGTGTGACAATACAATTTAGGACATCACATTACACACCATACACACACAGACATTACTTCTCATTACACAACATTTGAAAATACAAATCATATTTAAATTTTACAGTTAACGCAATTAATCCAAAAAAAAAGAAAAGACATTACGCAACTCCGAATAAATCTATTTTAAGAGATAAAATATAACAAAAAGCCCTATAGCAGACTCTCTCTAAATTGGTATTAGATATTGAAATTTCTTTGAAGGTAATATTTCTTAAGTGATTTTTTAAAACCATACTGAGTGTTTTGTTGTTTGATAGTATTTGGGAGAGAGTTCCACTCACACATTGCTCTGTACCAGTCAGCTTTGTAAAGCTAGTTAGAGCCATTCAGATTATTAAAACTGGACCAACATGAAAAACCATTATTTATTATTAAAACATATTTTGTCACTTATT
The DNA here is from genome assembly GCF_008315115.2 of Sander lucioperca. Classification (NCBI taxonomy): domain Eukaryota; kingdom Metazoa; phylum Chordata; class Actinopteri; order Perciformes; family Percidae; genus Sander; species Sander lucioperca. The sequence goes on along the minus strand of NC_050173.1, from coordinate 45,873,026 downwards.
CTTTGTTTTATTTTTATTGGTAGGTAATCAATAGCCAAAATCTGTCGCCAGAAATAACCTCAGGTCACTTAATTGTTAAATTAACTTAACTTAAAATTGTTTTTTGTTTTTTTTAAATATTTATGAAGTGAATGTATTTACAAATCAAATCAGTATCAGTGTATTTTTGTAATTTGTCGACCTAAGTTTATTTACGACCTACAACTACGTCCGGAAGCGTGGAACAGATCGTGCAGTGACGTAAATCCTCGTAAAACAGGATTATCATCTTGTGTTGGATTGTGCAGGCAGCACAGATCGCGTACCCACAGTTGTGTTTAACTTTTGCTGCCCGTGTCAACCATTTCGCAACACAAGTGCATCGCAGTGTGAAATGTGTTTTTTGCGAGTGTTTAGAGTGATTGATTCGACAAATGGGTTTAGGCCACTGAGCATTTGGTTCAGAGAATGGGATTTAGTGTTTTAGCTATTCAGATAAACTAATAAATGAAAGCACACGGAGCGTTTCAGAGAAACATTCAGATTAAAAGCAGTTTAACCTCGGTCACGCTCTGACAGCGTCAGCAGAACATTCTGCTCATTTCTACACATTCCTTAAACCTGAAGATTCAAATTTTAAATGAGTCTAAATAATAACAAATATGTCCTTTTTAAAGGTACACTGTGTAGGAATTTCTCCCATCTAGCAGGGAAATTGTATTTTGCATTCAAACGAATAGTGCTTTCTAGCGCCTCGCTTTTTCAAATGTGTGTTGCAACTACGGTAGCCGTTATGTACCAAGAAGTTATGACAACAATTTTCGATTTTTTGGCAACGAGGATTCCTTCTCCTGTGGCTCGGCATAAGTATGATCCTCCATTATGAACTAAAGTGCAGTGCAGACTTTCAAATTTGCCGAGGCAGTGACAAGCGCCTCTCTCTGATCTTCCTTCTCCGTTTCAGCTGGTTTCAGTCACGTGACGCTGGCTTTGAACGAAAACGTGTTGTGGATTAGCTAGACAGGTAGGCTAGTGCTTTATGTCCCTTTTTACCGTCTCAAAATGGCAGAACAACATGGAAGCCTCCTTGGACTTGCCCATCCAATGTAAATACAGATAACAAATTCTTCACTTACGAGGATAAGTCAGATCATTGGCAGAGGTCATTTTATACCAATGAGGAATGAAGACATTGATTTTAGCTAATAAAATACTTAAAACACTACACAGTGTACCTTTAAACATGTCTGAGGAAACCCAGTGAGGATGTTTCAGTGCATACAGTAAAACACCTTGGCTCAGATTCTATGATGAAGCGTGCAGTCTTGTATAAAGTACTTGAAAGCAATACTTGAGTAAAAGTATAAGTATCTTACCAAAAAATGAATTTGGTAGAAGTTAAAGTCCCCTTTAAGAATATTACTTGAGTAAGAGTCTTACTGTACTTAAGTATTAAAAAAAAACTTTGATTATGAACTTTATTGTGGCTTCCTTATAGTGAAGCATAATATTCAGGGTGTCAACACCTTCTTAAACATCAAGTCTGACATCAACAAAGACAAAAACAGAAACAGAATTTTATTTTTTGTGAGGAAGAATCTTTCACTCCAACATTTTTTGCAAACATCGAGTAACGAAGATGCTTAGGGGAAATGTAGTGGAGTAAAAGTAAAAGTTTCCAGAAATATAAATAACAAAGTAAAGGACAGATATATGAAAATTCTTCTTAAGTACAGTAACAAAGTATTTGTACTGTGTTCCATTACAACACTGGAAGCATGTGTTTGCTAATGCTAATGTGTAAGTTAAATGATACATTACTATGAATGGTTCTGCCCTCTAGTGGCTGAAATCAGACAATGCAGGTATAAGACATTTAAATGAAGTGCATTATTAAGTTAATATAGCACATGTACAGTAGCTGAGCCTGGTGACCACATGCTGTGTTTTTCTCTAAGTGAAACCACATTAGTTTCTCTTTGGTTTTAAACGCAGCTGCTGCCAAAAGCACTTCCTGTCTGAGGCTAAGAGACAGCTGCAGACCACTTGTTCCTCTAAAAGGCCAACTGAAATGAAATTGCATTTAGTTTAGATTAGATTCGATTCAACTTTATTGTCATTGTGCAGAGTACAAGTAAAATGACAACGAAATGCAGTTTGCATCCAACCAGAAGTGCAAAAAGAGCAGAAAAGTTCAATGCGATATACAAAGTGTGTATATATATATATATATATATATATATATATATATATATATATATATATATATATATATATATATATATACCTTATAAGAGCAGAATAAATATGGCTATGTAGTATGAACATGTATGAACATGTACAGATATGTGCAATGTAGTAGCAGTAACATTATAATAGTAGTAAGAATAATATAGATATATGCAGTGTAACAAAATATATTATAAGAAAAACTGAATAAATATGGATATTCAGTATGAACCATATAGACTGATATGTACAGTATGTACAGCTATGTGCAGTGTGGTAACAGTACCATAGTAGTGCAGAAACAGTAACATTATAAGAGTAGAATGAATACTTTGGTCTGCTACAGCCTAGGGCATAGTGTCCCGTCCCCCCCCCCCACACACACACACACACACAGACACTTTGGAATTTGTTTGATATTATTTTATGGGTCTCGATGATCGTCCCCTATTTTAAACAATAAAGAAACTAAGATCCTTTTCTCACACATCGTTTACTACTATTCTTTCTGGTGGAATTTATCATCATAATCAACTTAATTATTTCCTGGATTTTGTATCACCATAGTCCTATAAATTTACTGTATGTAGAAATGCAAGTAATGGGATTCAGACCCCCTGTTTTGTCCGTGGTCAGTTTGCTCCAACTTCAACAATCAGCAGTTTAACAAGGAAGTAGTTTTCATCACAAAAGCTTAAATTTTGGGTGGTGGTGATCATTGGTCTTTGTCGTACTAGTCTATATCCACGACGTTCCACTTCCAGGATTGCTCCGGTGTCGCCGGAAATTCTGCAGAATGTCCCTCATTTAGGCAGGATGTCCGGTACCTTCCTCTTTCTTTGTGTTGGCGTTCTAAACTCTGGTGGATTTGTGAGGACTATGGTTAACTGCTCCTCAGATCTCTGCAGGGTAAATCCAGACAGCTAGCTAGACTATCTGTCCAATCTGAGTTTTCTGTTGAACGACTAAAACAACTTTTGAACGTACACATGTTCCACCAAAACAAGTTCCTTCCACGAGGCTATTTTGCAGCGGCACCTTTGCTCCGTCCGGGGCTTTGCACCGCCCAAGATGATTGTGATTGGTTTAAAGAAATGCCAATAAATCAGAGCATGTTTCTCTCCCATCCCGGAATGCTGTGTGGACTAGCCAGACCATCCTCTGCAGCGGTGTGGAGGAAGGTCTGGCAATGCAGACTAGTTTCGTACTAATGGTGGTGCTCAAAGAAAGGTCACAACGTTAGTCTTTAAGGTCTGCTCATTACAAATACACAAAATAAAACTGGATTGGATGCTGTGGTTTGTTCTTCTCTGGAGGTTCAGTCACTCTGCTGCTGTTCATCTGTCTGATGTGAACTCTCAGTCAGACTTTCATCTCTCATGAAACCACAAAAGAACAGTTAATGAACGTTACCAGACGCAGACCGGAAGCTCATTTTCTTTAGCAGTGCATCATAAAGGAGGCTGAAAACACATGTGAAAAGATCCTGATTCTGATTCCTTCACTGAAATGTTTTCTCTTAAGGTTTTATATCTTTTCTTTTGTTGTAATACATATTTGTTCTCCTTTGTTGTCTTCGTCAGCTACTGTTATAATTTATTTTGTGGCAGTACAAATCAAGTAGGTCACAGACTAGTCTCGCATTGCCAGACCTTCCTTCACAGGGCTGCGGAGGAAGGTCTGGCTAGTTCACACAGCTTTTGACAGGTTTTTCAAATGTTTTTTCCTACTTTTTTTTTTTTTTTTGAAAAATAAATAAATAAATATATATACTATTTGTACAGGGGCCAGTAAAAATTGACTTCAGGCAACTTTTTTTTTCACTTGCCGGCCGGACAAGTTATAAAAAACCTTGAACCAATGTAAATTTGTTTTTCAGATATTTTTTTTCTTGGGTTTTTCTGGTTCTTTTCCTTATTTTGTTCATACTTGTCTAAGTTTATGTTTATTTTCTTTTCCTGTAAGGTGAGTTGGTGAGGTGTATGTTTTTAAAATGTTTTTTTAAACTAGTAACAGTGGGGCGGCTCGGTTGGAAACTTAAACAGTCATATTTTCAAATCTCCAGTTAGCTTTTAGCGCTGACCTAATGTAGAGCCCTATGGAATCTGTCTTTTAGCTTTTTTAAATTCTTAATTTCGCAATTCTGTCCATGATTTAGTATGACTGAAACTATTGGGCTCTACATTAATGCTGCTGTCTGTGACTGGCCCCAGCCGGCCCCTCGTCTTAAAAAAGACACTTGCCACCGAGCCTAACAACTTTTCTGGGGGAAACCCTGAATGTACACTGTACCTGTCTGTTGTACGCGCAGGTCTTCAGTCATTTTCAATCCTCTCCGGCTGCTGTGTCAACACATTCTCACTCCCATCGCGTAAAATACGGTCGCTTGGCCAGGTGCCTTTGGCGTTGTTATTGACGCTAAAAGTCTTCTTTAGCGTCATATCTAAACACGTTTTATCTAAACGCACTTGGTCGGGACTATTGGCGTCACTGTTTACGCAGTTAGGTTAAGGAAAAGGTCGTGGGTGGGCTTACGTTTCCGTGACATGCGGGACAAGAACGGGACGGTGGGGTTTAAAAAAAGAAGAACTGGACAGTTGGGTTTAGGAAAAGAAGAACGTGACGGTTGGGTTTAGGAAAAGAAGAACGTGACGGTTGGGTTTAGGAAAAGAAGAACGTGACGGTTGGGTTTAGGAAATGTGACACGCGGGACACGATCCCCGGTCTCCTGGGTGAAAGTCCTGTGTTGTTTGACCCATTCAACACCCTTCAACCAACCTCCCTATGCGGATTTTCGGGCTTTCATACTACTCGTACCGTTGTCGCTCTTAATGCTACGTCATCTTCAAACGCTGTGTAGCTGCTGCTCTCCCCGGTGCCTTCTACACACACGCTGAAGGGCGCTTTTTGCATCGTTTCTGACGCTGACAGCCACTGCCCAAACATCCATATTTCACGAGTTCGGAGTGAGAACGGTTTGGCTGTGTAGATGTGTGAGTGTTTGCTCCTTTGTGTGTAATTCCTCACTTTCCTCCTTTTGTTTTCAGTTTTCTTTGCTGTTTCCTGTTAACATTCACTGCTGCAGCGACCTGCAATCTGATTTTTACACTCAAAGAGTCTTTGTCATGATTAAAAAACAACCAGGATGTTGTTATTTTATATTTATTTTAGGTTTGTTGCATTAGGAAATCTGACAAGGTGTTGTTCTGGTTTAGTAATTAATGATTGATTGATTCTTTATTTCTGTGCCATGCACACAAAGTGCCCAATCCTCAAAGGTTTAAAAGGCACCGACATTTCAACATTTTCATTACATTTCACAAAATGACATGACACAATGGTTATTTTACTGCTCCTGTTCTTTAAACAAAGATTCAGTCTTCTCTCCCGAGCATGGAAAATAATAACTGAAGACAAAGGCTCCTTTCTTAAAGCATAACTCAATGTTTTCATAATCATCCATCCAGAAGAAATCACCGCAAATAGGTCATTTAACCTCTGTCTGTTTTGCCTGTTCTTAAAGCATAAAGTATAAATTATCACCCAATTCTGTGTTACATCTTCTTAGCCAACTTCATTCCAAATAATTACCACTAGTTTAACACTTATTTCTGTAATTCATACTCAATAAACCTCATTCATATTAAATTATACCAATTAAAAAAAAACAATTATAAAAAAATTACGAATTATTTTGACTAATAGTTGAGATCCGAGAAACCTATGTTGATAGATAATCACAGCCTGTTTTGTGTATGGAACCATCTGAGTTATTTTTGGGCAATTTGTTTGAAAGAAACCCATATTTTTGACATAGTGTTATGTGCTCCCCGCCCTGCTCGCTCTTCCTCCCTGTTCATCTCAGGTGTTCCTGATCTCTGATTGAGGGGGGCCCCGCCCCTGGGTATAGGAGAGGCTGGGAGACAGGAACTTCCTTGAGAGACTGCAGCAGCTCGGATCGCAGTTGTCCTTTTGTTACCTACTTTTGTCTTTCTTTTGTGTTCTATTGCTTTGAGGACGGAGGTCTGGTAGTCTAGTTTTCACGGCTTTGTTTTAGTTAGTTAGTTAGTTAGTTAGTTAGTTAGTTAGTACTTTTTAGTTTAGGGTGGGGGGGGTTCTGGGTCCGACGGCCCTTGACGGGTTGGCTCAGGCTTCTTCCCTTCTTTTGTTCTTTTTGGCCAGACTTCCAGACTCCCATAGTTTTGGTTTAATTAATCATAGTTAAGTTGTGAATAAACTTTTAATTTACTTTAATTAGTCCTCAGGTTTGGTGTCATTCCATATGTTGACGGTCACATTTAGCCTAAGTTGTGTTTGTTTGCTGTGGCTGTAACACATAGAGATTTTGAAAATAGGTCAAATTTGACCCAAGGACAACATGAGGGTTAAGTAAAATGCACGTCTTCATAAACAGGACAAAACAACAAAAACATTAACCTCAGACTCAATTTCAGCCCGCTCATATAATGAATAAAGTGTGTCCTCCTCTGGAGGGAGCAGTAAGTAAGTAAGACTTTATTTATATAGCACTTTTAAAAACACACAGTTATTGAAGAAGTCCCGCACACTGTCCATTACGCATGCAAATACTTTATTTCACAATGTTTCGGTCACACAGACCTTCCTCAGGTGAATTTACTTTAAGGTCTGTGTGACCGAAATGTTGTGAAATAAAGTATTTGCATGCGTAATGGACAGTGTGCGGGACTTCTTCAACAAGTGTTGCTGGTAACCTTTGCCTTTTCCGATGCACCTGCCCTAGAAAAGAGGTGTGCAAAAGCGCTTTTGAACCGTTACAAAGTGCTTCACACACACATGCACACTACATATGAATAAATAAATAAAAAGACACATGAGACATTACAAGACAGCATAACTGGGATGCAGGACTTCACACAAAGGCTAAAGTGTAAAAGGTGTGTTTTTAAAAGAGGCTTGAAACAGTCAAGAGATTCAGCAGAGCTAACAGACAGAGGGAGAAGATTCCAGAGGGTTGGAGCTAAAATGGCAAATGCACGATCGCCTTTTGGTTTTGTAGTTGGAACGAGGAATAGATAAAAGACCAAGGTTGGAGGATCTGAGTGGGGGCATGAAGTGGAGTGAGGAACAAGAAGCTCAGAAATATAGTGTAGTGGAAGTAGAAGTACTGTTAAGCGTCTCAGTGTGAATACTTCAGTGTCACCAGAGTTTCAGAGGAAATGCTGCCACCTTGTGGTAAAACCTGGAGCTGCTCAGTCACTGTGATCAGGCTGTTTTTTCTTTTGTACACATCTGCATAGCTGCAGTACAAAGGTCCTGTCTTATGATCCGTGTGACGTAGCACCACTAACTACATATTGACAATAAGTGTGCACTAGTGGACACCAAATCTCTACTTGGCGTTTGCCTTTCATGGAGAGAGCCTACTGTCTGTGGAGCTGTGTTTGAAACCGTTCCCTATCACAGAAACAGTGCACTATATAGTGTGTTCGTCATTTTTTATGTTTTACTTTTGTACACATGGGAACATACTAGGTTTTTGGACTGTGGCGGCTTCACTTCCTGCTTGTTTTGGAGGATGTGTGCATTCAGGCTGGTCTGAGGTTTCGGGCCAGTCAAGAACATTTCACTTCTTCAGGACTAATCTTACTTCATTTTTTTTCGCCATCACCCTAGAAGAGGAAACACATGTTCCAAGAATTTACCAATACCTCTGTAGTTACAGTTTTTTTCAACTGTTTACACGCAATTTTGAAAACTGGGTTCTTTTTTTCACAATTATCCAAACACCACACCCAATTTGCATAATTCCTAGATTGTTTGCAAAATAACACACTTCAGTCAAAACATATACACATATTTGTGAAAATGCTATTAGTTTTCATTTAACCAACACAGTCCTCAATGATCAGACACTATTGCAGCCAGTTTCACACTGCTGTGATAAATAAAAAACACATTTGTAAAAAAAACTAATTTTAGGAAATAGCATGTGCTAGATTTTTGGCCACACATTGTTATGTAAGGGATAATTTAGATGACAAAAAAAATAGTGACAAACCCACAACATTCTTCATGATTAGTTTGAGATATAGGGAGAATGTACACAAATAGGCCTACTATAAACTTACCAAGCACTGCACAACACTGATGCTCCAGACTGAATATTTCAAGTATTTATTTCAATACTTACAGTATTTCTTCCGTAATCAGTTACAGTAATCAACCAACACTGAAATCAATGAAACAAATAAAATCTGTAGACAAATAAAAATTACTGGATGAAATACATACACTTTGACTCTGAAGAAAAACTACTGTAAAAGCAACAAGAATTCTGTAACTATTCATTAGTGTGGTCATTGGCAATCCGGGGCTTTGAAATGACAAGGAAGTAACCTCACAATCCTTATCTGTGTCTAAGGTGTGAAAATGTGTGTAGAGTTTTACAAATCACTGTGTTTTGCAAAAAGGGTGAAGCAGACATTGTGTGTAATGTTGTGCAAATCTGTGGAGGAGTTTTGCTCATTGGAGTAGAATTTTGCAAATTGTGTGGACATTTTTATTTTAGTGTGTAAACAATCGTAAAAAACTGTAATTAATTTGGTTTTGTGTCATCAGGTCCACAAAACACAGACACCACCACAACCAAGAAGCTTCTGGATGATGGATGAGGCAGCTTCTCACTCTCCATCTCAACAGGTATTTTCACACTCAATAACATCTATCAGGAAAAAAACACAGTGGCAGCTACGTGACATATGACATACACGCTGATGTATTATATATTGTCAGTGACACCACCAGTATGAAATTATTTTTTAATATGCAGTGTTTTTTTAATTTGTACTAAGTGGTAATGTGAAGTAATGTCTTGAGTTTCATAAATCATGTGTCATGTGTTATTAGATTCCAAAACCACAGAGAGTTCCACGGTCAAGAAGCTACTGGATTCCTGATGATGCACCCTCCTGCTCTCGTTATCCAGCTAAAAAGGTAGGGTTATTTTCCTCCACAACTGATACAGAGAGACAGGAAAAGGCATATATGTTGAAGGTTTTTTTTATTATTTATTTATCCCGTAAGAAGACAAAAAAAAATTGTCCTGGTTAGACCAGACTAAAGTTACAGACTTTTTAACTTGTATCTACTACACTAAAGAAAACTATGAATAAAATCTCATTACTGAATAAGCACCAATAACAGTTAAAATTGCAAAAAATATCCGATATAACTCTATTCATGACAAAACTATGTGATTGTTAACAGTTCTCAGTCTTCACATTGAGCTTGCTAAAATAGTTAAATTAACACGCTAGCCTTAAAATAGACACACACACACACACAGAGTTTATACTCACAATCACGCTAGCCTTAAAATAGACACACACACACAGACGCATACACACACACACACACACACACACACACACACTGTTTATACTCACAGTCAATCAATCAGAATTTGTTTCTATAGCACTTTTCATACATGTAAATTTAAATTTAGCATAAAGTGCTAAAATGACTTACTGACACACACAGACACACACACACACACACAAAGAGACACAGACACACACAGAGACACACACACACACACACACACACACACACACACACACACACATATACACACACACAAAGAGACACAGACACACACAGAGACACACACACACACACACACACACACACACACACACAGAGACACACACAGAGACACACACACACACACACACACACACACAGAGACACAGACACACACACACACACACACACACACACACACACACACACACACACACACACACACACACACACAGAGACACAGACCACACACACCACACACACACAACCACACACGACACACACACACACCACACACACACTAGACACACACAGACACACACACACACACACACACACACACAGACACACTCACACACACACACACACACACATACACACACACACACACACACACACACACACACACACACACATACACACACACACACATACACACACACACACACACACACACACACACACACACACACACACACACACACACACACACACACACACACACACACACTCCTGCTCTCATTATCCAGCTAAAAAGGTAGGTTTTTTATGAAGGTAAATATGGTGCAAAACGGGAGAGCTTGTAGAATACGATGTGAGAACTTGCAGAACAAAAAATCTGAACTTGTATATTAAAATTTGCACTTGTAAAAAATATTCACACACATGTGATCTGAATTTGAAGTCATACAAAGAAAAAAAACATGAGAGCTTGTAAAAAAAATCTGAACTTGTAAGTTGAAATTTGCACTTGTAGAAAATGTTCACACACCTGTATTCTGAATGTGAAGTTACAGAAAAAATATTCACAAATGTGTAGATTGATATTTACATGAACACAATGACAGCTGCAAACTTATAATGCAACATTTACTCGTATACTTTTTTTTTTACTCTGGTTCATTTTCCATCACAACCACAACTCAGTGATTACAACCTCTGGAATCTGTCACTGCAACTTCACATATGTGCTCTCTCGCATAACAAAGTGGCCAATCTGCGCACCTCGACTTTCACAACACTCTTGACGATACATCTGGTGCAAAACTAATTTGTACCTGTGGACTTAGGCTGTGGAGCTCTGAGCTAACAGAACGGGAAAAGCCTTCTTATATACAGTCTATGGGAAAATCAGGGTTTCTATCGCCAGATGAGGGACAACTCTGTTTTAAATGGAGTCTGGTTGGTTTAGCGCATCGCTAAACCAACCAGACTCCATGTAAATAATCAGTACTTTGAGCATCCTAAATCCACCAGAGTCTATGTAAATAATCAATACTTTAAGCATCCTAAATCCACCAGACTTCATGTAAATAATCAGTACTTTAAGCATCCTGAACCCACCAGACTCAAGGTATACATTGTGAGAAATAAAAAGTCAAAAGAAATGAAAAAAAAGTGGTACTACGCTGTACTCTGGTCTTGACCTATTCCTTCTTCTGGCCATGGTTGTGTTTGTTAATTTGAGATACCACACTTGCAGATAGAGTGAAAAATTAGCTCACAGTGAGTAATAATGTGACATGAGCAAAAAACCGCTCAAAAATGGCTTGGTTTGTAAAGGGAAAAAAAATAGTTTCTGCCGATGAATTACGATTTAAATCTGTGAATGTTGAATTGTTAATTGCTTGTAGAAATGCAATGAGATGAGACTTTGTCTTGTCAATTACTAATGTCTGTATTTGTTTGTTATAAATTGATGTTGAATAAAGTTTTTTCAACAACAAAAAAAGTATTCACTTCATAACAAACTATGACATCATCATTGGCTTTCATGTGACTTTCATGTGAAGGATGCTTTGATCTTTCTTAGGGTCACTATCTTAGATCCATTGAACATTTTGGAACACAGACACAGAAAGTTGGAACGGAACGTTGCACACAATTCAACACTCTGGAACATCAAACTAGAATTATATTCACACAACAACAGAAATATAATTACATGTATTGCTCAAGACAGCTAAACTCAATTCTAACTAAACCAGGATTGACATCTCAAGAGTTGACACTTTAATTCTTAAGCCACACTATTTACATATTACATATAGTAATTGAAGGACACACAGATACAGTGGAGGACCTAACTGAGGAGGCTACAATGGATACCAGAAGTGAACTTACAACGGTGGACAAAATGTTTACTGCTGAAAATCTGCAAGAGATCGTAAGGCTATTTCGTGAGGCTGATGTTGATGGAGGTGGGGGATTGGACATCCAGGAATTCTCTGAGGCAATGAAGGAGTTATTCCCTACTATGGATGAAGACGAGCTCATTGCTCTCCACATGAAGATTGACGCAAATGGAGATGGTAGTGTGGACCTTGGTGAGTTAATGGACTATTTGGTCAATAAAACCAAGGCATCACAAAGCATGGATTTTAAAAATCAAAGCTTTCCCAAACCAATCAAAATGATATCTGTGGATCACAAGAGGGTGATTGTCCGTCTGATTCACCGTCCCTTCGAGAATGTCAGGGAACCTGATTGCAGTGGTTCTGAGGTTTTATTAGGACAAACCAGCGTTTACCAGAAAGGTCAATACCTCTCCATCAGCTCAAATGGTATCCTCAACTTCTGGCCTGACAGCTTTGACACCCCATACCCAGTTCAATTATACAAAAAGGAAAATACACTTCCTTTTTCGCACAACAAGAAAATGCATGTTAATGACATGGTCTACATCAGAGAACTCAAACAGCTGGCTATCTCCACTTCTGACAGGGAACTAATATTCTATCGTTGCAATGAATTCCCTGAGTTGTTTTCAACCAGCCACTCTTTAATAGTAGAGGACAACATAGTGAAGACCATGAACTACTGGTCCGATGGCACTAAAGCAGTGTTTTCCTTTGGCGATGTAAAAGGTTTTTTATCTGTGTTCATCTCCTACAATGTACATGAAAACGGCCTCTTCTTCGAAGATGCGTACGAGAAAATCTCTCTACAGGATTATCCAACTGTTTATGTTTCAACCCTGTTAAAAAACACCTCTAAAGACTTTCTGTGTGTGAAGGTCAACATCTTTCATGACATTTGCAGTCAGATCCAATACTTTCCGTCACTTAGCTCATTTGCCATCTGCGGTAGTTCATCCAAGACAATGGTCCTCGCTTCTCTACCCAACACATCCACAACCAAATTGACTAAAAAAGTCTTTGAGAGCAGAGGACATATGGAGTTCTTCACCTGTGTAGAATACTCTCCTGCCTCTGGGTATCTGCTGACCGGTGGGACGGACGCCCTACTGAGGGTGTGGTTTCCCCACAAAACACTGTCGTGCATCCAGGAATTAAAGGGACACGTCAAACCCATCACCCACCTAATGTTAAATCCCAGGGAAAAAGTTTTCGTCAGTTTATCGCAGGACCACAATGTACGTGTTTGGTCCGAGGATGCAATGATCTGTTTGCAAAGCTTCAAGATTAAAGAAATGATGCAGAGCCCTATCTCCAGTGTGTGTTACAACACATACAACAATGAGTTAGTCCTAGCTAACACAGATATTGGCAAATATCTTGGAAGAGGAACAGATGTGTTTAAAGATGCATTGACATCGCATGACAAGCCCCTGTGCTGTGCTCTCTATCACAACATTTTCAAACAGGTTGTCTCTGTTTGCCAAAATGGTGTGGTGACAGTGTGGGATATCTTAACAGGAACGGCCGTCATGCAGTTCAAGGTCACTCCAGATCAGCATGTGGGACACATTGCTATTTCATTTGATGGACTAAAGCGCAGACTGATCACAATTTCCCAGGATGGAAAAGTTAAACTTTGGAACTTCAACAGCGGTACAGAGCTTGCCATTCTTCCTGTTATCGTACAAAGTGAGGTGACAGGTATCGTCTGTGTGGACGATAGGGTGTTTGTGTCGGGAAGGAACTCCAAGATCATTTATGACCTGGACATACATGGATATGACAACAGATTTTTGAAGCATGATTATTTAGATGACATTTCCTCAATGGATGTCCATGGAAATACACTGATTACTGCCTCCAGCAATGGGAATATTGTTATCTGGGAGGCCGACACTGGCGAGGTTCTCTACTGGATCAATGCCAGTAAGAGCCCTCGAACAAACATGGCAGACAAAAAAACTCAAGGCCAGACAGGGACTCTGCCTGGTGACAAGCGTCCAAAGCATGTCAGAGGCACTGGGAATAGACCTCTACATAGTAAATCTCTGAATGGGAATGAGACTGCTGTGATTAACACAACTCTTATCAAATGTCTGAAGACCAGGGAGGTCAGTGTTGACACAGCCACACTGCTGGCGTCTTCAGATGGCAACATATATGCCTGGTCTGTTATTAGCAAAGGAGGTTTGATTGGAAAGTTCAGGGCAGTGAATGATGAAGGAGCAGTCATTACCACCATGTCAACTGATCCCAACGAACAGATATTACTGACCGGGGATGATACCGGAAAGATTTATCAGTGGGACATTCAGGCATTTGGGTTTAAAAAACAGGCAAACAAAGGGCCATTTGAGGATATATATGGGTGGCGCGTGTCATTGTGTCCACCGCCTCTGTTGCGCTCCTGGCAATCTCACGACACAGGGGTGGTGAGTGTTCAGTGTAACCCAACTTGTGAAAAGATCATTACCGCAGGGAACCACAATGTCTGTCTATGGGAAAACACAGGCACCCACATAGGCCTCTTTGGGAAAGACCAATGGGGTGCTTCGAAAATCAGCCTTGAGGAGAATGCTGACCAGGAGGAGACAGGCAGACCAGGCACAGCGAAGACAAGCAACTTTCAACTGGCATGCCCTGAGGCCAGAACACCATCACCGGCAGAACCACCGATACCCAGCTTTGAAGACCTCTATAACAGAATAGACGAGTTTCTCAGACCTAAGAAGCCAAAACTAACAGATGATCAAATTGATCGCTTATATAGACGGATGAATAAGATTAAACCAAGACGTGACTTAATAAAAAGGGACCAATTGCGATTTGAGTTTGAAGAAAGTTCCAAATCCCCAGAAAATCAGTTTTTTAGTGAGGTCCACCAGGGGTCTAAAAATACATCAACACCACGTCCACCAAACACCACGCAAACTACAGGTTGCACTAATGACACAAACAGCTTAGCAAACATGCAGCAATCTGATGGTGCCGTCAAGCAGGGGACTGAATCCACTTCAAAACAAGTACATTTCCCACCCATCTCAGAGACAGTGCAGCTCACAGGAAGTCAATTCAAGCCACACCCGCCCCTCATCAGAGGTGGCACTGCCCTTAACCAAAGCTCTTCCCGGACTGCATTCTTGGACCAGACTATGTCCAAATATGGGCGTGTGCTCAAGATTCAGCAGAGAGACACATCAAAAGGCAGTGTCCTTCCACCGTGTCAACCAAACGCACTGCCAGCTAGGAAGACCTCACCACACATGCAGCTGGACCAGACTAGGTCCAAATATGGGCGTGTGCTCAAGACTCAGCCGACAGACACAGTAGAAGTTAATGTCCTCACACCAGTTCCACCAAACGCCCTGCCAGCTATGAAGACCTTACCACACCTGCAGCTATCGGCTAGTACAGTCAAGCAGGGGTCTAAAAACACATCAAATCTACAGGTGAGACATTAAAAGGTGAGGTCCTCTCACCATTTCCGACAACCGCAACCACCATTTCCAATCACTGGCACACCATGAAAGGGTGTTTGTGTGGGTTTAGTCCGGGTGATCCGGTTTCCTCAAACAATTGTTTGGGTTTATTCCGGGTGAACCGGTTACTCCCACAATAAAAATGAATCAATAAACAGTATAAAAATAAATTAAAAAAAAATTAAAAAACAGTATTTGTTGTATATCAATGTTAAGGTATAAATCTTAGCCTGTGACCTTGTTCAGTGTGACTGTGTTGCAACCCAGCTTTTTAGGGTAAAGGGAAGCAACATAAAACCAGGTGTTTTTGGTGAATTAAAGGTATTTATTAACATAAGAGTTGCATGTATTAAAGGTGATGTAGGTAGGATTGTGAAGATCCAGGACTTAGCCAAAAAATGTGAACATCAACAACTTCTCAGTCCCTCCCCCCTTTCTGCTAAAGCCCAAAACGGTCTCCTAAGCCCCTCCCCCTACAAGGGAGAATCAATGTGTGTGCATAAGCAGTGATTGACACGCAGTTAGACACCCCCCCCCCCTTGGCCCTGATTGGTGGATCTGAACAGGGAGTGTTGGATTTTTGCAAATCCCACTACAGGCTGTAGGTGGAGCCAGAGGAGCTGGATAAATGACCTGCTTCATGTAGTTCTACTGGAACATAGGGTCAGTTTGAGCAAATACGACGTTAAAAAGTTAGTTTTATAAGGCTTACCTACAGCACCTTTAACAGAATCACAGATGCACAAACTACAAAGGAAAGAAAGGGCCTGTGGATGCTGGTTAAAACAAAGAAACAAATATGAAGAGGACTCTATAGAAATAAACTAAATCAAGTATAGAAACAGAACCTTACTAATTAGTCCTACTTTAAAACAAAACACAAGAAAACCAGTAGCCCTAAAACTAGTGTCTAACATGAAATATCTACAAATGTGTAACAATTTTCAGTATTTAAAGCTAAAACTTGGTCCAGTCTCCCAAGTAGTCTTACAGTGGATATTTAACCGTCATGTTGTCCTCGGGTCAAATTTGACCCGTTTTCAAAGTTTCTATATCATAAATTTGGGTTTCTTTTAACCAAATTGCCCCAAAATAACATGGATGGTTCCATAAGACGCTCTTCACAAAAGAAAATGAAGGATCAGATCTCTATTTTCATAGAATTTTAGGTGTTGTATTCAATTTTATAGCATTATCCTGACCCAACTTTGACAGATCTGTGATTATCCATCACCTTCGTTCCTCTGATCTCAACCATTAGTCAAAATCATTCATAATTTCTGCTTTTTTCTTACACAAAATTAGAAAATGTCATATATATGAGGTTTATTGACCATGAATTCCAAAAAATAAGTGTAAAACTAGTGCAAATAAATACGTCTAGTGGTGAATATACTGGTATTAATGGAAAAAAGTGCCAAAAACGTTGAATTAAACGATAAAAACGTAAAAAAAAAAAAAAAAAAAAAGCAAGCATGACGTGGGGAAAAAGTAACATGAATGTAAAAACAGTGTCTAAAAGAGTGTTAATTTTGACCCGGGAGGACAACACAAGAGTTAACAATTTTTCAGCAAAGCATTCTATATATATATATATATATATATATATATATATATATATACACACACACACACACACACACACACAATCACACACACACACACACACACACAGGTGAGCCTGATTGCTTCTTCACGATTGGAGGGTGAGACAGGGTGCTGTGCCAATCAGTGTTCTCTAGCCTAAAGCAGGAAGTGGGGGGGATCGAACCAAGGGGGTAAGCGTCTCCTCACAACCCGAACCTCCTATGGCGCCATTTTGATGCTAATAAGCACTCACCCCCCGTTAGCATCCCATTGACTGCCATTCATTTTGGCGCCACTTTGACAGAGAATAACTTTACATCTGAGGAATTACCGTATAGTACAGGAGAAGCTCACAGGCAGTTTAGACTTCCATTAGCTGTTTAAGTGTAATTACTAATGTTAACTATCATTTTAGTGATCAATAATTAGCCTGTGTCTATGTTATCTCCTTACATATACCTACGCTCTCCGTCTCTGCTAGATTGGGAATGATTGAGATTTCTCTTGGCACAGCTACCACAAGACTTCCAACTTTCAGACACGTTGCTCACGTCACATCTACGTCTTCAAGCTCAGTTGGAGGCTGCTCAGTAACGCTCAGCCATCACCGGAAAAGATCTTCTAATATCCTTCACTGGTCTCCGTCCAGAGACACGGGACCTGCTGGTCCATTCTTATATACTGTCTATGGATCGAACCCAATGGAATAAGCGAGCATCCGGCAAGAGTACCTCCTATGGGGAGATCCTTAGGCTACCAAGCCATCACCTCCCGTTAGCATCCCATTGACTGCCATTCATTTTGACGTCACTTTGACAGAGAATAACTTTACATCTGAAGAGTTTAAAGACTCTATTTGTCCATTGTTTATTTCTAAAGAAACACGACAATGTATAAAAGGCTCCATTACCTTGTAGCTCACGTTATGGCTCCGTAGCAGACGTTTTTATAAAAATAGGCTAACGATTGTGTCATAACCACGCGACTTACTGTCTCATAGTAGAGGAATTACCGTACAGTACAGGAGAAGCTTGCAGGCAATCGGGGGGGGGGGGGAAGAAGCCCATAGAGAGTCCGTGAAAGCATCGGAACAAAATATTTCAGCAACGTTTTGATGTATTGGAAATACTTCCGTATGTGGCAAGTGAATTCATATGAAGTAACATTTATCCACGAACAAACAGATTTCTCTTGGCACAGCTACCAGAAGACTTAGATCTTAGAAGGTCAAAGTCTATGGCGTCGCTCTGTCCATTTCTTTCACTGTCTATGATCAAACATAGCTGGACCAATCGCTGACTGGACACCGCAAATTCTACTTGGCATGTTACAGATAATAGGCTCGTTCGAGATGAAATGCGCCTCGCCTGTAAAGTGGACGAGAGCAGGCAGCAGCAGCAGGGGGCGGTGACAAAAAGCCGCGGTAAAGACGGACAGTTTACAGCCGATTCAAGCTGCCTTCAGGCTGAACAGGAAGTCACAGAAACACTCACATCCTGTTAGGTCCAATTCTGATTTATTAAAATGTTATCAGACCCATATATCAGCTTGTACACAGTCTCCAGTTGTTTTTATTATGACAGAGTAGCTGTCAAAATGCTCTACATGTGATCTGTTGCTGATGTTAATAAACAGACTGTAGATGATTTGTAATCTGAACAAATTTCGTCTCTCTGACTTCTAAACGTAACAATCAGCCTGCACACATGTGTTCTGTACAGAATAAGCCTTTAAATCAGACAAATAGCAGTTATAATCCCTCCATATCAAAATCAATGAAAAATGTATATAAAACATCATCATGTTGAGTCGATTCGGAACCAATCAGCTGTTAGATCAGCTGAGAGGCTGAGAGGCAGGCGTTTCCCAGCATGCCCCTGGGTCTTGCAGTCGGTGAAAAATCAACTGCGCTGCCTGGCTCTCAAACCT